>NW_028261381.1:53341901-53701901 GCF_051295495.1 Thamnophis sirtalis
TAAGTGGTTCCGCCCCAGGCGCCTGATGGACCTGGTGGGATTTCAGAGGGAGCTTGGAGAGATACCTGACTCCCTTGTCCGCAATCCGACCGAGTCCTTGGTTGCTGCCTGGAATGTTGCGGCGACTGAGGCACTGGATCAGATTGCGCCTTTGAGGCCTCTCCGCAGCAGTGGATCCAGGAAGGCACCTTGGTTTACCAAGGAACTCCGGGAGATGAAGCACCAAAAGAGATGCCTGGAGCAACGTTGGAGGACTAGTAACTCTGAATCTGATCGAACACTATTAAGAGCCTTTATCAGGACTTACTTAGTGGTGATACGGGTGGCAAAATGTACACATTTTTCCACTCTTATTGCGTCCGCGGAATCCCTCCCAGCCGCCCTGTTTAGGGTGACCCACTTCCTCCTGAAAGGTGAGGAGGTGGGGGAACCCCTGCAGGGAAGAGTGATAAAAATCACTCAGTTTCGGACAGACCTTGACTCCGCTTGGGCAATACCAGCCGAGATGCCGAGGGTGAGTCTTAATCGGATTTCCTGGGATGAGTTCGAATTTGTCACCCCTGAGGAAGTGGACAAGGCCATGGGAGCGATGAGTGCCTCCACCTGTTTACTGGACCCGTGGCCCTCCTGGCTGGTTTCGACCAGCAGAGAGGTGACACGAGGTTGGCTCCAGGTGATTACTAACGCATCTTTGCAGGAGGTCTTTCCCGCAACCATTGAAGGAAGCAGTGGTAAGACCCCTCCTCAAGAAGCCTTCCCTGGATCCAGCTATGCTGAAAAACTACCATCCTGTCTCCAACCTTCCTTTTCTGGGGAAGGTTGTTGAGAAGTGGTGGCGCTTCAACTCCGACGGACCTTGAATGAAGCGGATTATCTAGACTCCTTTCAGTCTGGTTTAAGGCCTGGGTACAGCACGGAAACCGCTTTGGTTGCACTGATCAATTATCTCTGGGGGGTTAGGGATAGAGGACATTCCTCTATCCTGGTGCTTCTTGACCTCTGAGTGGCCTTTGGTACCATCGACCATGGTATCCTTCTGCGACGCCTGAAGGGGGTGGGAGTGAGAGGCACCGTTTTATGGTGGTTCTCCTCTTACCTCTCTGACAAGTCGCAGTCGGTGTTGGTTGGGGGGGCAAAGGTCGACCCCTAGGCCCTCAAATTTGGGGTACCACAGGGTTCGGTCTTGTCCCCCCTCCTATTTAACATCTACATGAAGCCGCTGGGTGAGATCATACGACAGCACGGGATAAAGTACCATCAATATGCAGATGATACACAACTGTATCTATCTGCCCCGTGCCAGCTCAGTGTAGCGGCGGACGTGATGTGCCGATGCCTGGAAGCTGTCAGGATCTGGATGGGGATGAACAAACTTGTGCTCAATCCTGATAAGACTGAGTGGCTTTGGATGCTGCCCCCGAAGGACAGCCTAGACAGTCCGTCCTTAATCCTGGGGGGTGAAAATTTACACCCCTCAGAGAGGGCCTACAATTTAGGGGTCCTCCTGGATTCGCAGCTGACGCTGGAACACCATCTGTCGGCTGTGACCAGGGGGGACTTTGCCCAGGTTCGCCTGGTGCACCAATTGCATCCCTATTTGGATCGGGAGGCACTTCAAACGGTTACTCACGCCCTTGTCACCTCAAGGCTGGATTATTGCAACGCGCTCTACATGGGGCTACCCTTGAATAGTGTTCGGAGACTGCAGCTAGTCCAGAATGCAGCCGTGCGAGCGTTACACCTGTCCTCCGCGAGCTGCACTGGCTACCAATTGGTCTCCGGAAGCAATTCAAGGTGTTGGTTATTACCTTTAAAGCCCTATAAGGCTTAGGACCAGTGTACCTGTGAGACCGCCTACTGCCACATACTTCCCAACGGCCGGTAAGATCCCACAGACTGGGCCTCCTTCAGACACCGTCAGCCAGACAGTGTCGGCTGGCGGGCACCCGGAGAGAGCCTTCTCTGTGGTTGCTCCGACCCTTTGGAATCAGCTACCCCCAGAGATCCGGACCTTACCCAATCTCATGGCCTTCAGGAAAGCTGTTAAAACCTGGCTGTTCCGGCAGGCCTGGGGCTGTTGACCTCATTGTTAAGGTCCAGCCCTGATTAGAACGAATGCGTATCTTGTGATTTTTTAAACTATCCTTTTTTATTTTCCTTTTCTTTCTTCTTTTGTAAGCCGCCCGGAGTCCTTCGGGATTGGGCGGCATATAAATTTTAACAATAAATAAATAAATACAGTCCGACCAAGACATTTTTCCAATTTCTGACAGAAAGATGCCCAAGAAGGGGGTGCAAGGCATGGGAATTTACAATCAATGCTACCTTCTTAAACAACAGAGTAATGTGTCCAAAAGATTTTGCTCTCTGAGCTGGATAGGGATATTCAATTTTCTAGAATTTCAGTCGAATAAGACACAAAGCCTCCTTTTTAAGGACTAAGCAGAAACAAGACTAAACCACAACAATGCAAGTTGGGCTAATAATATTCCCAAAATTATTATCCTGTAGGCATTTTAAAACCACTAACATCAGGTTTATAGAACTTTGTTACAAGTGGCTTCTTCCATTATTAAATGGGTACAGGAACCTGTTCGCACCACAGAAAAGAAATCTTCAGCACATTTCAAGCTCCATATTAATACCTTCCAGCTGTATCTTGGATATTGGTGTTCTTGTTGCCAGATACGCTTCCCTTCCTCACCACCTAAAAGAAACACAATTACAACTCAGAAAAATTAATTTTATTGAGGATATAAACTAATCCCCCCCCACCTGACAGGTCAAAGGAAAAGCAGCCTAAATTTACACAAGTGCCCTTCTCTGCCACTTCTTATGGGCTCCTAAAAATGCATTATACCACTGCAGGATTCAGGTTTTCTGCTTTCATTGTGTCTAGATGGAGAAATATTCCAGATGATAGAAGATTATGATGCTTCCACTCTAACAAAGTTAGGTGGCAGACGCTGAGATAAGAAACAGCAACCCTCTTCTTTTACTCTACAGATATTCTCAACATAGCAATAAGTTAACCCAGAGAAATTGGCTGAGCCCAGCCATTTCTTGCTTTTTTCAGTATGGAATGGGACAACTCACTGCAGGATAAACAGTGGATAACTCAATGCGAGATATTATCAAAGAAATGTTGAAAAATGGTGGAATAGAATCATTAAAGAAAGGATGCTAAAGGAGGGACAAAATGAAATGTGAATGACAAAAATTAAAATAATGGCAAAGAAACAGTGGCGGATAACAGTACAGTTATCTCATGTTGAAATGTCTCACGTCGAATTGTCCTGCATCAAACTGGCTGTGTCAAATTGTCCTGAGCAAGTTGTCTGGCATTGAGTTGGTCAGGGTGAGTTGCCTATGGCAAGTTGTCTTAAGACTCTTTTAAGTAAAACTTGGAATGTTTCAGAGACAAGGCTGAATATACAAGTAGCAATTTCTCTCTAGCACAGGCCTCTTTTCTTAGATCTGGATGATAAGATGCCTCTCTTCTATCTTCTGTTTCTGAGGATTCAGCATAAAAAATGCTATGACCTCACCCAACCGTTCTCTTCAGCAGTATTCTCAGATTTGCTTAAGCCTCCACCAGTGTAATACATCCCACTCCCATCTACTGAAAAGACACTTATTCACATAAATAGATGGAGAGGGCTTCTATCTACACATCTGTAGGCAATAGAAGATTATGAACAAGCTCTGCACAGATGCTTAAATCATCTCAAGTAAATTAAAGACTAATGATAAGCGAAGTATCAATACTGACTCAAAATTATTACAGAAATTTAAAGTTAGTTTTTTATATTAAAAAAGATAGCTACAGAAGCAAAATTCTTACTTTGTGCCCTGCCTCCACCTGGGCCTTCAGAATATTACTTTTAATATCCGGAGACAACCGCATAGAAGTGTTCACAGGGCTGTCAATTACATTGTTCAGGCATTTATCTGTCAATTTCACAACTTCCTCCTAGAAATAAAGAAAACTACACTCATAAACAGCACTCCACATTAGGTAAACAGTTAGCAAGAAACACACATACAAGGAATTAATACAGCTTCCACAACCAGCACATAATAAATGTATTATATATGCTTTGGGCCAGGACTCTGCCTTATTACGAGTCTCCATGTGAAAGATAGGATGATCAGCACTAAAAGTATTGCAGAACAGAAACTATATTAAGGAGATAGGACCAAGCCATTGTATGCATTAATAGCCTAAGATATCTATGTCTGTCTTTTTCCTCAGTAGCTAAAGAATTTTGGTATCTAATATTATAGGTAATATCTCAGTTTTAATGAAAAGCTTTCTATAAAATAAGGAACATTTTCTTTTCTATACTTATCTAGCACAAAAATTCTGAAACCCTGGAAAGCAAATATTATTTCTTCACTTTTGAAGTCACACACACACACACACACAAACTGTGGAGAATTGTTATGGCTTAGAAACTTACACGCAGGTAGAACATACTCAAAAGGCTTACAAAACTGGGCTAATTTATAGGTGAACTTATCTGCTATGCAGTTCTACAAGGAAAGTATTTGGATTTTCTGAATTTTTGCATATATTTCACAGTCTATGTTATCAGAACTTCATTTTACTTATTTACTCAATTTGTGTAGCTATAGGCCTTAGTGAAATAGACAGCCTGAGAGAATAGTTAGCATCTGAATTGAGTGTTTATTTATGTTTACAAAGTCATTCAACCTGTGATGTGCCATTGTGAACAACCCTTAATATTCAGTAATCGGTTGAACTCAGAGGTGGGTTGCTCCCGGTATGGCCCAGTTCAGCTGAACCAGTAGTGGAATTCAGGTCTGGGTCGCAGAACCAACAGTGACCTAGGCCTGCCACACCCCTGAGCCGGTTCTCTCACTGCCGCCATTTTGGTTTTTAGTGACTGCGCGTGCGCAGTTCAATGTAAATTGTTCTGCGTATGTGTGAAAAACAATTTACATTGAATAGTGCACGCACGTGCAGCATGCATTGTGAATCGGTAGTAAAACCAATAGTAACCCATCCCTTGTTGAACTGCCTTTAGCTGCAATTAACTTCAGCCAAATCTGTTCTGTAAATTACTGATCACTGCCTCAGCTAGGAATTATGGCCCATTTTTGCAGGGCCAAGAACTTCTACTTACTAACATTTGAGGATTTTATACCACAAACTGCTCATTAGGAACCTTTTACAATATTTCTATGGGCTTTTGCTCTAGACTTTGAGTTGGCTAATCTACACTGTTAAATGTATTCGGCATCCATTCTCTTACTCTTTGACAAACTTGGGATGAGCATCAATTTTCTTCTTCTTAATGAGCAATGGCTTCCATATTGCTACTTTCTCACTGATTTTTATCTAGTACCTTAGTTGCATTGAGAGAGATTTGCAGGGTTGTTTTTTTTTGTGATTTCCTGAATAATTTTTACACCATAACTTTTGAGAGATTTTGACAGACTAAATACTCATTGGGAGCTTCTCCATTATAAATGTTATCATTGCAAGAATATAATTTTGCTTGTGGACTGTTAAGAGTCCCATAGCTTTAGAAATCATTTTGTAACTTTTTCTAATTGATATCAATTATTTTTAATGGAGGTCTTCGTAATTTTATTTGGAGAGGGGGGGGTGACATGCCATAAAACTGTGTGGTAAAAATCTCACTGTGATAATGAGAGCCAGCATTGTGAAATTTATGTTGAACAAAGTTGGCCCATATCAGCTCTGATTGTTTTATGAAATGTTTACACAACTGGCCCTAGTTATCACTTTGACTGAACTAACTGAAGTAGGGAGAGGCAACTATTTTTTTCATATTGGCAGCCTGCTAATAGGTAATTCAAATAAAGCACTAAATCCAAAGAACCCACATGAACCTCTGATGATACCCAGTCAAAACAATATGCAAAAAATTTGAAAATTCAAAAGAGGCAAATACTATTTTGTAGAACTGTGCGTCAGGCAGGATTGATTAAATCAACTTTCAGCATATTGATGTATGCCACAATATGTATATTTCCCAATATTTCAATTCAGCATTCATATGTAAAATATAATTTATATGGATGAAATTAATTTCTATATACATTTTCTTGGGATGGCCCTGGGGAAAAAAACAGAATTAAAATTTTTAATTATTCTCCATCTGTACCCTCCTCAACAGCACTGATTTAAGGTTTTCCCTCCAAATCAGTTTTCATCATCACATAAGCAAAGTTGGGTAGAAAGGAGAAAAATGAAAATTTTGCTCCCATTACTTATTTATTCTGTTCAGTTTTCAAAATTTATCCTCCTGCTTTATAATCAAACAAACCGAATACTTGTTCATATATGGATTCCTGATTCAGTCCTTGGAGCACATATTTAATGTCTTTTGCGGCTTTTTCCTTTCGAGACTGCCATAATTTAATAGAGCTGACTCAGCAAGGTGAACGTATCTCATCTGACAATAAATATTTACTTGTCTTAAATGACAGCAGTATTTTTCTAGGTAATTATTTTTTCCTAAGGAGAAAAGCACATGTCAGATCAGATCTCCCTCCTGTATACTGCCTAGTGTTTATTTTAGCCAAGGGCATTAATCCTACTTTAGCTGACTGTGTCACAGTGCTTAACCGCAGGTCCAAGGATGCCTTGAAATGCATCCAGAGAAAGTGTATCACGCAGTTGCCTGGCCTCACCCTCAAGAGTTTTCATTATTATACTTATAGACAGGATGATTGCTGAGATAAGCTCAGATTCTTTAACTTAATTACTGTATATTACAGTATTGTGATTTAGAAATACCCCGAGAAGTAGAATTTTAATCTTTCATGTTGAAAGCTTTTAGAAATGAACAAAGCTTCTGACATGAAAGAAAAACTGCCTTTGACTCTGTTGTGGTGGTCCCAAGAGACTTTTTTTTTAATGTGCTTCTCCAACTTTCTGCATGTCAATATAGCTTAAGCTTGTTCTTTCAAACACATTTTCCCCCACCTACTGCTCATTACAGAATGTCCTTTAGAAGAGATGCAGATATAGATATGGAATATTACATCTTCCTAAACACATGGAAAATATAGTGAAGTCAAGCTTTTATCATTCCTTGCATTCCAGAAGTGAAAGAAATTGGAATGCCTATCTAATTAAAAATTAATTGCTCCCTTCTGTGCCAGCATGCCCTTCATGAACTTGGCACTGCCAATCTTGCAGACTTTCAAATTATCAAACATGGTCGCTAAGATGCAAAACATAGCAGTTTTTATCTTGCATGAACAAAAACATTACGGGGGGAAAAAAGCAAATATAACAAAAACCCTGACCTCATATTTCTGGGAAGAGAAAGTATGCAATACCTGCTTGCTGACATTTATGTTTACGTTGGACTGGGAAACCAATACGGGAGTGAACTCAGTTTCCAGGTGCTTCAGTTTCAGGGATGGTTCATCAGCTAGAAGAGAGGAAGAAAGAAACTGGATATACAGAACCCAAGGTTGACATAAAGCTCTAAAATATTTGGCATTTCATCCCTTGTCATTGCTTTCACAGTAAAAATAGATTTCTCTTATCTGTAACTGCTATTTTTTCTTAGGCTCTCTATACATCACAGTTAAGAGGTGCTTGAAGCTACATCATTTGAAAATCTTTGCAAAATTTAATAGTTTTACTTATCTGGTAGGTTGGAAGAGATAATTCTAAGAAAAGCTTGAGAGTTTTGGAAGTTTTCAGTCATTACAGGGTGAATATGTTGCCATTTACAGGACTGCAAGAAGAATAGTAACTCATGACAAAATAGGTTTTAGGCAAATACGTTCCTTGACTAATGCCTGCACTTCCCTGAACACAAGACTGTGCAAGCAAGTGCAGAGCACTTATGGAATTTGGAAACTGCAGAGCACTTACGAAATTTACTGTTAAATGCTGCTAAAACAAAACAAGCCCATGCATCAGGGGAAATAAGAAATCGTAGCAATTGCTATTTGAACAAAGAAATTATTAGGGAAAGAAGGAGAGAGATTGCCTGCCACTGCATTTTTTTTTTTGAATATCTGGAATCAATAATGGTCAATAGAAACCATTAGTTATGTTAAAAATGCTTATTTCATAGTGTAAGAACACATCAGAGACATAGTTGTAAGCCACTCAACCTATCAATAAAGCGATCCAAGCGTCTCACTACCGACGGTGCCTTACCAACAAGATTTATATTCTCAGAGGGGGGTTCCTTTGTACCATCTCCCCCTTCCAACGTTTCACCTAATCCCTCAGCAGGAGGAAAACCAGCAGCACTGTCAGTACAAGGGTCGAACATTTCTTTGCTATCAAGCAAATCAGCAGTCAGAGGCATGCTGCATAAGCTAGGAAAAGGAAACAAGACTTTTAGAAATTCAAATATGTCTGTATATTATACACCTTTAAATTAATGTTACTTATACTCCTATTTTTTTAAATGGTGACAATGTATATAAAATGTTTTTAGCATTTAAACAATGTTTCCTTTGAGCTCAAATACTTACAGGATGTTCAGAATTATGTCAAAACACTTCCACTAAAGACAAGCTTGAAACATTTTGAATTCAAAACATACTGCATACCCCTACTATAGATAAATGTGGGGATTTAAAATCAATCTGAAGACAAAACAAAATCAGAAGTATGACAATTGCTCACAGAATACTGAGTGCCACAACACATAGTTGCTTCTGCAATAAAATGTGAATGATAGACACACATTTTTGTGTATGGGTATATTTGTAGCCCAAGCACAAATAATGGGAATTTAATTGTTTTTCAAACTTTACATATGTAATTAGAACAGAAAGCAAAATAAGACAAATCATGCCACCACCAGAGGTTAACATCCATTAGAACAGTGTTTTTCAACCCTGACAACTTTAAGATGTGTGGACTTCAACTCCCAGAATTCCCCAGCCAGCATATTCCGAAGGTTGAAAATCACTGAACTATAGTATCGTTTTTTGGGGGAAACTTGCTTGATCTAGTTCCAATACATGCAGCAGTAATTATCTTGTGTTGCTGAGCAATCCAAGGTGGAAAGTAAACTGTAATGGCTGCCTCTCCTTTTATAATAGAATAGAATAAAGTTATGTTTTTATGCAGCATATAGTTTGCAGGTGAAGGGCTATAGAAATCCCTCTAAAATCACAATGGCTTCATTTATCCATTGTGTTTTTAAACACAGTAAAGGATTACTACAGATTGGGATCACATCCTGGTTAACCGAACAGTACCCAGGATTAGTGTCAGGGTCAATTAATTTCATCCAGTATTGACATAAAAACTTAGGAGAGGGATTAATATAAATTTAACTTTCTCTTTTGCCTGCTTGCATATAAGAACTCAGAACTGGATGGCTGTAGCTGCTTCATCTCTTTGGATTTCTTCTCAGTCGGCACATATATATATAGAGAGGGGCTGGGATGGGTAGAAAGTCAGTGAGGAAAATGAAGCCTTCGAACTGGTCCTTGATGATACCAGTCCTGATAAGATCACTATGATGTTTAAATTATTTCTTTCAACCTTTACCAATCCCCTCTATCCAGAGCATTTGCAACCAGTTGATAAGGAGTCCATTGGAGACCACTGATCTCTTCTAAAGCCTCAAATGGGAATGTGGTGTCTGTGGAGGATTAAAAAGATCAAAAGGGCTTCACTTCTCTTATTAATCTTCAGGATTTGAACAGGTGCAAATAATTCTAAAATCAGAGAAATAGCATTGTATTTCTCCAAATTTCTTTGCAGTGTAGAAGCAGAACACAAGGCCACTAATTACTGACAAAAAACAGAGATAACTTGTGCTGGTCTGATAGAAAAAAATCCCAGATAGCCGTGGTTTGCATAAGATGTTTAATTCCTTTGGGTGATTAATACAAATGATACCATTTCACGCTTCTTACCACTCAGAATTTTAATCATGGTGTAAGGTGAGACTGTGAACTTGAAAAACAAGTTTCAGATTCTGATTAGTGTTAATGGTAATGGTAGCTACTCTGCATTCAATTGAAACACTCACCTTAGATAATAAGATTCAAGACATTTGGGTAAAATGCTGATGTACCTAGTTGAATTAGCACCTTGTATGATTCAACATGCTCAATATTAGACAGTAACATCATTGGAGCCAAAATTAGCAAAATTTTGAGTGCATGAAAAAGCTAGATTTGATTGCAGCTGGATTATAAGGCTGCTATAAATGCTATGGAGGTTTCATGTACACGTAAAAATTCAGGAAAGACAGACAAACACTGTTGTTTGTTACTTTCAAAACTACTAATTCTAGCAGTAATCTGGTCTGATTTTGGCTTTAAGCAGCAAAGCAGCTGGTTCACACTAAGCCATAACAGAGTTTGGTTAAAATATGGCATAGCTTATATATTTAGTTTTGTCACCACCACCATCACCATCCACACGTACCTGTGCTGCTTTCTTGCCATCTCACCTGGATACTTGAAAAGATCTGTGTGAGGGGGAATAATGGCTCCCACAACCTTGAAATATTTTGTTTACTAACAATTTGAAAATATTTTCTAGCATTTCCCCCAAGGCTCTCCTGAATTAGAGAAAATGAAAAATGATGCTGTCTATGTGAATTTTTTAATGGATACTTATGTCACATATGTCAAATTACGGAATGTCAAATATAGTTCAGCAGTTTCTAAAGCTATGCTTTTGTTTAAGCATCCCTCTCACCCAGAGAAGCTATTGTTATATATTAGTCTATTGGGATTTCGGTATCAGGCTGACCTGGAAGCCATTTGTCCCAAGAAATGCCTTCCTCCGAACTGCAATTAGGAAGATTTGTTAAGATTGTTACAGCAACAAATACTGTTAAGATTGTTACAGCAACAAATACAAGAATTCCAGCAAATTCTTTCAAATGAGAAGTTATTTAGCAGAAAATTAGGGAAGGAAGGTTTTAGGGTTGGGGTTTTCGTTTTTGCTCTTTTGATATAAAGGGGAGGAAGCTTTTTTTTTTTAAATGAAGGAAGGGTAGGACTGTAGCTATTGATTATTTGTCAACGTAAGAACCAGCTCTCACCTGATCAGTTCTTGCAACTTATCAGGCACAGCAATCCTATTGCAGTAAATGAAGTAGGATCTGATTAAGTTAGTGTAAAGCAGGGGTGTCAAAACTTGCATTGTCCTGGCGTCGTCAAATTACACATCACAACTTTTTCCTCCTTCGCTAAACCAGGCATGGCCAGCATGTGATGCGTCTGGTCCGCAGGCCACGGGTTTGACACCCCTGGTATAAAGGAATGTGGATTTGATTTTGGGAAATGCATGAGAGCTATTAATGGGGAAAGCAATAGGTTATAGCTGCTAAAGGGGACTTGCAGAAAATATCACACAGTTTTGAGTTAGAGAGAAGCAGGGGAAAAAATCAAAATAATTCCACCTTGATTTTGTTTAAGATGGGCAGAGAGAAACGTGAACAGGCTGCCAAAAAACCCCCACCCCTTTTGTTAATTTTAGTACATAATATGTATTTCCTGGAATCTTAAAAGGATCTTCTTTGAGTAGCTGACATCAATCTAGAAGGCTTATCCAAGTTTCGCTGTTTTATCTTGGATAAGCTTTCTAGATTGATGTCAGCTCCTCAAAGAAGACCCTTTTAAGAAGCAAGGATGGTGGGGATTATTTTCTCTGTTTTACCTTAACAAAATCAAATTGGGGTTATTTTGAGTTACTTCTCACATTTCCTTCCATCTCCCTCTGTGTAATTTTTTTCGCCTAAGCCCCCCCCCGCCCCTTTAATGGATCTATTATAACTTTTTCAAAGCCAGTTCCTTTATAATTAGACCCAGCAAAGCAAGAGACATGTCACTCTGCTTCCTCCATTCAAAGTGAAGTTTGTCATTGAGGCTTCCATCCTACTAATATCAATGCTCCCCCATTCAAGGATATGACTAGGGCAAGTAAGGCCTTTGATCATGTGAAATTTCTCTGGGAACCCGAAATACTTCTAGAAATTCTCCATTTTTTTTGGTCTGAGATCCCTTAATGAAGCACCTTTCTCAGCTTCAGTGACAAGATAGTGAAATCAAATCTCCCCAGGCAATAGGCAGACATCTTTTAGGTCTTTGGAACATCTCCAGTGTACGTGAGATAAGCTTACACCACCACAGGATTGCAACGAAAGCACTCTAATACAGTAAAATGAGACGACTTCTGCAAAACAGTGTGGAGTACCCCACATATAAAGTATATTGGACACAGGCCTTCAAATTACCAACTATCAAGGGAACTATAGTTAAACAAGTTGGGGGTGAATATAAAAATAAAACAATATATCTCATTCTGATCAGAAGTGAACGTCTCCCTCTGGCCAGGACGGAAGTATCTTTTTCTTTAATGATGCCATTTTACTTCCCAAAACAATGAAAAGGTGAACATTGCCTAAGTATAAGTAAGTATTGGTTTTGTAGTTGATATTGTCTTACCGGGTTTATGTTTGAGCATAAAAGAATCGATCCCACAGGGATAGCATGACAGCATTACACCAATCGGAATATAATAGAGGCAACTTTGTAGTTATTTGAATAAACCTTTTGCCATTTAATAGATTTTTGCATTAAAACAAAGAATCTCAGAACAGAAAGCAATCTTCAAACACCTTATTTTGCATTCCTTCACATTCCTTTGAAAGTACTTTAATATAAAAAGTATAATTTTATAAGATTATTAATAGGCACATTATCAAAAGTGCAGGAGAACCAAACAGAACATTTTTTTAAAAAAAACTTGCTCTATTATATCTGTAGTAGACCTCTTTGCTCTCTTCTAAAACCCAGAAAATAATTATATGATAAGAATCATTAAATCATTGTTGGTATCTTTGTGGTTCACCGATAAATGCGCGCACGACAAAAGCGCGCTGACAAAAGCGCGCCAACAAAAGCGCACCATCAGCAAACAACGCGAAAACAAGGTAATAACCCTAACCTCAACCCTAACCCTATTTGCGCTTTTGTCGGCGCGCTGTTGTGGGCGCGATTTTGACCTCGCTGTTTTCTCACCGCGGTTTTGTTGGCATGCTTTTGTCATGCGCGCATTTGTCGGGTCACATATCTTTCCATGGCGAGCAAAATATTGGTTTCTATAGATTGAATAAGCAGCTTTGTCATAAGCAAGGAAACTATTTCATCTTTACCCACCTCCTCCCCATTAAGAAAAGCATGCACAGATCCTCCCCCCCCCCCAACGTAAAACCACATCTATGTTTTAAAAGAAACATCTATGCTGGTCATTCATTCATATATTGGCATATGGGATTATCTCTTAAAGATCAAGCCCTTCAAAGCATTCATGATTCCAGAGGACCGTAAAGATTTCCTTAAGATCAAAAGTCCTACAGATCAGTCACAGTAGTCTGGAAACCAGAACCATAAGCCTGTCTGTACATTCCTGCATTCTTCACATTGCGTTCACGGACAAAGTCATTGCAGTGTCTATCCACTGTATGGGCCGAGGGTGCGGACCACATGTTCCATGCACTTCCACCACGTTGACAGCAGCCGCGAGCATCATGGGGCCTAGATTGGTTTGGGAATGGGATGGGGTACAATTAGTATCTAGGTATAAATAAAGGGAGAGAATGGAAGGTGGAAGATGCAGTTGAGGAAGTATCAGGCTAGCAAGAGCAAACTTCTTGAGGAGCAAGCACAGATTTAGGAAACGGACTTACAATTTAAACCCTTCATGCTGCTATCAGGATGCACTGACTTTAAAGTAATCTATGCAAGAATTAACTTGGAATGCTTCGCTATTTTCATCTAGCTCTTTCTCTAACCAACAAATAAAGTAATAAATTAATATATAACTTCTCCCATGGATTATCACATTCGACCCTTAAAACCTCTAAAGTTAGTGTCTACAGTATTTCCCTTATGTATAAACACAGCAATATATCTGTGAATTAAATCAGGGTAGGCAGAAAGTATTCCCCAGCTGTCAATAAACTATACTCTCAGTATCGAACAAGCTGGTTGGAGCTTCCAGAAGTTAACCTTCAGCTTCAATGCTCATGAACAAAAGCGAGTGCCTTATACATATAGCAGCAATGAAGCATTTAAATCATATGATAAAATGTTCAGGATTTACAGACTAATATTAACACAATAACTATGAACTATTAAAAAAATCATTTTTTTCAAAATAAAGCAAGGATACAAAATAAAGCAGTTCAACATAAAGACTGTGGTTATATTTGGTGAAGGATAAGAAGAAAGTATTTCATGCACAACATGCTACTTAGAATGCACAAGTATAGATTTCGCTTGTCGAACATGACTTCTTTTCTTTTACTGTAGCTAAAGTCTATTTCAGGAACATGCAAAATTAAATTTCCAGAACTGAGTCAACTGGATAGACAAGATGGTACGTATACTTTACCTATGGAATTTCTCACTCCAATGTAATAAAATCAGCCTTGTTGCCTGGTAGAAGTAACTTTAATGTACTTTAAAGCACAAAGCTGTTGAAGATGTGCCAGTTTTTATTGATTGATAGACTTGGAGGGTATGATTAGGTACACTAATGACATTCAGATCAAAAAGAAGCAGGGCTGGGGGGTTTTCAGCTTCCAATTAACTTTTCTCTTTTGCAACCTGCTATTTGCATGAGAAACTTAATTGGAGTAACTCTGCCAAGCTATATTAAGCAGTCTGTATGTTTAAAATGAGGACTTCTCTAGAAACAAGGCGATTATCCAGTGCTTGGGTCCTTAAGGGACCTTTAGTATTATCACATGATCAAATGGACTTTTAAGTTTTATATATCTAATATTATGTTTTTATGTTTTCAATTTCAAGTCATATAATTTTCTAAATTAGAAAATCATATTTTAAAGCTAAGCATATTAACACATGTATTGATCTGAGATTTTATGAGTCCTGTCCAGTAACGTTTTGTAAAATGAACTGAATGAATGTTTAAATTTGAGGTGTCTGTTATGGTAATTAAGAGAGATCTTATCATCCACCAGGCTCTTTGAAATTCCTGATTTTTCAATTATAATTTAGTTAGAAAATGAGGATATAAATTTTTAATTCAAAAATTAAGTTGAAACTTCACATGTACTCTTCAAAATAAATGGTTGTGCATCCTGTAGAACAGGGTCTCCAACCCCTGGGCCATCGACTGGCACCGAGCCACAGTCCACCAGGAACCAGGTGTGCAAGTGAGCAAAGCCCCATCTGCACAAGTGCAGGATCCAGGCAGTGTGCAAAACCAGCCCCCTCCCCTCACTGGTCTGTGGAAGAACCTCCCTCCAGGGAACCAGTCCCTGGTGCTCAAGATTGGGGGCCATTGCTGAAGAATGTATGATCCAGTTGATATGTGGGGGTTTAACCATCTGATTTGCTTTGGATATGTTTAGCGTGAGTTCCTTGGAGATATCACCAAGACTGAAAAACACGGGAAAGCTGAAGTAAGATCACAACATTGTTGTGATTTCATTTAGTGTCTCCTTTGCATAACAACCTAGTTGCTAGTCTAACAGTGATTGCTAAACAAGGATTAGCTGCAAATTTTGATGTTTAATCCCTACATTTGTTTTGAGAAAATTATGTTCTTGGATAAACTATTTTTATTTTCATTTATTTAGTCTTGGATGTTTTTACACTAAAAGTACAAAATATGGTAACTCTTCTTGGAAAGGACACTACTCTAGCAATATTGGGAAAGGTACATATTGCTCCCAAAATCCCAATCTTCTCAAATATTCAAAAATTTTGACCACTGGTTAAAAGTATTCAATGTTAAGCAGAAATATTAATTAGGTTTGCAAAGAAATGATTATTACATTTTTAAAAATATGTAAGCCTCATACAGTCTGCTAAGCCATGAATGGTTTGTTTTGTTTCATTATAATGTATAAAGTTAGTCTTTTATAAAAAAGATTTGTAAACTAAGTTTATGTCTAATTATTTTGGGTAAATCAGACAACATTTGTAATTCCTCAATTTGGGTTTGTATTAGATTTAGTCATAATTATATTTTACCTACAATCTTAGGTCTGTTATGGATTGGGGAAATATTTCAAATAATTTTTCTATGGTGGAAGGAAGAGGTTCAAATGTAAGTATGCTAAATATGCTGGCATGCTACTGATGCTGTTTTTCATAAAAATGAAGGATTTAATTAAAGCCAAGTATCAGTAAGGTTAAATTCAGAAAATCTTAAGTTATACCACAGTGTGCAAACGGGTGGTATACAAAACTAGAATACGCCCATACAAATAATGTAGATTAAAAAGCATGCATAATGTTAAGGCAAATGCACAGGCATCTAGCAGTAGTCTTCTTTAGAAAATTTTATTCAATTTCACTCCTGTTTTATTTATGTTAAGGATCTGGTTCTTTATAGTATTAATTCATATGTCACCAAGTGAACATTTATTTTATGAGAAGTTGATGATCAAGGTTGTTAATAAAACATCAAGTGTGTTTTGAAATGATACAATTGCTGATACCTATTCAAGGTTTTCTTAAAGATAAATAAAAACAGTTGAGAGATATTCAAAATAGTCTATATATCAATTTTCCTTAGACTCCAGATAAATATCATTCTGGATCTCTTTCAGAATAAATGGCATGGACAGAATTACAGATAACTCTTTTGCTAATCTATCTTGTCTGTCCTATATAGCTCCAATGGTTTCTTTTATCATCAAAACAGCACATTTATATACCACATTTAAGTGTGAAATTTGAAAGACAAAGACTTGGATAGGTTTCAGCTGTTTCTTGGGAAAACAAACTAACCTCAAAAAGTTGGTAGCATGAAATGTAAGTCAATGTTGTAGCTTATGTACTTTGCTAAGAACAGGAAAACTTTTCAAGGGAACTATCTGAATTGGCAATGTAATACATATTTTAACAGGTCTGCAGCATTTTAGTCCAAATGCTGGAGGTATGGAGCATAATTTCAAGATTCTAGCAATACAAAGAACCATTCCTTTAATAAATTGATATTTATCCAATTAAAATGGTTTAAAGTATTATAGTCTTTGTAGCACTGTGTTTGGAAAATGTTCTCTAAAGAAGACTGATCCTAAAGGAGGAAACCCAAAGCCAAATCATGGTAACGGCCCAATTAAAAGAGGCAGGAAAGAGGCTGATGTAAGAAAGCCCTTGTAAACAGCACCTAGGCATTCAGGTCATTCTCCACCAAGCAGGCATCCATTCCATCAACACATTCTGCTTAACCTCATTCCAAACTTTGCAACTTAGCACACCCGACCGACTGTACAGCTCCAAACATTATCTTTACTGCTTTCCCTTCCTCCACTGAACACAACAACCCAGACTGTTAGAAGGATCACATCTACCATATGGATTTATTAAAATGTAGGCCTACGATGAGTTAATCTGTTCTCTCTGTTGATAAAAAGAATGGCTTTGGTGACAAAATCAGCTATTCATTGTCGGGAGAAATAAAAACACCAGCCCATTCAGCACGCCATTTTGAGCAGGGTGGAGGGAAGAGGTGCGGTTCTATCAAGGTAATGAAGGATTGCTTTGTACTTTATACACTGGCCTCCTGCAGCAGCAATACCTTTTGAGCATAGAACCCATCTATACTTTAGAATAGGGGTGTCAAAACTTAATTTCATTGAAGGCCATATCAGGGTTATGTTTGACCTTGGGGGGCCGGGATGGGCGTAGCCAGGGTAGGCGTGGCCAGCTCAACGTCACTTGCGTCAGGGGGCGCAGGTGGCACTCCCAAGCTCTATTTTTGGCTACAACTGCCTCCTGCAACCCCCTGCCAGCGAAAATGAAACTCGGGAGTGCCGCCTGCAGCCCTCACGAGCTCCATTTTCAGCTGCGATGGCCTCCTGCAACCCTCTGCCAGTGAAAATGGAGGGCCACATGCAGCCCTCTCAAGCTCCGTTTTCACTTGCAGAGGCACCGCAGGCCAGTCCTTCACTGTTTCCAGGGTGGCCTCGCAGGCCAGATCTAAGCACCCCACTGGCTAGATCTGGCCACCAGGCCTTGAGTTTGACACCCCTGCTTTAGAAGAAAACTCAAGTGCCCAGGCTCAACAGGGTTGGGAAAACACAGGCAATGCTTTATGTGCTGTGTATAGACCTGTTATACCGTAGGCTGTTCTTCTAATCATAAAGCCTAGAAGAGATCATTGCAAATGGATAGCATAAACAGGGTGTGCCAGAAAACGAGCACTGTTCTGAGACTCCCATTGCAAAGCTCATTTTCAAAACCTAGGTTTTCTACAGGGAGGCAAGTAATAATGAGCAAGCAATATGCATGCCACATAGAGGTAGTCCTCGACTTACAACAGTTCAATTAGTGACTGTTCAAAGTTACGATGACACTGAAAAAAGTGACTCATGACCTTTGCATCACCCCATGGTCACATGATCACAATTGAGATGCTTGACAAGTGGTTTAAACTTATGACGGTTGCAGTGTCCTGGGGTCATATGGTCAGCTTTTGCAAACTTCTGACAAGCAAACCCAATGGGAAAGCCAGATTCACTTAACTACTACATTACTAACTTAACAAATGCAATGATTCACTTAACAATTGCGGCAAGAAAAGTTGTAAAATAGGGTAAACCCAGTTAACAAATATTTCACTTAGCAACATAAATTCTGGGCTCAACTGTGGTTGTAATTTGAGGACTACCTGTATATCCTTTTCCAGCTGTTCAGAGTGAGAAGTCACACCTGATCTTGACTTGTGGAGACGTTTAAGGAAAAAACACTTAATAAGTGAAAGTATATTCATATTGTAGACATATAGAGAATGTATAGGGGATGTACATATGTGCATGCATGTATTTCTGTGTGTACATAGATGTGCATATATACACACACAAATACATGTATGTGGGCGTGAGAAAGAGAGACGGAAGCAAAACAAACTTTACTGACAGTCCCAATTTGTAACACAAATCCAAGTACCCAGGTTTTTAAACCACACTCTTACTTTTCTCAGAAATGATATGAGCCCAAGACTGCACAAAATTGTAAAAGCACGGCTAGAACTGTTTGGAGCTGGAGTCTTAAAAAGACAGGCAAGGATCAATAACCATGAGCACAGCAATTATATGGAGCTTATACAAGACAGGCCATCATACCAGTGTGACAAATGAGAATAAAAATAAATAAATACCACCACCTTACACCACCACCATGGGAAGGAAGAAACTGATTGATCAAGATCTTAGAGAAAAACCTCCTATTTCAAACACTGGATAAATCAAGGGCAAAAAGAGAAGAGAAAGCATCTTATTGATTAAGCTTTGGATTGTAGCTGCCAAAAAAACGAGCTTCATATATAAAATTAAGGTCCTGACCATGTTGAATTCAACAGATTAGAATTGCTGGAGTTGCATTTGACAATTTTCTATGAATTAGTATTTGGTATCACACGTTATTTAAATTTGTATTTTCAATATACCTGCAAGTAGTTTAAAACAAGACTAAGTCAAGTTGTAATCATAAATAAAATGGAACCTCTTAAGATAACTTTAAGTCAAGGTACTGCAATGACCTAATATGCTTTAGAAGTCAAAAGGAAGTTCGTTTTCTTGAACAGAAAGGCTAGCTAAGGATTGAACCACCAAGAAATAGTAATTTAAGACCAACTCAGGCACTTATTTGAAGTTGTTACTGTATGCAAATTCTTCTTCATCACTGAGGAAGCTATGCTACTAATCAGTTAGCTAGTTTTATAGTATTTTACAATGAAAACAACAGAGGATGAAAAATGTGACTTTCTACAAATATTACTTGATCACTCACTGCTGCGAATATTCCCCAGATGACACTGTGCAAATGCTTTATTTTTTTCAATCTTCTCTGCAGCAAGAACATTTGTGAGGAGTGCTGGTCTGCTGCCAAACTCAAATCTCAATTTTTATTTTTTGATGACACAGTATAAGCAGTGTCTAAAATCAATCATGCAAAAGATATCTGAAGTGACCAGCAATAATCGTTCTTTCCCAATAGAGAACAAGATGAGAGATCAGAGTAACATACCATTTATTATCCTGTTGGCTTGTTCCAGTATTCCGGGTAAGATTTTCTATTTCAACTAAAACTGGACCAGAAGGAACTGCTGCTGCAGAGGGCAATGCACTCCGGTTCTGGAAAAACAAAAGATAAAAATGTTTTAGTTAGCAGACTTTACAAAAAAAACCCTTGATTTAATGGACCATTCAGGGTGAGGGAGGTCCATCCCTTCTGAAATTCTGCAAATGCACACATTGTTGCAAAGAGTATAATGTGCCTCACTTGCATAATAATAGCAAAAAGAACATTCTCTGTGAATAAAATGAATTTAACAGGGGTTTTCCTGTTAAAACCTTCTGCTACAGTGTTGTTTTATTTTTTAATGCCATAGATGTGTCTTAATTTGGGAATGTGATCTCCGTATGGCTACACAATCTAGTAAATGGGCTTTATTAAACTGAAGTTTCACCCTGCTTTTCAGACTAAAGGGATGAAGTTAAATTTCCAAGAATGAATATTCTATCTCAGATCATTCAATACTCGAGGGACACATTTGCCCTATTTTAGTAGCATTTAAAGATAGTAGCAGTAGCAATAACACTTTAGTCTTATATATCGCTTTAAAGTCCTCTCTAAGCAGTTTACAGAGTCAGCATACTGCCCCAAACAATCTGGGTCCTCATTTTACCAACCTCAGAAGGATGGAATGCTGAGTCAACCTTGAGCCAGTCAGAACTGAACTCCTGGCAGTAGAATGCAGAGTTAGCCTGCAATACTGCATTCTAACAACTACGCCACCATGACTCTTAGCAGTAGTTTCCCCTTTATCATTTAGAGAAAAAGCTCTCTTTCTGGGCCAAGAATTTTTTTTGGGGGGGAGAATGCTATTTCAGTCTACAAATGTTTGTTTTAAATTAAACTTTTAATGGCATGTTACCAAATATCTCCACACCTAGTAGCTATAGCATTCAAAAAACTACAGTGTGTCCTCGAAAATATGACAGGTCCTGAAAATAAGGCCATGCCATATTTTTCAGGTGGGCAAAAATATAAGCCCTCCCCCCAAAATAAACCCCTTGGACAACCCCCCCCTCCGGCCAGGCAGAGCGCCAGTCACTGACCTAGCAGTATCCTGAAGGCACCAAACTGTGGGAACTGGGGGGGGGGGCAAAGATGCTCGAAGTGCTTGACACCTTCAGGGTATTGCTAGGTTGGTGACTGCCGCTGTGCCCAGCTGGAGAGGGGGGTTGCCGGACGGCTGCTCTCTTGTGAGTGGGCTCCCTGGCACAGCCTGAGGGGCGAATGGCGAACAGGTGACCACGCTCATAAGCAACCGCCCGGAAAACCCCCTTTCCAGTCAGGCACAGCACCATTTACTGACCTAGAGGTATTCCTAAGGTGCCAAGCCGCGGGAGCCAGGGTTTGGGGAACAGGCGCTCACATGGCTTAGCGCCTTCAGAATACCTCTAGGTCAGTGAATGGCGCTGTGCCTGGCTGGAAAGGGGTTTACCAGAGGGGCTCATGAGCACACCCTCAGGGGCAAACAGCTGTGTTGCGCTGTCTCAGCAGCGCAGCGCAGCAGTCATTAGGTGACCATGCTCATGAGCCCCCTGGTAAATCCCTTTCCAGCCAGGCACAGCACCATTCACTGACCTAGAGGTTTTCCTAAGGCGCCAAGCCGGGGAGCCAGGGGGCGGGGAACAGGCACTCACGTGGCTTAGCGCCTTCAGAATACCGCTAGGTCAGTGAATGGCACTGTGCCTGGCTGGAAAGGGGTTTATCAGGGGGGCTCATGAGCATGGTCACCTAATGACTGCTGCGCTGCTGAGACAGCGCAACACAGCCGTTTGCCCCTGAGGCTGTGCCAGGCCCTTTGGGAGCCCGCTCACAAGAGAGCAGCCACCCAGCAACCCCAAAGCAATAAGCCCTCCCCTGATAATAAGGCACAAGCCACATTTTGTAGGTCAAAAGAAAATAAGACCCTGTCTTATTTTCAGGGAAACATGGTATTGCTTAATTTTGGGGCCTAATAAGTTAAGTTAAATTCTCAGACAAACTTACTTGCTGTGGTCCATTGTTTTGAGTGAAAACATTGCCTGAATGGCTGAAAGAAAGAAAAAAACCCAACAGTTTAATTTCCCAAACACTGATCTGTTGTCTTAAGACTTATCTGATCTCATATTCAAGAAGATGGCGGTTAAATTTAGAAATTTTCAAGGAGATGGTGCAAATACTTCAATTGGATTTAACTTAAGGAGCATTTTGTGAGAAAACAAAATGCAAGACATAATACAAGCAGTTCTACTTCCATTTTGTTCCCTCTGTAAATTCCAACATGTTCGTTTTTAATACATGAGCATTCAAAATCCCATGAATTTAAAATGCTTAGTTTGCTTTTTCCATTAAAATTCTTACAAAGTTTTCTAAGACCTTTTGAGATGGCAGATTTCCAAAAGTCTATCAGCATTAGGAATATTAAAAAAACCCAGAGGTTAAGAAAAATAATAATTTTCCACTCATAATTACATATGAAGAATTCCAAACAGATAAATTCATGGGGTAAGGTTAACTATAGAAGAACTCTAACATGCATGATTGAATATTTTACCTAATTCCTTCAGATGCATGAGGATTACCTATAATAAAATACAAAACAAAAATGTTGAGTTTGTACAATTTATCAAATAGAACATTTTTTTAAAAAAAGAATTAAACTCTTGCAAAATATTATGAGTGATACTTCAAATATATTAAAAAAGTGAATGCTGGAGAAAACTGACAATATATAGTTTGCTGGATAGAACTACAGGTAGTTGTTAATTTATGATTGGTCACTTAACAACTGTTTCACTGTCACAATGGCCTTGGAACAAGTGGTTTACTGTTCTAAAGCTCTTTTGATCATTGTAAAACTGGTATGGTGGGTGGCTCAGATGGCCTTCTCCCTACTCCACCATGCCTGGGAGGCCCAAATTCCCTCCCTCCCTCTTTCTTTCTTTCTTTCTTTCTTTCTTTCTTTCTTTCTTTCTTTCTTTCTTTCTTTCTTTCTTTCTTTCTTTCTTTCTTTCCATCCATCTTATCACAAGGTAACCCTAGATGGCTTATAGTATTATCAAGATAAAACTATATCAATAAGATACTACAAAAATGCAATACTCTTAGCTCAAAATGTTGCTATTTACTAACATTTTAGCCAGATTTGAGGCCTGTTCCTCCAGGACATAAGGTGAAATCCTTTGCTGCACAGGACTTCTCAAGTCCAGCATTCCATCTGCTTGTAACTTGCATAGTCACGTAACAACCCTAATTGGGAGAAACGGGATTGCAGTTGTTGAGTGAAGCAGTCACATGGCCTCTTGTTTAATGATCCTGTCACTCAACAACTAAGATTCTGGACCCAATTTTGGTCATACGTGGATGACTACCTATCTGTAATCTATTATTTTACCCAGATATTACCAATAACTAAGGAGATACAATTTGAAATAAATGCTGAGGAAAATATATCTGTTTAACAGTATTGTCACTGATATGTTCCAAAAATTATGATAGCAGTTCAGTGATCCAAAGAAGGATATGTCTTGCTTCTTCCATGTAAATGAACCAGCAAATTGTTTCAAAACTGGCATAGAGATCAGAAGTTGAATGAAAATGTAATAATTTCTACTGAGGTAACATGAAGGACCATTGACTTACCTGAAGAGTCGTTTTCAGGGTGTGGCGAGGGAGAGTCCAAGCAAGGGTTAAATGCAGCCAAACTGCCCAGAACTGAATTGAAACTTTAAGCCACGCCTCTGGTGCTGATTATCTTCAGATTTTTCAATGAAGACGTGGAACTGTTGTGCGCTTGAGAAGTCCAACATTGGATCAACCATAAACATAACCGGAACAAGTCCAACAGGAACATCCAAGGAAATAAACGTGATTAACAGCGGAGCCAGACCCCACGGTGGGGTGGACTCTCCCTCGCAGCGCCCTGAAAACGACCCTTCAGGGAAGTCAATGGTCCTTTTCCAGGGCCCTGCTCAGGAGAGTCCAAGCAAGGGACATACCCAAGCTAAATGTCACTAGGGCGGGAAGCAGAAGCAGACAGGGTCTCTCCGCTGGAATAAATACCCTGCAGCACACGCCTCCCAAAGGCCTCTTCCGCTGAAGCAAACTTGTCCAACTTGTAATTCCGCACAAACGGAGATAAGGAAGTCCACGTGGCCGCTCTGCAAATCTCCTCAATGGGAGCCTGCGTTGCCCAGGCCACGGTGGTGGCAGCACTCCTGGTCGAATGCGCCTTGATGCGACTGGGTACCGGTCGAGACTGCAGAACATGGGCGAGAGCGATGCAGGCCCTAAGCCATCCACCAATCGTAGATGAGGAAACCTTCCTGCCCTGAGACGACGGCTGGAAGGATACAAATAGTGACTCAGAACGTCGAAAACTAGCCGTACACTTGATGTATCTGCGTAACGTCCTGCAAACATCCAGCTTGTGCCAGCGCTCCTCGCGAGGATGCCTCGGATGCGGACAGAACTCAGGAAGGATAACCTCCTGGGCCCGGTGGAACCAGGAATTAATTTTAGGCATGAAGGACGGATCCAGCCGAAGGACCACGCTGTCCTGGTGAATCAAACACAAGTCCTCACGGACAGACAAGGCAGCTAGCTCAGAGATACGTCTAGCTGAGGTGATGGCAATGAGAAAAACGGTTTTAAAGGTCAGATGTTTCAAGCTGGCCGAATGGAGAGGCTCGAATGGTGGTTCGACCAGAGCCCGCAAAACCACATTAAGATCCCAAGACGGGTATCTGTGAACCATCGGGGGACTCAAGTTAGTCGCCCCCCTGAGAAAACTGCAAATGGTGGGGTGACGGCCGAGAGAAAGGTGACCCTCAGAGGCCAGGATGGTGGAGAGCGCCACCACCTGACGATGAAGAGTGTTAGGCGCCAAACCCTTGTCAAGGCCGTCTTGCAGGAAATCCAGGATGACAGGAATCGAAGCTGAAGAAGCTGAAGCACCCCTGGAAGAACACCAGGCAAAAAAGGCCCTCCAGGTGGCATCGTAAATTTGAGTCGTGGAAGGACGACGTGATGCCTGAATGGTGCTGATCACCTTGGTAGAAAGGTTGTCCTTGCTTAAGAGATTCCTCTCAAGTGCCAAACAGCTAGTTGTAGCCACTGGGGCTCTGGATGAAGAAGGGCCCCCTGGCAGAGAGAAATCTCGTGTGGAGGAATCCGCCACGGATCTCGGACGGATAGACTCACCAGATCGGTAAACCAGGTTCTCCTGGGCCAGAAGGACCTCCACTGCCTCCGCCAGGATCTTCCTGATGACTCTGGGAAGAAGAGGCAATGGGGGAAAGGCGAAGAGCAGTCCCTTTGGCCAAGGGCAGTGAAGAGCGTTTACCCCCTCGGCCCTTGGGTCATGGAACCTGGTGAAGAGCCTGGGAAGATGAGAGTTGGCCGCTGTTGTGAACAGATCCACCTGGGGGCAACTGAATCTCTGAACTATGCGGTGGAACAGCTGTGGGGGCAGGCACCACTCCGAGTGATCGACAGTCGCCCTGCTCAGCCAGTCCGCCTGGGTGTTCACCGTGCCGGAGATGTGCTCCGCCTGTATGGACAACAGATGGAGCTCCGCCCACCAACCTAGGTCGTCGGCTTCCGACATCAGGGACCTGGACCACGTGCCCCCCTGGCGGTTGATGTGCGCCTTTGTCGCGACATTGTCCGTCAGCACCCTCATGTGACGACCCTGAATGCCCGTCTGAAATTGAAGCAGGGCCAACCGGACCGCCCTCAGCTCCAACCAGTTGATGCTGTGTGACGCCTCGGCCGAGGACCACCTGCCCTGAGCTATCTGGTTACGGAAGTGAGCCCCCCAACTGTACAGATGGCATCCGTCGTGATGGTGAGCCAGGTTGGCTCCTTGAATGGAGACCCCTTCTTCAGGGTCAGAGACAACCACCAACTGAGGGAGTGACGCACCTTCGCGGAGACCGGGACGAGACGCGGTGAGCTGCTCTCATTGGCCCTTTGATAGGGCAGCAGGAGCCACTGGAGGGAACGAGAGTGAAGACGTTTCCACAGAACGATGGACAGGCACGATATCATCTTGCCCAGGAGCTGTGATAGCAGAACTATCTTGGCACGAGGAGACCGCCGAACCTGCATGGCCATCTCCCTGAGGCTCTCCGCCCTCTCTGGCAACAGGAAGACATGGCAGGCAATGGTGTCGATGATGGCCCCCAGATGCCTAGTCATTGGGTGAAGATGGCTCTTTTCCAAGTTGATGGAGAAGCCGTGACCCTGGAGAACCTGCATAGTGTACTGCAGATCCTTGACCGCCTGCTGGGGGGATGACGACTGGATGAGCACATCGTCTAAATAGCAGTGCAGCCTTACTGGTCATGACCTGAGAAACGCTGCCACTGCTGCCAGGACCTTGGTGAACGTCCTTGGGGCTGATGACAGGCCGAACGGCATGGCCCAGTACTGGTAGGGTTGACCGGCATAGGTGAACCTCAGGTATCTGCAGTGGGCTTTGTGGATGGGTACGTGGAGGTAGGCCTCTTTTAGGTCTATGGAGGTCAAAATGTCTCCCGGCCTGATGCAGCCCAGGATTGACTGGAGGGACTGCATCTTGAACCTCCGATAGGTGACATGATAATTTAGCCTCTTTAAATCTAGGATCCCCCTCCACCCTCTGGAGTTTTTGGGAACCAGAAACAGGAACCCTGTCCCCTCCTGACCCGGAGGAACCAGCTCTACGGCCCTGATCTCCCTGAGATGTCTTATTTCCTGTTCCATGAGGGATCTTTTGACTGGGCATGAGGGAACAGGACACCTGATGAAATGACGGGGAGGAAGCGAGAGAAATTCTAGGGTGAGACCCAGCTGGATAGTTTGTAACACCCACTGGTCCGACGTGACCTGCTCCCATTGGGTGTGAAACAATTGGAGCCGCCCTCCTATGGGAGCTGATTCCCGACAGTCACTTATACTTTCTGAAGGGACAGGAGCCAGATCCCCCCCTAAAGGGGTGGCTGGAGTAATACGGCTGGCGACCCCTATCCCGAAAGCACTGACAGTCCTGGTACCTGTCCGCCTGCTGGTGGAACGGGCGATGCGACTGAGTAGAACTGGAAGAAGGTTCCAAGTTCTAAAAGGACTGCCTCCTGTAGGAATAAAAGCCCTTCTTATCGGATTTCTTAGAAACCGACGGCATCACCTTTTTGTCCTTATTTTCCACTAGGACTGGGTCCAAGACCTCCCCGAAAAGCTTGACCCCTTTGAAAGGGGCAGAAACCAACTTCCACTTGGAGCACATGTCAACGTTCCAATGCCTCAGCCACAAGACACCTGGTGGTAACATTCAAAGCCAGGATCCGAGAAGCGAACTTAGCCGCACTGAGGGTGGCATCAGCAATGTACTCAGTAGCCGCCATGATTTTATTAATCTCCTAACTCAACTTGGTATCCTTAACTGGAACCCTCGCCATTAACTTCCTCAACCAGAGGAGAGCTGCCCTGGAAAGAAAGGAAGCCGAGGCAGACGTCTTAATTGCCCATGCGGCCGCCTGGTGCATCTTATGACAAGCATTCTCAGATTTCTTATCCTCAGCTTTAAGGCCCTCCAACAGATCAAGCGGAAGCACAGACGTTGAGGTGAGGGCTGCAACCGGAGGATCGATAGGTGGCAGCTTAAGTAAATCCTCCAGGCTGGCATCCACAGTATACAGCCTCTTATCATTGCTAGAGGGGGTAGGCATGGTAGCAGGCTAAGCCCATTGTTTCTGAACCAAATTAAGAAACATCTTGGGAATAGGAATGATCTCCTGAACCGAGACCGGTTCCTGAAACAAATCCCCAGACAAGTCATCCAGTTCAGCAGGAGCTTGAACAGGTGGAGTGGACCACATACGGGTGGCCAGCTTGGCCTTGTCCAAAATGGTTTTGAAATTTGCAATGTTAAAGAGACCCGAAGAAGAGGGCCTTTGAACTGCTGCACCTTCCTCCCCAGAGAATTCAGCCTCCTGAACAGGCAGGATATCACCCCCCTCCTCCCAGTCCGAGGCCTCGGAATCTGAAGAGGAATGGGGAGAATGCAAGGGACATGGAGGAGAATAAACCACAGGAACAGGGTGGGGCTCTAGATCCTTAGTGTTGTGGGTGCGTTTGCCCTGTGCAACATGCCCGCTTCGATGTCCTGGGAAACGGCCCTGTTGTTAACTTCCTGCATTTCCACTGAAAGGTCTGGCCCAAGATCCTCCATGGGCCGAGCCCTGGGCTTGGGCCTTGAAGGCGGAAGTTGAGGGGCCAGGGGACCCGGGGCAGGGCCTTCCTCAAGATCTGAAGGGCAAGCAAAAAGATCAGCCTGATCTACCATCGAGGGCCCTGGTGATATTGCCCTAGACATGGAAGCCGTGGGGGAAAACTCCTGGCCCTCATCCTCGCTGTCTGAAACAGGCCTAAGCTGGGCCGGAGGAACCTCCATGGCAGGCTCCTCAGGAGACAACGACTGGGAGGATTGAGTTTGGTGCTGGGCCTTGGAGAATTGCTTTTCAAGGGCCTTTTGGCGACGCACTGCATCCTTGTCTGGGTTCCACCACAAAATCGCGGAGGACAAAATCGCGCTCGACGAAAGCGCGCATTTGACGTCATCACAGCGCGATGAAAACATCGCGCTGTGATCGAAAAATGTAAAAATAAAGCTAAAACCTTACCCTAACCCCCCCAAACCTAACCCTAAACCTAACCCTAAACCTAACCCTTAACCTAACCGTTAACCTAACGCTAAACCTAACGCTAACGCTCTAAACCTAACCCTAACCCTTAACCTAACCCTAACCCTAAACCTAACCCTTACCTTTATGTGAATCGGCTTGCTTTAATTTTAATTTTATTTCAATTTTTTCCATCGCGCTGTGATGATGTCACATGCGCGCTTTCGTCGAGCGCGATTTTGTCCTCCGCGCTTTTGATGGGTCACGCCTTGTCTGGCCCTGATCCCTGCTTAGGGGCTGGCCTGGAGTATGGTTTGGAGCCCCTGGCAGCCACGCCAGGCCACCTGGAGAAAACCCTGGAGGAACCCCCTGCCTGGGTGGAATCCTCGGGAGCCTGCTCAGCCATAAGGAAACTGTGGGCCAAATGATAATCAGGGGCTACCTCCACTCACCACCTTGCAAAGCCCTGTAAACCAACAGACGCTCTGAAGAGACGTGGGGGATTGCAGCACCAATCTCCAGCAGGTGGAATAAAGCGCAAGCGTTAATGGCTCCTAGCGCTGCAGGAATGAGGCTTGTGACCAGCGGCCCCAATCCTTGCCGCTCAGGTGAAAGGGACACACACCAAATTGCCAGCCAGGCCGGACAAAGAGTGGCTCCTCGTGGCTCCTGCTGTGAATCAGGCTGCAGGCAGCTGCGGCACGAGTATAAAGTAGAAACCAAAACTAGAAATAGCTCCAAAATGGCGGCCGCAAAGAATTTAATCACTTTAAAAGTTGCCGCCAAGCAATCTGGAGCTCTGAGGCTCCGCACCTGCACGCCGGCCACTCAAGGCACGGATGCCAACCACAGGAGCCTCAGTGGGGCTTCCCCCTCTCCAATGAGGGTCACAACAGCGCTGGCGTTGGAAGTCCAACCCTCGTGCTTGCCCCAGCAGCCACCTGCGTTCCGAGTGGCGCCTGGGAGATAAACAGGACGCCAGAGGAAAGAAGAGTGAGCTAGGAACAAGTTAAACAATTCTAAATGCACTCACTCAGCCTGTTCACCTCCTAAACTGAATAATACTCACAATAACTGCTCAAGAGAGTGCAAGCTAGCAAATTAATGGAAGAGAAACTTTAAGTGCGTTCGCTGGGCTAGCTGAATTGAAAAAATCTGAAGATTATCAGCACCAGAGGCATGGCTTAAAGTTTCAATTCAGTTCTGGGCAGTTTGGCTGTATTTAACCCTTGCTTGGACTCTCCTGAGCAGCGCCCTGGAAAACAAAGAAAGATGTGGCTTAAAAATAAAAGTCTGGTTACCTCTCATTTGTAGTGTCCTCCTTGAGTATCGTTTACTAGGTCTTCTCTCAAAAGATGCTGATCTTCTGGCTTTATTAGTCTTTGTAGTCTGGTATTCTGTTTTCCCACTACATGAAGGATACAAGGAACAGGAAGATAAAAGATTTATATAGCTAAGTTGTTCCAACAGACAATACATAATTATTTTACATATATATTTAAGCCAGCCATGAATAATTACAAGGTTCCATAAGTTTATTAAATAATATGGCTTTAAAAATTATCTAGAAGTATTTTGGACTTCGCACCAAGCATACAACCCCCATCCTATTCATTAAAGTAGAAACAATTTTTTTAAGTCTATATGCCAGCTTGAAAAAAAGTTGCCACCATGACAGTGAAATCAAAAACAATGTAAGTTTTGTAGCAAAATTAAAAACAATTGCATATGCTTGGCTTTGCATAGAATCACAGCAGTGGTGGGTTTCTAAATTTTTTACTACCTGTTTGCTCGCCCGCTCGCGCGACGCTTCTGTGCATGTGCAGAAGAGTCCGACCAGGTGGGCAGAGGCTCCTGCCGCTGCTACTAGTTTAGTTTAGTTTTATTGAACTTGTATGCCGCCCTATTCCCCGAGGGGACTCAGGGTGGCTAACAAACTAAATAGGGGAAAGGGGATCTGGGCCGAACCGGGAGCAACCCACCTCTGAATCACAGAGTTTCAAGGTATTGGTTAAATAATCCTAACTAGTTTAAACATAATTTAACAAATTAAATCCCAGTAAAGACAGGAAAACACCTTAGCATCCCTTGGAAACATTAAATTTATGTTTTGCAGAAGCAGTATGCTCCATCCCATAATTGGGTAGATCAGGTTGCCCTGACAAAAAACAACCAATTTCATTATATACATCATGTACAATGACAATAAAGGCTATACGTAACCCCTTGGAAATGTTTATACAGGTTTTGCATGAAAACATATAGAAAAAGCAAAACCACTGCCTCCCAAGTTCATTGTTTTTGCTGTTAATCCATTTCTGTAGTCCACATTTTTAAGTGATACATTCATTTAAAGAAGTTGAAATTGGTTGGGCCTCCCACGTTCAGGGTTCAATTCCAGAAAAGCAACTAAGCACACTTATTTGCTTTCTATTATTTGAGAAACAAGCAAAAGGGAGAGATGGTTAACCTGTATCTGAATCGGGAACCCAGCCGAATGAAGCTGGATCGACTGGAGCCTTTTTGAACAGGTCCACGGAGGCGGAAGAAAGCATGATGCTCAACAGCACACTTCCACAAATGTTTGCAGGCCTTTGGATGCTCCAGCCTAAAGACAAAAGTATGTTCCTGCTCTTTACCCTTAAAGAAAGATAAACACCAGAGAAATGTTGTGGAACAGAAGGCACATAAACATTGGCTTCACCGCTGAAATAAAAGACGGTTTGTTCCAAACACATGTCCAGAGCAATTAAACATGATGTTTACCAACGTTACAAAAGATTGAAGTGAATATTTACTAATTTAGGAACAACATTGCCTTTGATATTTTATAAGACTGACAGTGCAAGGGTTTCATTTTGCTGTTTTGACACAAATAAACTGACAAGATAATGGATTCTTTTTTTGTTGTGCAGCAAGACCCAAAACTAATTGCAACTGTTACATCGTTGCTTAAAACGAATAACCACCCTTATCATTTTAAAAATGCCATGCTACCACAGAATCTAATAGTGCTTTTGTATTTTACCGAGAGGTTTAAACAACCTGATTAAAACATGCTGATTTAAACACTGGAGTATCAATGTTTAATAGCTTTGTTACCCATGAGCAATTATTGACTTTCATCACTATATCAGAACATTGTTTCGTACACATCTGCAACAACCGGTGTGCATGTCATAATATAGATAACAATATAATATATAGATATGATAGGTAGGTATATATTATACAGTTGAAATATAGTGATCCATCATACTTTTATTATAGAGAGCTTATAGAGAGTGGTGTATATGCAGTTATAAATATTTTATAAAGGAGTAATGCAAAAGCAATTTTAAATACTTCCAAATCTATCATCATCATCTGTTCATGAGCTGTCCCTAGTTAAGCTTAGCAATAGGATTCTAGTTCTGCCCATGATGCAGAACAAAATTTTAATAAGATAAGAAAAAGGAAAAAGAATCATTTCTGGGCTCTTCTAAAGAAAAATCAGAGTATAGCAGTTAGACTTATATACCGCTTCATAGGGCTTTCAGCCCTCTCTAAGCGGTTTACAGAGTCGGCATATTGCCCCCACAATCTGGGTCCTCATTTTACCCACCTCAGAAGGATGGAAGGCTGAGTCAACCCTGAGCCGGTGAGATTTGAACCGCTGAGCTGCAGAACTAGGAGTCAGCTGAAGTGGCTGCAGTACTGCACCCTAACCACTGCGCCACCTCGGCTCTGCCTGCATCAGTACGTTTGTTTTTAATATCCTGCTCTTGAAAGCTCATAGTAGCATCCATAGGATTCCACTAACAATTAGAATAGAATAGAATAGAATAACAGAGTTGGAAGGGACTTTGAAGGTTTTCTAGTCCAACCCCCTGCTTAGGCAGGAAACTCTATACCAATGATGGCAAACTTTTTGGCACTGAGTGCCCAAACTGGAACGCACACCAAAGCGCCGGAAACCGAAAGACCAGTTGGCCAGAGTGCATGCACATGCTGACCAGCTGGTCTTCGGGTCTCTGGCGCTCCTGCGTGTGTTAAGTCCAGCTGGCCTGCACGTGCCGGAAACCAGAAGAGCAGCTGGTGATGGCACGCATGCCCAGAGAAGGCTCTGCATGCCACCTCTGGTATATGTGCCATTGGTTCGTCATCACAGTCCTATACCATTTCAGACAAATGATTATCCAATCTCTTCTTAAAAATTTCCAGTGTTGTAGTATTTACAACTTCTGGAAGCAAGTTGTTGCACTAATTAATTGTTCTCACTGTCAGGAAGTTTCTCCTCAGTTCTAAGGTGCTTCTCTCCTTGATTAGTTTCCACCCATTGCTTCTTGTTCTATCCCCAGGAACTTTGGAGAATAGTTTGACTCCCTCTTCTTTGTGGCAGCCCCTGAGATATTGGAACACTGCTAACATGTCTCCCCTAGTCCTTCTTTCTATTAAACTAGACATACCCAGTTCCTGCAACTGTTCTTCATGTTTTAGTCTCCAGTCCCTTAATCAACTTTGTTGCTCTTCTCTGCACTCTTTCTAGAGTCTCCACATATTTTCTACATCGTGGCGATCAAAACTGAATGCAGTATTCCAAGTGTGGCCTTACCAAGGCCTTATAAAGTGGTATTAAGACTATTTCTAATTCTATGAGATGGGTTGGGTTGAGACCGACTGACTGGTCAAATGTAATACAGCAAACACTACTTGAGTGAGGAGTCTTTTCTGCATATCCCCAATCCAGGTCCAACAGCTTAACCACCACACTATAAAAGCTTTTTGCCAGTGCTTATGGCTTAATATAATGTATCAATACAGACACATTATTAAGTCCTTGATGAAATAAGCTTTCTAAGCACTGTGCAGGATCACTTAAACAATAAAATACAATAGACTTGCACATTAGAAACAGATTAACATGCTGACCTAATATAAAAATAAAGCAAATATGAAATTAAAACATCAACAGGCATAACAATTAAATACCATGCTAGAGGAAACAAAATAAATCATAAATTACTTTTAAAATCAGAAAGGTTTAAAATAAATAGAGATGTGTGCATGACACACGTGCTTCCTTTGGAAAATATCCAAGAACAAGGGGACAACACCAAAAATTTCTTTCTTATATAAATCTCCAAATTCTCAGAATGAGGCAATATTTTAAAAAGGTTCCTATAGATCAGCCTTAGATATAGAAAAACAAGAGAACTTTTGACTCTCCATTCAGAAGAGAGAGATGATCTGTAGTGTTGACTCCATTGACTTAGTGACCATAAGGTACATATCTCTGGCATCACCTTAATGAGATACAATAAAAATAAGTTTAATTTCTGAGACATTACTTTCCACAGAAGTATGAAGGAAGGTTTTTTTTTACCTGTTCATCATCTTCAACCACCACTAGTGTTAATTTATTCTTTTTGAAGTCCAATCTAGTAATTTTTGGCCTGCAAAAGGAAAAATAGTGTATGTATGTATACTACAATTTATTCAGAGTAAAAAAAATAAGTTGGAAGAAGTATTTAGAAAGAACATTATCTTGCATAGCGAGTTTAAAAAAATCTTAAAATTACAATTAAAAGATGCTTTAAATCTAAATATCAATGTTAACTTTGATTAAAAGTTAACTATTAGATGTATTTATTCGTTTTATTCACTGAACAGTTTTCAACCAATTTATGCAAATAATGCTGCAATTACCCTATATATTCGTTTACCATGATAATAAATGATAGTAAAGTATAATAAAGGTATTCCAAGGAATATCTATTCTAATGTGCCCTAGTTTTTCTCCCAACATTGACCATATTTTTAGGAGTATAAGATGCTCCGAAGTATAAGACACACCTACCTTTTGGGGAGGAAAACAAGAAAAAAAATCTGCCTCTGCCTCCCAGCAATTTGCCTCCTTGCAACAAACAGCCTGTTTCAGTTTCAATTTAGCCTGATTATCACAAGGGGGAAAAAATCTGCCTCCCAGCAATTTGCCTCTCTGCAGCAAAAGTGTATTTCAGTTTCAATTTCAGCACAGGCTGATTAGCACAAGCAGTTGATTGTTGGTTCCTGACAATCAGCTGTTTCAAGCTGCAGGGATTGCCATAGCCTAGTGCCCTCTCCACACGCCCCATTTTCGGCCTCCGTATCCCATTTTCAGCCTCCACACACCCTGTTTTTGGCCTCTGAGCGCCCCATTTTCTACCTGTTGTGGGTGGCGGGGATCAGAATGGATGGAAAATAGGGCAACAAAGGCCAACAACGGGGCGTGCGGAGGTGGCAATCGCTGCAGCCTGAAAAAGCTGATCGTTGGGAGGCCAATCCAACCGACAATCAGCTGCTTGTGCTAATCAAGCTGTGCTGAAGCAGAAGCCAAAGGGTAGGGGTCGGTGGGTGAACGGGACTACATTTGGTGTATAAGATGCACCCAAATTTTCACCCTCTTTTGGGGGGGGGAGTGTGTCTTTTACTCCGAAAAATACAGTACATCAGTTCTGCACAATCCAAATGAGACGCAGCTAATGTCAAATGAATTAACTTTATTTAAACACATACGTCAATATTTATTTCTCAAACAGTCAAATATGCTATTTGATATATTCCTTTGTAAGAGTCACCCTGACTATGTCATACAGGATGCCAATTTAAAGTGTTTTAGTTGTTATAAACTTTACTAAAATCCTTACTCGGAGTTAGACTATATAAACTCTAAATTAATGTAAGCGAATTCCATCAAAACAATTTCACCTTAGATATGGATATTATGCACTTCAAGGGTGAAGGAATGCCCCTGTTCTCCTGTAGTTTCTACTACTAACTGTCTCTCATAACCTCCTCCCCTCTATTGTTAATAACTCTTATTTCTGTTGATTGACAGATCAGAGCATTCTGTGGTTGATAGGCCTATTTACTGTTCAGATATTTAGGCAATGTGTAGTTTTTTAGGAAGGACTGTGTTGTCTCCCATTGACTGCCCCCCATAAGAGACTTATTTTGAAATCACTTTTCAAGATTTCCCCAAAGGTTTCATAATCCTGGCAATGTGACTTTAGGACTGCTCAAGTTTTCCTTGACAATCCTGCCATAAATATAGGTTATCCAGCTTACCAAAAGAACAATCCAATCTTGGTATCTCCTTCAAATACAAGGACGCCTGTTGGTGTTAATCCAAGGCTATAATCATTGCCATCTCTTGCCTAATAATAATAATAATAATAATAATAATAATAATAATAATAATAATAATAATAATAATAATAATAATAATAATGTTAATATCAAGCGAGGAATTTTCCAGGGTGATTCACTTTCACCTCTTCTCTTCATCATCGCAATGATCCCACTATCAGTAATCTTTAAAAAAAATGAAATTAGGCTACCAAACAGCCAAAGAAGCTGAAAAAATTTCGCATTTACTATATATGGATGATTTGAAACTCTATGGAAAGTCAGAAATAGAAATCCAATCATTGACAAACACAGTCCAAGTATTCAGCACCGATATTTCAATGCAGTTTGGCATGGAAAAATGTGCCACTGTATCCATAAAAAGGGGCAAAATCACTGCATGTGAGGGAATTGAAATGCCCAATGGCCAATTAATTAAATGCAAAGAAAATGAAGCCTACAAATACTTAGGCATTCTGCAGTTGGATAACATCAAGCATGGAGAAGTAAAAACTATTGTCAGGCGAGAGTACACCAACAGAGTTAGGAAAATTTTGAAATCTTAATTGAATGGTGGAAATACAATCAAGGCCATAAATACCTGGGCAATACCAGTTATAAGATACACAGCTGGTATAGTTAACTGGACACAAGCTGATTTGGACCTTTTGGACTGAAAAACCAGGAAACTAATGACAATGCACTACAGTTTACATCCACGTGGTGATACTGATAGACTCTACCTGCCCCGAAAATCAGGTGGCAGAGGATTATTACAAGTGAAGCAAACAGTTGAAGAAGAAAAACAGGCACTGGCTGATTATTTAAAAGAAAGTCAAGAACATCTATTAATCGAAGTAAAGAACAAAAATCTACTGAAGGCCCAACAGACGAAACAAGAATACAGAAAAGATGTGATAAAATCAAGAATGGAGAGTTGGCAGAAGAAAATACTGCATGGCCAATTTCTGGAAAAAATAAAAGATAAAGTGGACAGTGAACAAACTTGGTTATGGTTAACAACAGGTACATTAAAGAAACAGAGTCACTAATCCTGGCTGCGCAAGAACAAGCTATCCGCACAAATGCCATTAAGGCCAAAATCGAAAAATCCTCTGATGATGCCAAATGCAGACTTTGCAAAGAAGCTGATGAAACTGTTGATCACATACTCAGCTGCTGTAAAAAAATCGCGCAGACTGATTATAAATTGCGGCACAATTCAGTAGCACAAATGATCCATTGGAATTTGTGCAAAAATTATAATATTAAAACAGCAACAAACTGGTGGGAACATCAGCCTGAAAAAGTCACCGAAAATCAGATGGTCAAGATCTTGTGGGATTTCTGTATACAAACCGACAAAATACTGGCGCATAATACACCAGACATCACACTGGTTGAGAAAAATAAGGTCACAATCATAGACATCGCAATACCAGGTGATAGCAGGGTCGTCGAGAAGGAACATGAAAAAATCGCAAGATACCAGGACTTAAAAATCGAAATTCAACTACTATGGCACAAACCAGCAGTGATAATTCCAGTGGTAATTGGCACACTGGGTGCTATACCAAAAGCACTGGAATTACATTTAAAACAGTTAAAAATTGACAAAATCACCACCAGTCAAATGCAAAAAGCCGCACTGCTTGGATCTGCACGCATATTACGAAAATACGTTACAACGTCCTAGGCCCCTGGGTGGGGCCCGACTAGTAACCAATGCCAAATCCGCGAAACAACTGGCCGCTGTGATACAATTGAATAATAATAATAATAATAATAAATAGGTTAAAATATTCTTTCAGGTATGATTTTAACAGATTATCTTAATATAATTATTCTTTTATTCACTGTTGTGATTTTGCAGCAAATGAGTCACATATACTGTGTCTAAATTAACAGATGACCTAGTGAGTGAATAATCTCTTCCACTAAATTCCCTACTTTCCAACAGAACATTTAGGGATGATCTATACTTTTCATAACATTTTATCTTTGTATTTTAAATTGCCTCATGGTTATTTATTACAATAGTATTACCACTGAAAACATTCCATAACTATGCTGGAAAGAATGGATTTTTTAAAAACATGGGGTGGGCAGAAAATAATATAAATAGCAAAAGCACTTATATACCGTTTCACAGTCCTTTACAGCCCCTTCTAAGTGCTTTACAGAGTCAGCATATTGCCTCCAACAATCTGGGTCCTAATTTTACTGACCTCGGAAGAATGGAGGGCTGAATAAAGCTTGAGCCAGTCAGAATCAAATTCGTGGGAATCGGCAGAATTAGCCTGAAATACCACATTCTAACCACCATGGTGCCATGTTATTTAGATGTAGAGATTCTAGCTAGCTTTGTGATTTATCCTTTAAAGTTACCAGTTAGATATTATTTCTTAAAAGAATACCCTTATGGATCCCAACATATTTTCCATGAAAACCTTACAACCTTAAGTGCTGGTTTATATTAATGCATACATTACATGTGCTTTCAGAGTCAGAAACAAATAAACAGCTTTTAGTCACAGATGATTGCATTAAATGTACTGTTACCACCACCAGTACATTCTATTGGGATACATTGGAAAGAGCCTTAACTGGTGGTTACATGTTTTTTTCCTTTGTGCAACATCTCACCAAATCTATTCTGGAGAGTCTCTTAAGATTCAGAGGTTTGTGAGACAGATAATCTGACATAGCAAACAGACGGAACAAAAAAAAAACCATTTTCTTAGACATGAATTGTGTTTTTTCAATATTAGTATTTCAATATTAACAATATAACAATTTCTCAAGCGATTGTTACCACAATCTTACCTTTACTATATGCATGTCTACTCCATACATTTCGAGCCACTTTGCTTTGTTCAAATAGTTAGTTTCTGCCTGAGCTGGTGACTGACCCCTGAAATTACAGCAAAACTATAAAATCTTTACAGAGAAAACTGACCACACATAACTTCAAAAGTGCCTAGGAAGACAAACTAAGTACTAGTTCAAGTACAAGCTAAGTTCTAATTCAAATGTTAATAATGTTCCAGGGCCGTACAGGAAGGGCAATTTGTGGATATTTCCAGTTCAGGACTTAGTTACCTGTATTCTTTCCACTTCTCAAAAATGGCCAGTTCCATCTCTTCAGTCTGGCTTGGCACAAATCTGAATTCTGACACTATGTCCGGGATGTGCTCAATAGGATCATAATCCCCAAGTTCAGCTGCAAAAAAGCAGGGTATCTCAGTCACTCACTCAATAAAAATAGTCCCCCTCTCTCAGTTAGATTGGTTGGAAGTTAATATCCAAAATGCTCAGTTAGTGGGATCTTTCACTCTATAGAGGCTTACAACTGTTAAAGTGCTGTGTTTTGGCTATCATGAAATGAGAAAACATAATGTTATAGTGTTGATTAACACATTTATCTCCTACACTGGTCTCTTCCAATGTCATGCAAATGGAATTTAGCTTGCCCAATGGGGATGCTCCATATTTTTATTTCTCCTGTACTCTCCCATGCACATGCTCTAAATCTGCTGAAAAGAGAAGAAAATCTGTTTAATTAGACATATCTCTTTCTCCTAAGGACAGTCTAAAAGGAGTATCACCAGGTTTTTATGCCTTACTATTCTTATTTGTATAAAGTTATCTTATAATAAGGGATACACGTCTATAAACCTAATTTACAGAATTAGGTTGGAATATTGGATACATCTCCCCCCCCCCAAATTAAGGCAATTTTATTTAAATTCTAATAGATGTTTTCAAAAATGAAAAGTTTTACATTGGTATGTATGAAACAGAATATACATCTATGTAATTAATTTTTTCCCCAATGTTTTCTGGTGTAACTTGGCATCCTAAGACCATACTTGCACATTAGCAGTGATTCAGAAGCTCTGGCAGTTTCTTCATAACTTTCCTGCAATATTGAGGATGATTTTGGCTATGTAAACATAATTTTTATTGCTCCTCTCTTCTTGCATGTGGGCTCATTCTCCTCTCACCTTAATTAGTTTATAGATGCTATACAGTTAAATATGACTTTGTTACACATAAATCTAAATCTAATCAAAAAGAGCTCAGCAGTTTGCCTAAAGAACAAATAATAAAAGAACATGTAGTGAGGTAGTTATATTCAAACTAATAGCAAATAATGGAAAGAACAGCACTGAGGTAACTTAAAAAGGAATGTAGTACATTTTTATATTATATATAATGAATTGTGCAAGAAAAAAAAATCCACTTTTGCATTTAAAAGCAGCTTACCAAATAACAACAAATTTATAAGATTTTGTGCAGATACCAGGAAACAAAATATTTGCCCTTTATAGTTTTGATTTTATACATAAAATAAATTACACACATAAGCAATCCCTGAATACTCTATATTCCTAGACAAAACTGAACATGCAATTATAAATCAGTTATCTACACTGAGAACTATTTAAAGCCAAAAAGCACTTCACTAGCACCAAAGCCTCCAAAACTGCTATCCTATAAACATTCCATTGACTTTTGTACAAATTATTTCTGCATAAAAAAATTTAAGGACTTAAAACAGGAAGAAGTTTAGATGAATTTTATGTATAAAAATTAAGTAAATATTATGTGGAAATAAAATAATTTAAGGACACCATATGACAAAATCACACATAAGAGTTGTACACATTTCTTAAAAATTCAAGAAGCTAATTAAAGCTAAATCAAGAAAACAGTTTTTATATTTATGAGAAACAATAAAAAATATTTAAAAATCTGGCAGCTTTTAAAAAGAGGGCTTGGAGAACATGGCCTTGCCAAACTCAGTGCAGGACTCCAACTGTCAGCCAGGTTTGTAGTTAGAGCAATCAAAGTTGCATTTTGCTATTCAATGAGTTTTTCAGAACAAAATTCAAATAACAAAAATAGTTATTTTGCTGAAAAAGTGGACTCTTACTATTCCTGTTTAATCCCCCACCTCAGATAAAGATCACAGCTCTGCAAGCCTCAGAATTCCATTCACACTTCTTAATCATGATGGGCTGCAAAAAAGTTATCCAAAGCTGAGATCTTGGTGGTTAACATTATTTGACGTTGCCCTATCATCTTTATAATCCTGCGGCTGGACTGAACATGAAATAGATCCTTCATGTACAAAAGTGACCAAGTATGTACATGTGGTTTGCTACTGGCAAAGGAAAACTGTTTGGCTTGAAGAAATCCTTGGTCTTAAGCAGCACACCTACATAAAGTTCTCCAGTCAACTTACCCTGTAACATGTAAGCTGCTAATTGCACCGCTGTTTCAAAGGGACATTCCAACCTATAACAAGAAAAAAAAATGTATCGGACAAACTTTTCTAATATTTTCCTTCTTTTGGGCATTTATCGGTAACCTTCATCCTAAAAGATTGGGCTTTAGGCTGTGCAGAAGTATAATTAGATTTTAAAGGAAGGGAATAATTCATTTCAATAAATTGGCAAAGCATGCTTACATTTGGTGATCAGAAACCAAATGAAAACAAAGTTAGTACAATGAGAACTGTTGCCCTTATATAAGAAGAAAGGATGGTAGGTTGTGTAAATTCAGAAAAGCATTCAAAAAACCATGATTAAATGCAATACCATATCTTTCTTTGTGGTCTGTCTTTATAGCAAGGTAATATATTATGAGTGAGGTTTTTGCATGACTCAGGAAAGTAGAAACTACTCTCTTCCAAAGCATGCATCCAATGGCTACTCTTGCTTGAATATGCCAATTGTAATGCTTGACACATGTAGATGGCCAAGACAACACAGAATCTCTATGCAGGTCTAGCGGGCTACAGATATGCAACAGTACAAGGGAAATGATTTAGCAGCTGAACTACCTAATAACGATGTGTCACTGCAGAATAGCATTTGGTTCACAGGAAAATTCTTCCTAGGGCCTTGACTGTAAACAGAAGCTCCTTAGGTTCCACAAAAGACAGCAGTCTCAGCCAAAGAATCTACTACTAACATCTACAAATTTTAACAATGGACGGCTTTTTCTAGTTTGGGGTAAGAAAAAAAATGGTAATCCAAAATGGGATAGTGAGTTAGCTTTAGAAATAAAACCTGGAATGAAAGGAAGTCCCTGACTCCCAGAGAGCTGGGTGCCTCCTATTACTCTAATGACATTCAGGAAGCTATTAAAGTTGTGGCTAAAAATAATTAACATATGCATCAAATATTTACATTGCAATAAGCCCAACTTGAGATTTAGCAAGCTGTGTGAACTAAATTGTCAGTCTAATTATGAATGGTACTTACTTGCCACTCAGAATATCCTGCTTTAGTTGAAGAACAAATAAATATCTGTTTTAAAAGGGAAAAGCAAGAAAAATATTACTGAGAAAACAAGGATTGTTTGAATATAAATATTTAAGGCTTCGAACAGCTTAGGACTTTAATGCTTCTTAAAAAATGCTTTAGGAACAAATGTACTTAGAGGTACTGAAAAGGATTAATTTATATATTCTGAACATGAAACCGTATAATGGAATGGAATGGTAATAATATTCCAAAAAGAACATCACTATCACCTTTATCACAACCAACACTGAATCTATTAGAATTAATGAATATCAACTGAACATCACTATTATATGATTACCGTATTTTTCGGAGTATAAGACGCAACATGATTTTGAAGAGGCAAATTAAAAAAACAATGTTTTTGGACTCTGCAGACCTCCCAAAAATATCAAGCACCATAAATATACCGTATTTTCACGACCAAAAGCCGCACCGGATTATAAGCCGCAGTATCAATTAACGTTAATTTTTCAAACTTTTTCCACATATAAAGCGCACCGGGTTATAAGCCGCACGTTTCCCGACGCTTCTGGACATCTGTTGCAGTCGCGAGGAGCGGCGCGAGGGTTCTTGGCGCTCCAGGGGCCCCCGGGGGCGGCTGGGAGAGGCGCACGGCCCGCCCCCCCTCCCTGGACGCCGCAGCAGCAGCCCCAAGCGCACCGATCTCCGCGTTTTTCGCATCGGGGCATGCTCTTGCAGCACACCCCGATGCGAAAAACACCGAGATCGGTGAGCCCGGGGCCGCCACTGCGACATCCAGGGAGGAGAAACCAAACCGCGCGCCTCTCCCAACTGCCCCCGGGGCCCCCCGGAGCGCCAAGAACCCCCGCGCCGCTCCTCGCGACTGCAACAGATGTCCAGAAGCGGCTCCTGGGGCCAATGGGGACCGGACCTCCAGCTCGACAGCCCCTGTCGCCCCTGGACGTCCACCGCAGTTGTGAGGAGCCGAGGAGAGTGCGGAGAAGAGCGCGCGGCGGCCCCCGGCGCTCCGGGAAGCGGGAGAGGCGCGCGGCCCGGTCTCTCCTCCCTGGACGCCGCAGCAGCAGCCCCAAGCACACCGATCCCCGTGCCCCTCGCATCGGGGCATGCTCTTGCAGCACACCCCGATGCGAAAAACACAGGGATCGGCGCGCCCGGGGCCGCCGCCGCGACGCCCAGGGAGGAGAAACCAAACCGCGCGCCTCTCCCGCCTCCCGGAGCGCCAAGAACCGCCGCGCGCTCCCCCCCCACACTCTCCTCGGCTCCCCACAACCGCAACAGACGTCCAGAAGCGACAGGGGCCACCGAGCCGGAAATCCAATCCCCACCAGCCCCAAAAGCCGCCTCTGGACATCTATTGCAGTCGCGAGGAGCAAAGCAGCTGGGAGATCTTTTTCCACATATAAAGCGCACCGGGTTATAAGCCGCACTGCCGATTTTGGATCAAAATTTAGGATTTTTAGTGCGGCTTATGGTCGTGAAAATACGGTACTCTACAACAAAAGATCACTACTGCACAGGCACAATCCTCAAATCAAATCAATTACATAAAACAAACCAGAAGATGAGATACAACTCATTCAGCCAGAACATTTCCAGCAGCAGACTGTGGAACAAATTACGAATTACTCATTAAATATTTGGATTAAGATCAGAAGATTAAATAAAGATAAACATTTTCACAGAGAAAAGTGAAATGTGTGAAATTTGATGTAGAAGAAAAAAAATCCCAATATTTAAAGATCCAAGTGGCATTCAGAACAAGGTGTTGTGATAACCAGAGAAAACAGAGGATGAAAGTCTTCATCAATAAAGAAGATCTGGAATGACTGAACACAAACTTCCAGTTAGGCAAAAATGGAAGAGGAAAGATGCATCTACCCTAAATGGCAATAACTAAAAGAAAATAATAATAAAAAGAAAAAGATATTTTTAAGAAGACCTCATCTGGCGAGGAAAAGACTGGATTTGGGGTATACCATTAAGACTTGGCCGAATGAGAATGGAAAGAATGTTGTATCTGAAATTTGTGTGAGTAGATTTTCAGGTAACAGCAGAACAAGAAGCAATGGTACTGCAGGAGAAATTGTGATGACTTTAACCTGCTTCCATAGAGATTGGAAAAAATATTTAAAGAAGATGCTAGAAAATGTGAAATTTCCATTAATTCTTCCTGTGAATAAAATTTTATTTAAGACCTTACATAACAATAAAACTAGACATGAAGAGTAAAACACCCAATAAACAGGAAGACTTCACAAAGGAAAAGGATTATCAATCAGGTAGCAAACATAAGACAGATAATAGAGAGAGCAAGGACTTTTTAAAAGGAGTTTTATCTCTGCTTTACTGACTATAGCAAGGCTTTTGATTGCATAGATCAGTGTTTTTCAACCACTGTGCCGCGGCACACTAGTGTGCCGTGACATAGTGTAAGGTGTGCCGTGGGAAAAACACCCGCCTATATTGAATATAGGCACAGAGTTAAATTTTTTTAACATTTTCTAATGGTGGTGTGCCTCGTGATTTTTTTCATGAAAAAAGTGTGCCTTTGCACAAAAAGGTTGAAAAACACTGGCATAGATCATGGCAGAAAATATTGGGCTAATGGGTGAATGGGTGAACCAGAACAATTGATTATTCCTCAAAAGAACAAGAAACTACTGTTAGAACTGAGTGTGAAGAAACAGTGGTTCAGAACAGAGAAGGGAATGAGACAAGGATGCATATTATCCCTCCATTTGTTGAAATTACACAAGGAATATATTATGTCAATGGCAACATTGAAAGAGATGGCAACTGGGATCAAAACTGAAGGTTGAAGCACTAACAATCTGTGATATGCAGACAATACCACATTGTTAGGTAAAACAAAACAAAATAAGCTGACAAAAAGGCAAAATGGAGAGCTCCTTATGAAAATAAAAATGGAAACGTCTGGGTTAATGCTAACCAATATGTTCAATGTACTCGCTGTGTATGGCAAAGTGATAGCAGTATATTAGACAATCCATGAGCCATTGGGTCTTTGTTTCAGAGATACCTTACCTAAGCAGAGAAAATTATCATGGGTGGGAGTGGGGGCCCATGTGCAACGTCTGACTTCCTTATTAACTTTCCTGGTGGGAAGCTGGCAGGGAGCTTGGAAATGAGAGTCATGAGATTGTGGCTGACCATGGAAGTGCGGCAACACTGAAGCAGCCACACATTTGCCAAATTTTCAATCCCATGATGGTAATGGGTCCAAAATTTTAGACACATTCTTTAATTTAGTCTATTTGAGGGATGTTGATTCAAAAACTTTCCCTATAATGCATCATTTCATCCAATTGACGTTATAAAGAGTCACAGGCATTTTGGTAGTATATGCATAGTTTCATGTTCTTAATTTCAAGAGACAGGCAGCATGCTGTAGAGAGGTATGAAGATAATGATCTTATCTGATCATGGTAGATTTTTGTCATATTTCCATGACAATACAGATTAGAATAGTTAATGCAAAAGTTTACCAGTGTTGAAGTATGGCTATGACAACTGATCACTGAGAAAGTGACAGAAAGAAGACAGATGCATTCAGTGTATGGATTTGGAGATGGTTACTAGCAACTGCAAAGAGCGTCAATCAGTTGTTTCTGGGTGAAAAAGACTGGCAGACTGCTTGAGAAGTTGCTCAGCAAGCAGAAATTCACAGCTTGGGAGAAGCATGTGCACACACACACACACACACGCACACACACACACACACACTAGTTTAGCAAGGTTGAGAGATCTAAAAAAAGGAAAACAAAAGAATTAAGGTTGATAATCCTTGTAAAAGCTAGGAATTGTTGCCAGAGTCTGGTCAACACATCCAACATTTATCCATAATGATGCTAGGCGTCATGACCAATTTGATCTAACTAGATTTCTGCAAATTCTTTGGATGCTGGATAGACTATAAATATTTTATAATAAATTAGGAAAATAAACAGACTAATGATATACATACAGTATTTATAAAGCTCACGTAAAGCACAAAGGTTTCTCAGTGAAAACACAGAAACAAGGAACAGTCTAGTTCTGTTTTATCACAGAAGAATAACATTTTGACTGAGGAATACTCATTTTCTAATTTCCTGTTTTCCTGGGGTGTAATACTGAAATGGGAGACTAGGGAGAAGTGATTATTTTTAATTATTTCCCCCCTACTTTTTCATCATTCAAAGCAATCCCAAAGCAGATTTCTTGGACAAGTCCAAAATCTTTTATAAAATATTTGTTCAAAAGAACTTCATTTCATACGTTTTCTCAATAAAATGAGAATGCTATGAGGACTGAATATAAAACTGAATATGATATTGCATGTATTTGCTCCAACTTTTCACTGTTTCTTCTAGTCCCTGGCCTTGGGGGCATAATATAAAAACCAACTTTTATTTAACTATTCAAAAACTCGGAACCTTGCAACATTCATATTCAGATTAGAATGTTATATGTTAAGCTACAAATACAGATCATGAAAGTTTTTCTATAGGATTTGTAATTTTCCTCCTTGCATACATTGTACCTTGTGAGCTCTTCACGCAAGTTGTTTGGTTCAGAAGAGTAAAATTTTACACGAAGATGAAGACAGTACGGTGGACCAACTACAGAAATGGAATATGGGTTACTGATAGCAAAGATAATATTTTGCAAAAATATTCACAGATACACACCAGTTACAAATTGTTCTCAAAATGAAATTAATTTAAAAAAATATAAATATAGTATAGTCTTTATTGTCATTGTACAAAATAAATACAATGAAATTGGTATAAATATAAAATATATCAGCAATAAAGGGTTAAAAAAGGCAAAGGTAATTTTATATTAGGTATTAGAAGCCATCAAAGTTACATTACATTAAGTTGATTTGGCTTGCCAAGAACAGACAAATCTAGGTTAATCCCAGTATTACCAAGCTCTATTCTATGAAGTGAGAAATCCATAGATCTTGGCTATGGGAGCCTGTATCAGCACACATTCTATAGATTTAAAGTTGAAACAAGAAGCATCACATTTTTGGAGTGTAAAAACATTGTAAAGCTATCTAGAGAAGTTTATATGGTATTTGCAAAGCATAAATGAAAGAGGCATATTGTTACTGTACCTTCCTAGGAAAAAATGAATTTGTTCCATCTCTCTAGGTCTTCTAATCCTGGAACCCCTCTGAACTTTTAATCAATTTCCAAAACTTTGACTACTTCTCAGCAGTGGTGGGTTCTGGATCCCATTGCAACCGGTACGATGCAACAGGACCTGGCGGCCACCATATGAACATGTGCAGCGTGCGCATGCATCCTTACCTTCTGTGACACCTCCGTGACGCTCCAGCTGCTTGGCAGAGCGTCGTGCAGGTGCTGTATGCTGCGTGCGCATGCGCAAATGGCCCATTTCCTTCAAATACAGGTAAGGAACGAGGGAGGGAGGGAGGGCCCTCCGGAGCACCATACTGGAACGGTACCCAATGCTCCTGGCAGGCACCGGTACACCCATACCGGGGCGTACCACCTGCAACCCAACACTGCCTCTCAGTTTTGCATCCGTCTGACATCTACTTCACCTGGGGTTATTGAAAGCTATGTTCTTTTGGTAGCAAAAAATGCAACCATTTTGCAGTAGATTGTATGCCTTTTGTCTTTACCCATATTGCTACTTAATTTTTGTTATGATAAGTTCCCTTCTGTTCTGTTCCATTTCTCATTATCTTTTAATAAGATAAATTCTAGACCAGGTAGCCTCTGATGGTACTAATGGATCATTACCAAATGTTGATTCAGGGTACCTGTTATACTAGAATTTCAAGCTTTTCTGGCATATTCTGTATTTTACTACCAAGAGAATAATTTGAAAGTGAGAAATATGAACAGTACACTAGAGGAACAAAGCTTCCTAGAAGATATCACTCTCAAATATCTGTCTTTCAGTGAAAATAGAAATAATATTTGTTTAATAACTACATGCAGTTTGACAACAAGCCAATGTTCCGTGCAGTGTAATTAATTCCTTTGAGTCAAAAGGAAATATAACACCCTTTTTCTGTTACTGTAACATTTTTATTTCAATTTGTCAAAATATAACTCAGAGGAACAATATCCCAAAATATGAACCCAACACTTCATTGAAAAATATATAAAAACTCCACCACTTACTTTTAACTTGTTTTTTTATACTCTTTGTGTGGTCCAACCAATGCTGAAAAAAGAAGAAGAATCAGATGAAAACTAAAACAGATCAATGTAAGGAAAAATTATAAAAGGCATAAAAATGGGAAAATGCTAAGTTATAAAGAAAATTATCACAGGGAGGCACAAGCAAAATCATTTTTACTACAATGGCTACTTTTAGACATACCGTATATACTCGAGTATAGGCCGACCCGAATATAAGCCGAGGCACCTAATTTTACCACAAAAAACTGGAAAAGTTATTGACTCGAGTATAAGCCTAGGGTGGGAAATGCAGCAGCTACCAGTAAATTTCAAAAATAAAAATAGATACCAATAATGTTTTTGAATATTTATTTCAAAGAAAAACAGTAAACTAGCGGTGTATTCAATGAAATACTTCACTCACCCCATGATGCTGATGTCCCGCTGTGATGATGATGTCCCGTGCAGCCGCGGGAGCGATGTCCCGCCTCCTATGACACACGGCACAGTGATTCCTATCATTGGATCACTGTACCAGAGGAGGTGGGACATCGCTATGTGGCTGCTTGCCATAACAAGGAGGAGGTGGGACATCGTTGCAGAGCGGCAGGAGGGGGAGGAAGGGGAATCGTAAGACAGCCCTGCATTACATTAGAACGTGAGGAGGGGGGATGGTGCGGTGCGCGCTGCGCGGCAAACTGACACAGAGGGAGGGGAAACTCACAGGGGCACTGGGCCATTCACGAGTGTCACCCAGCGGCATGGCCCCGCCCCTTTTTCTCCTCCATTTCGGGCAAATTTTTCACTGACTCGAGTATAAGCCGAGGCGGCTTTTTTCAGCCCAAAAAGTGGGCTGAAAAACTAGGCTTATACTCGAGTATATACAGTAGCTAAGACTAATAAATGCTGTCCACATATCTGAAGGGTATCAGTTGGGGCACACTTATCTGGTTAATAGTGTGCTGGTTGATATGAGACGGGAGAAGTTTCTGCTTTCATAATAGTGAAAATTGACACTACTCCGATTGCGACTGTCTGATTAGTCTGACTTAAAGTGACGCGTAAAGTCCTCTGCTACGTATAGGCTTCTTCTCATCTCTAAAACTATATATACAAATCACATAATGATAGCTTGTAGGTAGACTAGTTATAGTTTCTTCTATAATAAAAAGGCTATCACATCAATTACTAAGTATATACTGAATTTAGGAGATTCCTGTAATGTAAATTATCCAAATGAACTGTTTCTAGAAGGGCTGTGAAGAGCATATTGAATTTGAAGCATTCCTTATCAAGTTTGGAACAACCAATCTGTTCAAAGTGGGAAACTTCAATTGTTTTGAACATGTTTTGACGGTAAAAATGATTGAAGCAACCAGTTCTGCTTAGGAAATGTTTACACCGGAAATAAGAGATTTCAAATTTGACAAGCTGAATCAGAAACGTTCTGTATACCATTAGTTTCTAGACTGCAGCAGCTCAAATGCAGATTGAAAAATTTCTTTCAAATCTCATTTAGGTTTCTCATCTTAGCCTACCTCACAGGAGTGCTATGAATATAAAATGAGATAAAAGAACACATGTAGATAGCCTTCGTCTAATGACTATTCAATAGCAATTGGTCAAGGTTACCGTATATGGTGCTGAACAGTGCTTAAGCTCATTTCTTCAAGTTACAGCCATTGCAATGCCCCCACAGTCATCAGAGTCAACTTTCAATTTTGGGGCACTTGGCCACTCACATTTACGAGCACAGCATGTGCTCCAGGTCAGCTCCCCCCACAACTACCTCCCTCATGATACCTTTTTGCCACCCTGAACTGTGCTGCCACTGCTGCCCCTACCTAACCTTTGCCACCCTCACACTCTTGCTGTTGACAAGGCAACACATCCATCTTGGCTCTCCTGAGGCAGCTGCTGCTCCTTGAGACTGTCTTCCTGAGGCTGTGTGTGGCCTTCTTAAAGTCAAAGTACAAGGCCTTCTGAAGGTCAGTCACTGCTTTGGGAAAGGCCAAGAAAGGTATTTCTTGTCAGCAATGGGAGTAAGAAGATAGTAAAATAGTTTTCAGGGGGGCAGTGGAACCCAGAGTAGCTTTTGTGCCCTCCTGCCATTAGCAGTGTCCACACTCAGCCCAGCACATTTGCACACCCTTCCACTCCTATGGTCCCACTGTGCTTGTGGCTTGCCACAGCAGTTAATTACCTGCCCAATATCCAAGCTACAAGCTATGCAGGACTTCCTGCTGGCTTTCTCACTGACTTACTTTGTTGGAAAACAGCAGAAAGTCAATAAGGACATCCAGATTTAAAGATTCACCATCTTCATTTAATGACAGCATTAAGATCACCATCTCTAAGTGATACAGTCACATGGCATTGAACTTTAAGACTGCATTGCTTAGTGATGGAAATTCTGGCCCCAATTACTGCTGTCAGCCTGTATTGCCTTGTGCTCATAGGAGGGGAAGGTGGAATACAAGGTAGCAATAGCAATAAGACTTATATACCGCTTCACAGTGCTTTACAGCCCTCTCTAAGCAATTTACAAGTCAGCCTGTTGCCCCCAACAAGCTGAGTCCTCATTTTACTGACCTCGGAAGGATGGAAGGCTGAGTCAACCTTGAGCTGGTGAGATTTAAACTGCCAAATTGCAAGCAGATGGCAGTCAGCAGGATTAGCCAGCAGTACTGCACTCTAACAACTGCACCACCACAGCTCTTAGGTAGAAAAACTAAGCAAACAGAAAAAGTTATTTTTCTTCTTGCCCTATTAATTTAAATGTCTGTGAGTGGGAAGCAAAGAGGCAAGCAGCCTCCTCCCCTTTCAGCCTGGTGGCCTACATAAGTACATGGTCTTGTTAGTCTGAAGGCCTGACTAAGGGTTGTCATCAAATAATGACAATGAGAAAACAGTGCAGAGTGGAAGTGTATGTAATTCATTTTCATGAGCATCGTTGTAAATTATTTTTCTAACACAATGAAAGATGAAGCCAAAGAACACCAAGACAAGTGCAGTTTCAGTTTTTCAAAACCATGATTTTAATGTATGCAACTAATGCAAGAAATAGAGCAAATTCCATGTACAGTATATCAAAGGAATCTTAGTGACTCAATTATATGGGCAAATTAAAGCAACTTGTTCTAGAACTCTAGGAATATAATTGATGTCCTTCGAATCAGATAGTCAGATTTGTTCTCGCTGTACACTGGTTGCCTCAGCAACGAGCAACAATCACAGTTAATCAGTTACCTTTCATTCATAGTCTGTCTAGATTTAAGCCCTAACAGTCTGATTTCAATTAATTTTTGATTCATGTGTCCTTTTATGAACTGAGCAAGGGATCATATTTACAGTATTTTTTTTTCTTTCCATTATATCCCTAAGCAAATACTTCCCCATAGTTAGGACATTTTGGAAAAGATTGTGTGATGTCAGAGGAAAAATGCTAGGGATTAGTGTATTTTATACTTATACAATCCCATGATACCTTTAAACTTATCTGTAATCAAACATTCATTCTTGCCAAAGAAACCAGTACCTTAGCAAAATAATAAGTCAATAGCTGCATTAACAAACGGAGAAATTTTCCTGCAGAATTATAGCATAAATAAACGATGATTTAAAGCTGGAGAGCACTTTAAGTAGTTAAGGAGGCTGGCTCTGTTATCCATGAAGGCAGCTGGTTCTTGGTGCAGAAGGAAATGGATTAGGTAATTTTCTTAGACACCCAGGCAATAAATCAGCAATAGGAAATTACATCATGGGCATTCTGAGGGATAGTGATCCATCAGCAGCTGGTATCCTCCAATTTAAACTTGCTTTGCTGAGAACAATTCAGCAGACCTGAGCACTGCAGGTGCTATGAAAGCACAAGCTAGGATGAAGGAGAGAGACAGGATATTCCCACACTTCAGGGGGAGAGAATATGTTTGCTTCAGCTCCAGCCTGTTTTCTTTACCTCCTCCACATTCCAAAAGGGGGCTGTTAACAGATCAGAGACAGGCACCAACACCACTTAGTTCAACTCAGTTCCTAACACCACCACTATCACCAAGAATTTAGCTTGAATGGCACACAAGAGGGGGGTGGGGTAATGTGGCACACAGGGCACAAAGGGTGAGAGACATTTCTCGCCAAGGTTAACAGCCAAGCCAGCTCATGATAATGCATGGAAAATGCTACTTTCCCTATTCTCATTTTCATTTTTTTTTTCATTTTATTAAGCATTTATAGGCCGCCCTTTTCCCTGAGGGGACTCAGGGAAACATAAACTAGACTCTGGCAAATTTATTCAGCAGAACGAAGTAAAAAATGTCAACACAAATTGATATATAAATTAAAATAAAACGACATCAAATGGTTAAAGGGGTTGAGCAATTTTGCCTTAAATAGTCCACTGTTATATTAACTGACAGGCAGTCTGATAATCCCTGAATATTGACCAAGAATTCAAATCCATATATGCAACAATCATCATTTCTTCCAGTATGACAATGCAAATTCAAAGGCAACATTATTTGATGGTTTTCTCAGTCCAAAAATGTTGTTATGTGATTCTTGCAGTTATATACATAGTCAATCCCAAAACATACAAGTAGTCCTTGGATTATGTTCATTTGCTCCAAGGCTGTTGAAAGTGAAGATGGTGCTGAAAAAAATGATTTATGATGGGTCCTCAAAGCTGTGGCCATTGCAACATTCCTGACGTCTTGTGATCAAAATTGGGACACATGGCAACTAGCCCACAGTTATGACTACTGCAGTATCCTGCGGTCATGTTCCCCAGTCCTGCACAATCTGCCTGCATTTCAACTTTTTATCTCCTCCCATCTATGTTTTTTTTAAGCATGTGCATGAGGTCATTGCCTAATGATTGCAATCTGGATTGCCAGGACTGTTGTTGATAAATTAGAAGTTTTGTTGCTGCAGTCATGCAATGTTTTGCTCTATGACAATTTCATTTAACAATGGTCCCAATTAGAATGATAACCCTACCTGTATTTAAGGTGGACTATAGCAATAGCAATAGCAGTAGACTTATATACCGCTTCATAGGCCTTTCAGGCCTCTCTAAGCGGTTTACAGAGAGTCAGCATATTGCCCCCAACAATCTGGGTCCTCATTTTACCCACCTCGGAAGGATGGAAGGCTGAGTCAACCCTGAGCCGGTGAGATTTGAACCGCTGACCTGCTGATCTAGCAGTAGCCTGCAGTGCTGCATTTAACCACTGCGCCACCTTGGCTCATCCTACTTAGTAAGACATCCTACTTAGTAAGACATGCTGCTGAATAGTACATCCTATTGCAGGAATCCCCAACCCCCGGACCACAGCCCATTGGGAACTGGGCCACCAATGCAACAAGCAAGTGCACAAAATCTCATTTATGCATGCAGAGGATTTAGGTTGAAACCCCCCCCCCCCCATGACTAAACCGGCTGAATATGCCTCCATTGCCTATCCTCAGAACCAAAAAGGTTGGGGACCCCTGTCCTACAGCATATTAAGCTATTTAGTCTCTACTATGGCATTCCTTGAGAGCTTAGCATGGCATATGTACTTCCATCAAGAACTGCCTTTTCTAAAAACACAACAGAAGACAAAAATAATAATAATAATCAGCCGCATTTTGGAAACAGGATGCAATATTTCAAACTCAAAAATTAAAATGACAATCTATTACACAGAATAAAGGCCAGAGAATAATTTACTGTAACCCTGACATTTAATACCATTATAATACTCTTCTGTTAACACAGAATTTCCTGTAGATAAGAAAGCAAGTTGGCCAAAGAGGGAAAGTTTGTTTTTCCACAAGTCCACAACACTGCTTTAGCTAGAGAAAGACCGTTGGCTTACCTGAACGGTCGTTCTCGGGGCACTGCGAAGAGAGTCCAAATGCTGGGTTAACACAGCCTATCTGCCCTTGGACTGAGTGATGTTTTTGTTGACCACGCCTCCCTTTGCCTCTGCATGCTCAGTTCGAAAACGAAGGAAACCGTCCTGTAATCAGTTACAGTCAATACAGTCACATCGTTCAATATATATCAACACCTGGATGGGTTTGGACTCTCCTCGCAGTGCCCCGAGAACGACCGTTCAGGTAAGCCAATGGTCTTTCTCCAGTGCACTGCTCAGAGAGTCCAAATGCTGGGACATGCCCAAGCTATTGAGTCCCAGGGTGGGGAAGCGCCGTAGCCTCTGTCCTTTCAGCCACTCTTTGTAACACTCTTCTGCCAAAAGAGGCTTCAGCTGAGGCAAAGGTGTCAATTTTATAGTTTTTGATAAAGGCCGTGGGGGAGGCCCAAGTGGCCGCTCTACAAATGTCTAGGATAGAGGCCTGGGTTGCCCAGGCTGCAGACGTTGCTGCGCTCCTAGTGGACTGTGCGGTGACCTGTCTCGGAGCTGTTTTGCCCTGGTGTTCATATGCCAGCTTGATGCAAGCGCGTAGCCAACGTCCCACAGTGTGAGAGGAGACCTTGTGGCCCAGGGACGCAGGGAGGAAGGAGACAAAGAATGCCTCTGACCGGCGGAAGTCTTTTGTCCTCTTTACATACGTTCGCACGGCTCGTCTCACGTCCAGCTTGTGCCACTCACGCTCCTTGGGGTGAGAAGGATGGGGACAGAAGTTGGGCAAAATAAGCTCTTGAGACCTGTGAAACAGAGTGTTAATTTTCGGAGCAAATGACGGATCAAGTCTCAAAATTACTCTGTCTGGGTGAACTACGCACAAATCCTCCCTGACAGAGAGCGCAGCCAGCTCGGATACCCTGCGAGCGGATGTAATGGCCACCAGGAAAGCAGTTTTGATGGTAAGGTGGCGCAGACTGGTCTTTCTTAAAGACTCAAATGGGGCTTTGGTCAGGGCCTTAAGCACAAATGGAAGGTCCCATGACGGATACCGGTGAACAGCTGGAGGGCTGATGTTCGCTGCTCCCTTGAGAAAGCTCTTGATCTGAGGGAGTTGACTCAGTGAGCGAGAGGAGCCCTTTGCCAGGATGGTAGACAGCGCTGCAACCTGGCGTCTGAGGGTGCTGACCGCAAGGCCCTTATCCAGACCCTCCTGCAAAAAGTCTAGGGTCTGAGGGATCGAGGCTGAAGAGGCCTCTATGTCTCTAGTCTTGCACCACTGTGAGAATGCGGCCCAGGTGGCATCGTAGATTCTAGTAGTAGAAGGCCTCCTGGACGCTTGGATTGTTCGAATGACCTGGTCAGAGAACTTTTGCTTTCTCAGGAGCTCCCCTTCAAGTGCCAAACGGCTAGCTGCAGCCACTGGGGCTCCGGATGGGCGATGGCCCCTTGGCTGAGGGCAATCTTGTCCCGGGGAATTCTCCAAGGTCTTTGAACTGAGAGACTGATCAGGTCTGCGTACCAGGGCCTTCTGGGCCAGAAGGGAGCCACCAGAACGAGATCTGCCTTTTCGGCCAGGAGCTTGTTCACCACCTGAGGAATGAGCGGAAGTGGAGGGAAGGCATACAGAAGTCCCTGAGGCCACACTGACCTCAGCGCATTTGTTCCCTCCGCCTGGGGCGAGTGGTAGCGACTGAAGAAGCGTGGGAGCTGTGTGTTGTTGTGTGTGGCAAACAGGTCTACCTGTGGCTTGCCGAATCTCCTCATGATCTGCTGGAACAGGTCCGGGTGCAGGCGCCACTCCGAGTGGTCGATGCGTTGGCGACTCAGCCAGTCTGCCTCCCAGTTGCTTACGCCAGAGATGTGATCTGCACTGAGAGAAGCCAGATGACGTTCCGCCCACCTGCCCAGCGCTTCCGCCTCGAGCATGAGGGCCTTTGATCGAGTGCCCCCTTGTCGATTTATATGCGCTTTTGTCGCCACATTGTCTGTCATCAACAGTACGTGAGCCCCTTTTACTAGAGCGGCGAACCTTCTCAGCGCGAGGCGAGCTGCCCTCAGTTCCAGCCAATTGATGCTGTGGGCAGCCTCCCTCTGAATCCATTGGCCTTGGGCTAGGTGGCCCTGACAGTGGGCGCCCCACCCCAGGAGGCTGGCATCCGTGGTGACAACTAGCCTTTCCGGCTCCTTGAACAAGCAGCCCTTCTTGACTGCCTTGGACCTCCACCATGCCAGAGACCAGATCACCTTTCGTGGGAGCCGAACCCGCCTGAGTGAGTTGCTGTTCTTGGCCCTCTGCATTGGCAGCAGAAACCACTGCAGCTCCCTGGCGTGAAGATGAGCCCAGGGAACCACCCTCAGGCACAATATCATTATCCCCAGGAGCTGGGACAGCTGAATGATGGGTACCGACCTGGCAAGGCTGCAGTGCTTCACTCTGCGTCTCAGGTTGGACAGCCGGTCTGGAGAAAGAAATACCTGGCAGGAGGTGGAGTTGATGACTGCACCCAGGTGCTGTATACAGGTGGATGGCCGGAACTGGCTCTTCTCCATGTTGACAGAGAAGCCATGGTGCTGCAGGGTCTGCACAGTTAGAGAAACATCGCGGTGTGCCTGCTTGGTGGTGAGAGAATGAATGATTATGTTGTCTAAATAACATTCTAGACGAACCGGATGGTTGCGGAGATGAGCCGCTAGTACTGCCAGAATTTTGGTGAACGTTCTGGGCGCAGATGATAGCCTGAAGGGAAGTGCCCTGTATTGGAAATGCTTCCCTTCCGCACAGAACCTCAGGAACCGCCTGTGGGCCGCATGGATGGGGACATGCAGGTAGGCCTCTTTGAGATCTATTGAGGTCAATAGGTCCCCCTCCCTCACACAGTCCAGGATGGAGTGGAGTGACTGCATCTTGAACCTCTTGTAAGCCAGATGCTGATTTAGACTTTTGAGGTCCAAGATGGCCCTGAGCTCTTGGGCACTAGGAAGAGTATCGAATAGAAGCCCCTCCCCTGCTGACCCTTGGGAACTGGCTCTATCGCCTCTATCTCTAGGAGATGGCGGATTTCTGCCCTCATGCGCTCCCTCTTCTCTGGGTTCCTGGGGGTAGGACAGCGAATAAACTTTCTCTGGAGAAAGGTTAGGAAGTCCAGGACAAGGCCCCTGCGAATAGTGTTGAGGACCCACTTGTCCGAAGTTATCTCCTCCCATCTGTCGGCATACAGCCGTAGCCGACCCCCGATGGGGGGATCCCTGTGACCGTCACTTTCCTTTACGAAAAGGCCGGGAGCCACCACTGTTGTTTCCTCCTCCTCGGAATGTTCTCCGAAAGGAAGACTGGGATTGGTTGGCACGAGCACCGAAGGATCTGTCCTGGTGCCTATCCCCCCCTGCCTGAAAGGATCTCTGATAGGAGGAAGGATGAGAGGATTGCCCTGCTTCCTGACTCCTGTAAGGCCTCTTACGAAAGGACCCCGCCCCTTTCCGGTCACCCCTTTTAAAGGTTGCAGGAAGGATTTTGCGTTTGTCCTTGGTTTCGGTGACAAACTTGTCCAGGGCCTCCCTGAACAGAAGGCCTCCCTTAAATGGGGCCGATGCCAGCTTCCACTTGGCCTTCATTTCGGCCTGCCAATGCCTGAGCCATAAGAGGCGGCGGGAGGTGATATTGGAAGCGAGAGCCCTGGAAGAAAATTTTGCTGCTGTCAAGGTGGCGTCCGCCGAATACTCGACAGCGGTAATAATCTTGGTTAGCTCATGGCACCATCTAGATTTCCTGGGCGGTGGTCTGGACCTGAGTTGGCGTAGCCAGAATAAGGTGGCCCTGATAAAGAAAGAGGCAGAGGTGGATGCCTTAATGGCCCAGGCAGACGCCATGTGTGTCTTATGACACGCCTTTTCCGACCTCTTATCTTCTGCCTTAAGTCCCTCTAGGAGCTCAGCTGGCAGGTTGGAATTGGAAGTTAGAGACACAACTGGGGCATCTACTTCCGGAAATTTGAGGATTTCCTCCATTTTACCCTCCAGGGCATATAATGTTCTGTCCCCCCCACTGGGGTTGGTTAGGGTGCCTGGCTGTAGCCACTGGCGCTGCACCGCGTCCATAAATAGGTCAGGCACAGGAATAACCTCAGGAGTTTCTACTGTCTCCTTGAATAAACCGTGTTTATGATCCCTGGAAGTGGAAGCTTGAGAAGTCTCAGGTCTGGAAGTGGGGCCTAACTCTGTGGCCGTCATGGCTTTGTGCAAGATAGATTTGAATAATGACGGCTGAAACAGGCCAGTGAATTTTGGTTTATCAGGGGTAGGGTTTTCGTCTTCAGAAAGCACGAAAATTTCCCCTTCTTCCTGCTCAGAACTTGAAAGCCCAGAGTGAGAGGGGCTAGAAGATGGGGAGGAGGATACAGGCTCCCTAGAGGTGGAGGCCTTAGGTTTGTTTTTTTCCTTCGGGGCCTTGCTCTCCTCCCTCATCTCCTCAGAAAGAGCAGGGCTTTTTCCCCTTTTTATTTTCTGCTTACTGGGCCTGCGATGGCTAGGCCTGCCTGGGCTGGATTCACCCTTCCCACACAGGGAATTCTGGACAGAATCTCATTCCTCTCCAATGGAGGAGCTAGGGGAGTCGGGGTACCCCCAAGACGCTTCAGGAGATGGATCCCTGGATATATAGTTATCCCCAGACAAGAATTCACTGTCCCCAGGGGATTGGGCCTCACGATCAGGGGAAGCTGACTCCCTGCTGCGATGGTCTGGGCTAGGTTCTGGCTGCTGGGGCCTTGAAACCTCCCTGGGATCCACTGAGGCTCTTGGTGCAGACCTTTCAAGTGAGCCCTTGTGCCCTTTGCCTTTGTTTACAGAGGGATCCAGCTTACTGCGTTTGCTGGAGGGCCCTGCCTGATCCCCTAAGGCCTCCCTGCATTCCTCAGCCATTTCAGGTCCCCACAAGGCCTAGAAGATAGCTGGAGCTGGGATGGGCACGCGCTGGCCTTTGAGGTCCAAATGCGCTCGCAGAATCTTCAGGAGGGAAGGGCCGCCTGGGGGTCGGATTCCTTCCTCCCACCGCCCTCGGTTCCCCGAGACTTAGCTTGCAAACAGGAGGGAGAGACTAGCTGGCTCCCCAGGCTAATCTGCGGCCTCCTTGCGGCGTTCTGTAGTCACTGAGGGCTGGCTGAGGCTCCGCTGATGCTGCTTCGGCTTCTCCTGCTGACTTTAGATGCAAGGCTGGAGGAATCAGCTCTCCACACGAGCCGCGCGTTCTCTCTCTCCTCAACGCGCTCCGAAGCGATTCAAAATGGCGGCGGCTGCGCGCACAGCTCCTCCCGCTCTTTTCAGCCTTACAGCCCAGAAAAGCGCACGAAGGCTCCAACCGTCGCCGCTGTTGCCGGGCAGAATGGAGCAGCTGAGGGAACCCTAGCAACCCGGCCTGCCAGCTTCAGAGCCTTCTCAGAGCCTTCACTGGGGCTTTTTTCCCCCCTGGGACTTTCCTGTTCCTACTAGGAACTTCGCTTACCCCACTAGCTGCTCCTACCGCTCGCCAGCCTCCGCTGTACGAGCCCTTTCCGATCCTCTGCAGTGCTTGCGACCAGCAGCAGCAGAGAAGCCCGGTAGCCCTTCTTTTAAAGCGACAGAAACCTCAATGGAGGCAATTTGACAGCTTTTGTAGAAACTGTAATTTTCTTTATCCGAGAGAATGATCGTGGTCCAAAGTGGGAAACTTTTTCCAGCCTATCTGACCTTAGACTGGAGCTCTCCCAAAAACAGTCCTAACTCGGGCGGACTGAATTTTCGAACTGAGCATGCAGAGGCAAAGGGAGGCGTGGTCAACAAAAACATCACTCAGTCCAAGGGCAGATAGGCTGTGTTAACCCAGCATTTGGACTCTCTGAGCAGTGCACTGGAGAAAAGAAAATTCTCCCATTGCCAGACTCGAGAAAGATCATGCCAATGATAGAATGATCTCTACTTCCTCTGTATGTATGGGGAATAATTCTTATTTTGTAAAACAGGTAGGCAATCAACACCCTGTAAGTAGCCACTGGCTTCCTTTTATAGCACCAAGTCACTATGCTAAATTTTAATGGCAAAGTAGCCAATTTTTCAGTATGGTTTTTAGCAATGTTCTCAATAAAATGTAAGTCAAAGTGCATGTATTCACCTCATTCCTAAAGTCTGTCAATTGTTCAGACTGATTCACTTTTGACATTACAAGACACAACCTTTATAGTCCCTAACAGCCAAAATAAATGTTTAAAATGCCTCTCTATGACAGTGGGTCATAAAGTGTGGTCAATTTGAAAAAATAATAATTTATTTTCATCTGTTTGGAGAATATTTTTTTTAAAAAAAATTGACCTCCAACAGTTGTACAGTTTTATTTATTTACTTGGAATCCTAGCTTTCTTGTGCTAGGAAAGTATACAATGCCAAGATTCAATACATCCTGAAGTGCTATATTGAACAACGAGACAAACAAACAAATAAAAAAAACCCGCAAGAACTCTTACATATTGGAAACAAAGAAAAATCATGATAGGAGACAAAACAGAACTCTGGTGGATTGCCCTAATGCAGAAGTGGTGATCCCCTTGTGACTAAAAAACTATTTAAAACGACATCATCCAGGTCACAAGGTTAGTGCTGTAATGACAGGGATGAAGTAAATTAGGCTGAATGTTTTAACAATGGGTGGGATGATGAGGCAAAACTAGTGCATTAAATCCACTTTTGCCATAAATCAGTGGCAAAGAAATTAAATAAGATGCATTTTCTTACACCGATAGAAGGTCCCCTGTAATATTGTGATTTCAGTCCCATATCAGCAAGGTCCAGAAATGTTCATCAAACTGAAGAAGTTCAACAGAACTAACAGAAATGAATCCACCTATCTAACAGCAATCATCCATTCTGTATGACTAATCAGGGATACTTCTGAACCAAAAGCCACTGTAAAAAAAGCTTAAATTCAATTCAAATAAACTCATTGAATAAAATATCATTCAATTAACTAGAGAGGAGGAATCTATGTTTTTCCACTTGCATTTTAGCTTCTGTGGGGCTGAGGAACATTCAGTATATGTTCTATGACACTGATGGATTGAAACACTTTCCTTATGATCTTCCTAAATTTTGAATCCCTACATTTGATCACAGAAACAAGAAATATTTCATGCTGAACTTTCAGTAGTCCAAGAGCAATAAAATGAAACAGTAACATTTGGAGACACACATGTTTTGTACTCCCTAGTTAAGAAGATCAGCAAAACTAAACCTATATATTCACTGGATCATGGCAGCAGCAGATCAGAACCAAATGCAACAAACTCTTTTTGTCTACTATAAAAATAACAAATCCAAGAGCTATTCAAATAGAACCAGAATTCATCATCAAGAAATCCAAATGTGCCCCAATTTTAACTTTCAAAATCTTTTCAAACACTCAAATCTTAGGACAGACAGATGTGTGAATGGATAGAGGGAGAGAGAGAGAGAGAAAAAAACCCAAATTATTCAGGAGAATTCTGACATCACTCTGATTGTAAACCAATCCAATTGTTAAAAATGGCAGGAAAGAACCTCTTGAAGATACCCACTATGTCCCAGGGTCATTTTTTTCTGGTATGCGCAACAGGACCAGTTCCTGCAGTGCTCTCAAAATGTAATCCTTGAATTCCACTCTCAGCTCTCAGAAAATCCCTAAAAATCCATGTGTTTACCATGCTTTTAACTGTTCAGATTATTTTAATATGTATTATTCATTTTTTAAAGTCTACTTTTTTTTAAATTTGAGTGTTTGCAGGGAAGAAAGCAGAGCTATAAATCAAGAACATTCATATTTCCTAACTTAGCTGTTAGGGAAAAGTTAGATATTGGGACTTAGATAGGATATCTTGCATTATGCTGACTGGGAAAGGATTCTGAACTCACTGCTACCTCTAATATAAAGTAAGAGGGAGGAGCAAGATGAACAGTAAAGAACACAAAACTTTCAACACAGGCATAGCTCACAGAATAAAGTAAGCATTTTTTCCCTTGGACACTATATCTCATTATGCTTTGCATAAAACGAATTTCAAATTAAAACAAGCTTTCCAACAATTTTTCAAACCTACCAACACATAAATGCATTCAGACTATAAATAAGTGAAAATGACTGAACACAAATACAAACAATTGATTTGTTACCTTAGATTAGTATGGTACCCAGTACTGACAATAACCTGAGGATATAAGCTTTATAAGAAAATATGCTATAAGCAGCAACCTTTTTAATGTGAGTTGGCCGAAGCACATAAAAGAATAGCAGATGAAAGATGTCAACCCTTTAGGACAGTGATCCCCAACCCCCGGTCCGCGGACCGGTGCCGGGCCGTGGAGAACCTGGCACTGGGCCGCGCAGCGGCCGGGGGCCATGATCGCTGCAGCGGCCGGGGGCCATGATCGCTGCAGCGGCCGGGGGCCATGATCGCTGCAGCGGCCGGGGGCCATGATCGCTGCAGCGGCCGGGGGCCATGATCGCTGCAGCGGCCGGGGGCCATGATCGCTGCAGCGGCCGGGGGCCATGATCGCTGCAGCGGCCGGGGGCCATGATCGCTGCAGCGGCCGGGGGCCATGATCGCTGCAGCGGCCGGGGGCCATGATCGCTGCAGCGGCCGGGGGCCATGATCGCTGCAGCGGTCGGGGGCCATGATCGCTACAGCGGCCGGGGGCCATGATCGCTGCAGCGGTCGGGGGCCATGATCGCTGCAGCGGCCGGGGGCCATAATTGCTGCAGCGGCCGGGGGCCATAGTTTCTTTCTGTATGCAAATTAGGGCTAACTGGCACAAGGGGTGTTACTGGACCGCTGGTGGCACTCTGACGTCACCAGCGGCCCACCGCCCCCCTGTGTCCAGCGCCGCCCTTCTCATTCCTTTTCAGCGCTTCAGCGCTGGCCAATTCCTGAAAAAAACCTAAAAGCGCCTGCGCAGCTACGTAGGGCTAGCGTAGACAGCGCTAGTAGCGTAGCCTTGCGTAGGCGCAGTTTGTGCTACGCTATCTACGCTAGCCATACTGAACTGCGCCTGCGCAAGGCTACGCTACTAGCGCTGGTCATCGACGTATTCCACCGAAACCGCGAACAACGCTCCCCCACCCCTGCGCGCGCTCAGCGGGCCACGGTAAAATTATCAAAGGCTAACTGGTCCGCGGCGATAAAAAGGTTGGGGACCACTGCTTTAGGAGAACTACATTACCTATGGTAGCAAAAAAAATCAAAGGGTATCTGAAAGCATATGCCTTTTAATAAAATGTGTTAGTTGAGAAAAAATATTACCAGACTCTTCCAAAAGATGTTAAATGAACATTTACCAAACTTGAGTACTCTACATATATGTTGGACAATTCCAGCTTGCATGACTAAGAGCCTCTAAAGCAGGGGTGTCAAACTTGATTTCATTGAGGGCTGCATCAAAGTTGTGTTTGACTTCGGGAGACCGGGGTGGGCATGGACAGCATGATGTCACTCATGTCAGGGGCATCATGCATCCTGCAACCATCTGCCAGCAAAAAAGGAGTCCAGGAAAGCCATACGCAGCCCTTGTGAGCTCAGTTTCAGGCTGTGATGGCCTTCCTGGGCTCCGACCCTCTGCCAGAGAAACAGAGTCCAGGAGGGGCACACACAGTCCTCATGAGCTCCGTTTTCAGCTGTGATAGCTTCCTGCAACTCTCTGCCAGAGAAAATAGAGCTCAGGAGGGCCACATGCTGCTCTCCTGAGCTCCATTTTTGCTGGCAGAGGCACCGCAGTCTGGTCCTTTGCTGTTTTCAGGGTGGCCCCGTGGGCCGGATCTAAGCACCCCACAGGCCGGATCTGGCCCCCAGGCCTTGAGTTAGTTACGCCTGCTCTAAAGTAACAACACTGATAAATTTTTTTATCATTAAAAACATGTTTATAACACACCATATAATACATAAATCTCAAATTCCACTTAATTTAATCTACTAGATCATGTCAAAAAATACCATGATACTCACAGCCACTTGTGCTGAATCCATGAATCGTAGACCAAAGTAATCATTTTCAATAAGGTCCAGATGGTACATTATCTGCTCAAACAGATGTTGTCCTTTGGCTTTTTTCTGAAATTGCAAGAGGAATCGAGTTAGGAAGATATACCTTAGTTACAGATTAACTCTACTTCTGAGGCCAGAAGCTGCCAAGACGTACTCCAGGTTTCTTGACACTACAGGTATAAATTCTAGCTATAAAACTACAGAGACCAAAAAAAGAATAGCAGTGAACATATTGACATTGATAATTGAACTGATAATGATTTGTTGAAATGTTTATTCCACTTTTCCTGCAGGAATACAAGATGGTATGTGTAACACACCTTCTTCCAGTTTTCCCCCTGCTACAATAATCTGGGAAGGTGTGTTGGGCTGAGAAAGCATGATCCAGTGTGGGCAAGAAACACTCATGGCAGGAATTCCAAGAATGCTCTTTATTGCAGAGTAACAGAATTTTGAAAAACCCCTCAGGGTTTTGCTCTGCCCCATTTGGGGTTATTCTGTTTTTCTATCCCCATACGTTCCTCTTTCTCAGGACTGAGCAATCTTTTCTGAAAAGTTCTCCTTAAGTTTTCACTCATTCCTTCCCAGCTCCCAAATCCAAGTCTATATCTACAGCCAGTGAGTTTTTGCATGGCGTTTTCAACTGTGAGGAAAGTTAAATATTCAAATATAAGAGGATAAAGTAGGGACAAGATGATGTGCATACTTGTTAGCTTGTTTCCTACCTCAAAGAAGGAGACAAAAATGTTCAACTTCTCAAATTACAAATTAGAGCAAGTCCAATGGAGCGTGACAAAAATAATCCAAAAAAAATTGAGGACCTGTTTTATGAGAACAGGCTAAAGAATGAGGTGAAATTCAGTCTTTGGAAAAAGAGATTGAGGAGGCAAATGATATAAACATTCAGGTAACTAAAACTATTCCCCAGGTAAAATAATCAGGAACAATTTTCCTTTCCATATAAAACTAGGACCAAACTACAGGTATGCATTGTACTTATCTATATTTCATTTAGATATGTGGATAAACTTTCTGATGACAAGATCTTTCAAACAGAAGGAAATATCTATGGAAATCATGGGTTCTCTGTCTCCGGGGATTTTTTTAAAAATTATGTAATTGATTTTCTATATTAAAGTCTGGATAAAATACTGTTCTTTTCAATTCCTCTATTCCACAATTTTATAAATAACTACCTGCTCTTCTGGCTTCAAATTATAATAGTTAATTTTTTACTAAATGAACCAGAAACTTTTAGTAGTTCTAGAACTCAAACTTCTTATTGTATTATGATAGTAGATCCTATGGTTTTATCTCCAATTATCTATGCAGTTCCCAAAAGGACTTAAAATTGATTACTGAAGCCAACACTATTAAGAAATTCAGATTTCTTTATTGTTAACAGAATTTTTCCAAAAACATTTCTAAATTCTTTCAGATAACACATAGTTTGTAATCCAAGATGTGTTTTTTTGAGGGGAGGGGGGATTGTGCATTTCATTCCTAACCATAACTTTAGTCCCAAACCAACTATTCAAGAACCTTCATTCTAATTTACAATGCATATATGCTAAGTAAAATAATTAGGAAATTAAAAAAATCTAAAAGTGATTATCCGAACTATTTTTAAAGTTCCAATAATAATTATACTATCTAATATTTATGTAGTAATCAAATATTTCATTACAGAAAGATCAGCAATCGCATCTCAATATACAATAAGTTAAATGAAATTGTTTTCTGTATATAATTATTCCCAAACTATTGGTTATTAATTGTTTATATTCCAGGAATCCTGCATCCCTAAAGTATCTGGTATTAAAAGTTTCTCTGCAATAATTCAGTTTCTTTCTTATTATATTATAAAATCCAGAACAAGCTATTTTTTATTTATTAAATCCAAATCAGAAATAAAAATTTAAATGCAAAATTCAATTCAAAAGTTGCAAAAAACTAAAAGCAATTCCTTGAAAGGTATCCATGGTTTCAATTTATGATCGGTATGCATTTTGAATAATTTTAAAACTCAAACATCAATTATGTACTTTTTATAAAGCCAACAACTGATGGGAAACACAATTATTACCATTCCCTCAAAGGAAGAAATGGTCATATAATAAATCTTAATGCCATCTCACCTAATCATAAATATATGGTCTATTATTCAATATAGAAAAAGTGGACAATGTCTGAGGGTTTGGGGATGATTTCAATCTCATGACATTCCAGATGGTGAATAGGAGAAATACTGCTAAAAGAAAAATCCAACGATTTTTAGTCTACTGAAAAGGAATGACAATAACTATGAACTTTTGAAATTTCTTATGTGCCTAGTTTAGATGCAGAGAAAATCAGAACAAATCTCTTTTATGGGAAATTGTGAATGCCCCTAAGCAGTTACCATAAGCTGTCAACCTAAATTCCTGCTTGCTTTTCTCCCATACCCAACATTCAGAAAAGGTTAAAGAGTTTAACATGCACACACAATACCGAAGCTTTAAATACATCTCCTAACAGAATTTTGAGGCAATTCAAACTGAGAAAAAAACTACTTGTTTTTAAAAATAAAATAAGGAGCAATTCATAAGGTCTGCATTTGTCGCAAGTCTGAATAAAGCCATTTCATTGCAAAAGTCATTTTTTTCCAGAAATCTTGCTGATCCCGCAAAATACTCTTCCCCCCCCCCCCAATCAAACAGTACCTCTTCCATAAATGAAAAAGATAAAGGCTTTTGCACAGATTCATGTGATGTGCCAGTTATGATCGTCCCAGCATCTGGAGGTATCTTCAGATTATGATCATTATTATGCAGTTGCTCCTGCTTGGAGTAGACTACAACAATGCATTCTATATATGGTTGCCCCTGAAGAACACTCAGAAGCTAGAGCTGATCCAAAATGCAACAGCTTTATTTTGCCTGTGTAACACTACTACATAAGCTGCTCTGGCTAGAATTCAAAGTAAGTCCTTCATGGCTTAGGACCTAGATATCTATGGGACCAGTTGTTTCTGGTGCATCCTATAAAATCTAGAAGGGTCAGCTTGCTTCATCAATAGAGCAGTGAAATCTGTAGATCCTGAGAGATGAATCTTCTCTGAGACCACTCCTGCACTCTGGACCAGAATTCCTCCTGAAGTCTTTATGGCCCCAAACCAGGGATGGGTTGCTGCTGGTTTTACTACCGGTTCGCAATCTGCGCACGTGTGCTGTTCAATGTAAATAGTTCTTCGTGCATGTGCAAAACAATTTAAGTGAACTGAGCACGTGCAGCCACTAAAAACCAAAATGGTGCCGGCCCAGCGGTGGCGAGGGGCACGGTTCAGGGGTACGGCAGGCCTGTGTTGCTGCCGGTTCTGCGACCCAGGCCCAAATTCAACTACTGGTTCAGCTGAACAGGAAGCAACCCACCTCTACCACAAACCCTTTTGTATTTACATAAGGCCCTTAAACTTAGCCTTTTTAGCAAATCTTCAGCACAATGGTTTGTGATCCGAGTGACAGATGTATGTTTTAATTTGTTGTGCTGTTTTCCCAATGTAATGTTAGTAACATTACTATTATTTGTTATGAATAGTTTTTTTCTGTTACTTGTTTTAACACTTAAATATGCACTTTTGTATGCTGTCGTGTTAACAGTTGTGACTGAGGCAATACATTGATGAAATACAATGTATTGCCTCATTCAATTTTTCAATGAAATACAGCTTATTCCAGGAGATACTAAAAAGCAAGAATACTTTAATTTCTAAAATGATTTATCTTAATAACTAGATGGCATCAGAACTCTATTTCAGCAAAATAGAAAGGCAATGTCTCAATCTACTGACTTTTGACCTATTATAGTTACATAATTTATATGTTCAACTTTATTTAATTTCTTGGCTTTTGGCCTTTAATATTTTATCTACAATGACAGTAAATAATAAAGCAAATGAAATTGTTTACAAATACAGAGAGTGGAATAAAAATCCACCCATTTCTAGATTAAAATACAGTATTTAGGTTTAACAAAATTTTGTCCTGGCCAGAAAAAGTCCAAATAGCAGTTAAATATTTCAATCTACTATTAAGTAGATTAAACTAAATCTACCATTAAAAAAAAGAATTGCTGTATTTTTGTTGTTGTTTTAGAACTGAGGCTTGCGTAGTTTATCTTTTCCAATTATCAGTACTTCTCAAAAAGAAATAAAGGACAAAAACTCGTATATAATTCTTTTCATCTTTAACTGAATTATAAATCAGTCAGAGGCAATAAACAGATCATTTTGCTTAAAAAGGTCAGCTCTAGTTAATTGGGCTAAACAACATGGGAATGCTGGGGTGTTGGCTAGACAGGCAAGTTGAAAAAAAAGTATCCTAAAATCATACAAATTGCTGCTAAGAGAAGTTCACAGATTCATTCATGAAGACTCCAGGAGTCAGATTTAACTCATACAAGTCTTTTTCTTTTACAAAGTACTCCTGGGGCTTCTGGAGAAAAAAAACACAGAAAGCCAAAACCTTGTCAAAGCATCTTTCTTTCACTGCTCTTTAATCTGAAACACACTGGAAGAAAAATATTCTCACACAACCCAAATCTGCTTTGGAGAGTTCCACAACCTTCTCTAGAAAATTTGAATAGCATACAAGGGGCTGCAGAAAAAGAGAGAGTAGTAAAAACCCTCAGTAGTTTTTGTTCTTAGTACTTCTTCTAAGATGGGATGTGGTGGCTCAATGGCTAAGACGCTGAGTTTGTCGATCAGAAAGGTCAGCAGTTTGGTGGTTTGAATCCCTAGCGCTGCATAATGAAATGAGCTCCCGTTACTTGTCCCAGCTTCTGCCAACCTAGAAGTTTGAAAGAATGTAAAAATGCAAGTAGAAAAATAGGGACCACCTTGGTGGGAAGGTAACAGTGTTCCATGCGCCTTTGGCATTTAGTCATGCTTGCCACATGTCCATGGACATGTCTTCGGGTAGCGTTGGCTCTTCGGCCTTGAAATGGCGATGAGCACCACCCCCTAGAGTCAGGAATGACTAGCACATATGTGTGAGGAGAACTTTACCTTTACCTTACTTCTTCTAAAAATCCTTGTTGGAAGACCTATGATCAACAGCTTTTAAGAACCTTTTAACTTTAATAATTCTTGCATTCTTGACTAAATCACATGAATACAATGTATTCCATTCAACTGAGAGATAAAGGAGGACACATTTTCTTAAACATTTGCCAAGATTCTTGATAAAATACATTAAATGTATCATACCGGTAAGTCCACACTGACATCCGTTCCATCCAGTAAAGAGACCCTGCATGTAATTATAGATTTCTCATCTCCAGCTGCAGGGATGTGAGTTGCAGCTCGCTGAGCTTCTCTTAGCCGCTCTTTCTCAGCATGTTTATGCATAGACTTGCGTCCAAGTGTTCGGCGAAAGAAACTTAACATTGTTCCTAAATAAGACCAAAAAAAGAAGTTGTGAATGTTTCAAGAGAAATCAAGACTTTTCTGTTTTCAAGACTGTTTCTCCCTAAAGCAGATACACATTTACATTTCCCAAAGTTTCTAAATGTCCCTGTGCTATGGAAAAAACATTTGCAAAACAGATAATACATACAATAATGTTACATCCCTGCTATCAGCACCAGGAGCTATCAGAAGGATTAATTGTAGAAACCAAGTAGAATCAACATATCACAAGAATTCAGGAAGTAGCTTGTAAATGCTAATATCCTCTCAATCTGGAAGAGTTCCAGGCAGTTTACTGATATTAAACATATAAAATAATAAATAACACCAAGTTTCCTTAAAACATTAGACTAACACAGGCAGCAAAGTTGTACAGCTAATATCCAAAGGTAAAAACTAAGTTTTCATCAGACTCTGGAAAACCATGAAAGTGGAGGTCATTCTTGCCTAGGAAGCAAGCTGTTCCAAAGGAGGGAACTCACATAGAGAATATACCTATTGTTAGATGTTTGTGCCACACCTCCTGACAAGCATTGCCTAGTTGAATGGGATGGACAAAATTTATCTGGGGAAGGAAGACTATTAGGTACTGTAAAGCATCTTGAATTGGAAATACACCAGTAATTGGTGAAGCACTTATAGCAACATGATAGAGCAATGGCTGAGGAAGCACATATGCTGAGACAACCTGGATCAACTGAAGTTCCTGGCTGGTCTACAGGGGCAGCCCTATCTGGAACAAATTCTAGTTATCTAATCAAGAGATGATAAGAGCACACGTGACCATCTTCAGAGTGCCCTGTTCCAGGGTAAGGCTTCAACTAAAACACTAGCCACAACTTTTTACCTGTTCTTCAAGCAGGAGCTGCAAGAGCCGTGGGACTGACTACCCACTTAGGAGACGGCTCTTCCTGGGAAAGCGCAACCTCGAGAATTAAAAATGGTGCAGGATTGGAATCAGTTGGCTTTTAAATTAGTACCCACTCCATTTTGTTTGGATTGAGTCCGAGTCTCTTTTTTTCACAATCAGAATTTCAATTGCATCTCCAAATGAGTTTTAGGTGGAAAGGTACAACTGACTATCACCCCAGAATGATAGCTGACTTCTCCCGAAACTTTTATGTAGATAGGGAAAAGCATGAAGCATAAAGCCTTGAGGCACCTGTTAAACATGGGCCCATCTCTCCCTTAACCACAACTGGGTCAATAAAGCAGTACTGAAAAATCCCAACTTCTACAGACCGTCCAGAAGGATACAGCTTTGTGTGGACAACTACTGGAATATCTAGGACAGGACTGGTTATGCACTCTCCATTCAAGTCACAGGGTCACCCATGAGAGGGACTAATGTCTCTCCTATCCCTGTGCCTAGGCATAGACATCTTCTATGCCTGAAGACACCCATGAATTCAGATAATCCACCCCGCCCCCCATTTCTATAATAAGTACAAATCAATCAATTTTTCAGCAACTTCCCATCCACCTAAATAGTTCATGATCACAGTGTTTATATTCATATCAAAAGTTGGAAGACTAAAGTCATTCTTGTACACTCCATCCCTTGGACAGGCAAACATGATAGGACAGTGTCTCCCAATAAGACACACTTCACTATATAGAATAAAACAATATTTTATTTGTAAGATGATGATGCATTTATATTCAATAATTATTTAAAAGCACTGGGGTTCATACATTATTAGATGCAGTGACCAAGTGGGAAAAGAAGCCTTTCTACTAAATTTCCTATTATAAGAAATTGGGAGACGGTCATGCATAAATTCTGGTATTATGCAAAATGATGATCTTGACTACAGATAGAGACTTTTTTGAGCTAGATTAGGAAAACCAGCCTACTCACATAAAATACATTAAGAGCATTCCTGGAGTTTCTACTTTGAATGACTAATTGAATTCAAATGATGGCAGAAATCTTATCTTCCACCAGTACTAGAGAGAATAAACTGGCATAAATACCTTCTACTTTGTTGCCTGGACTTGCCTTCACATGTCCTTGTAAAAGCCTGAAATTCTTCAAAGGTCAAGTTTAGCAGAACTGGGAGATTTAAATTTTAATCTTCAACCATATGATTAAAACCTTAAACATGTCAATATAATTCAACTGATTCTGCTCATTAACAATGGTTAATTCAAAGTTGTTTTTTTAAACAACTCCAGACTCTAACTTTAAAAAATTATAAGTATGAACTTTAAATGTGTTGCACTTTTTGGATATATAAAGCTGCTTTGGCAAATTGGCTTAGCTATATAATATTGGTTACTTTAAGTATGATTCTGTGAGATACAGAATAAATCTTTTCAAATCTTTTATTCCAGTTTTTTTAAAAACATATGATGTGGGATTGAATCTGGACTGTGTATACAAACCAGCTACTGCTGGCAGTTTCACACAAGACAGTACATATAAGTATCAGATCTGTTTTTCCAAAAGCCTATTGTTTAAGACTCACCAAAGGTTATAGCAAAGCTGCATGTATTATTGGGTTAGGAACCTGGAAGGAGGTGTTATGAATTTTGTCTCTTTGCTTAATTGATTAATTTCAGTTAGTATGCCTTCTCCAAACAATCATTTACAGGTCCATGAAAGGACTAATTTCATAGTCTGAGAATTAAGTAGGAGCAAGTAGAAATCTTGGCTATGGGGAAGGGAAAATATTCATAGGAAAAAGGGTGGGTGGTTTCATGAGAGTACTTTGCATACACTGACACATACATTAAGAAATAAGGTAGAAAGGGGGTGCATAGCAGGTGTATATGCATATGGCAGAGTTAACTTGTTTGGTAAAGGACATAAAATGCTCATTAAGTACATAGACAGTAGATAAAAACAAAAAGAATATCTGCTTTAAATTGCCACAAGAGTACGGAATTTATAGTGATTTCTCTAACCACACATCTTGTTCTAATATGGTACCTCTATCATAGCAATTCCTATCAATACAGTAGTTCAAATTTTCTGCTAACATGCAACAATATGGCACATTGCTTCAGTTTCACACATATTATGGTTTTATTTCATTACATGTAGGAAATTTCATAGAGCACTCAAGATGGGGTTACAAACATATTTAGGAAAATAAAACAGGAGAACCATTATATACAGAATACACTTACTCTATTCTACCTAGATAAAAGTGGGAATTGCATTATAATCCAATTTTAGAACAGGTTAACAAAATAATATCTGGACTAAACACATACAAGATCCTCATAATTTACTAAGCAGATCAAGTTCGTCCATACGTATGGAGGATCAAGGCCTCCCAGCAAAATCTGGGGAAACGAACATTTAGCTAACCTTGTCCGTTCTGTTAAAAGAATGGGTTAAAAAAAATAAAACTAAAACATAAGTGCCATGGAAATCTGGAAATAGATGGGGAGGGACCAATGAGTCAAGCACTTCCCCTTTTCCATATTGGCTGGATTTCGGAAGAAATGGGAAATTTATAAGGACTGAGCAGAGAATATTTCAGAAACACCACAAAATTCCAGGTCAGCGGGAGACGACTATTCTCGTGGGTGAAAAGATCAAGGCGTTTAGGCAGAAAACCACGGCCTTAATCCTCTATTTTAAAATCACTTTTTAAAAAATTCCTGCCTCGACGCACTTTGGACTCATTTATCTCCCATCTTAAGCGCACTTTTGTCACAGGGACGCGCGACACCTTTTGGGGCGGTTCGACAAGTGCAATAGATCCGGGGAGTAGGGTGGGGAGGAAAAGGTCATCTGAACAAGGCGTGACGCGCGTGTCGGTGTCGGTGTGTGTGTGTGTGGCGGTGGCGAAGGGAGGCGGCCACCCTAGAGGCATCCAAAAAGGCTGAAGACTTCCCCCTCTCCTACCCCCCCTTCCAGGGATCGACAGGACCGACCCAACCTCGCGGGCCACAGGAGAAGAGGGAAGGGGAAACGAAACTTAGATCTCTGGAGAGTTTCGATTCCCGAGGGCGACAAAGGGAAAAAGACGGAGGAAGCAAAGGAAAGAAGCAACAGCCTGGTCGCGGGGTTCTTCGGGGAAACTTCACCTTGCTTTTATAACAACCACTACCACCACACCCCACGTCCTCCCAACTTACCGGCCCAGCCGCCTTTGCTTCCAAAGGGCGCTCCTCCGCGACTCGGCCGCCGGCGCTAAAAAGCAGCTCTGGCGGGATCGGATCCCGGTGGCAACGAGGAAAGGGACGAGGGGCGGAGGCAAATGGCCGCCGAATGAGACTAGGGAGCCGCCTCTCTCCTCCTCCTCTACTTTTCCCTCGTCCGCCTGCCTGCCCGTCCGGGCCTCCTCTGCTAAAACTGGTCGCGCGAGGTTCCAGGCGAGACAGGTCGCCAAGGCGAAACGCGTGGCTATTTGTCTGTGTGTTTGTATTTTGGCGAGATATCTAGGAAGGTGCCCGGGTTTTCGGGGGTTCCCACGCCACGTTCCAAACTCTTTTCGGATTTTTTTAAAAAAGGTTGCTACCTCTTTAAAAGCAACACTTGGCGACTCCTGAAACCCTACACGAATCATTTAAGTAGTTTACTAAAATAAATAAAATAAATCGACTAGGGTCGTTTTATTCTCTTTTAAGGCTTTTCGAATTGTTTTGAGTCAAACACCGCTTTGAGTTTATGGAAAAGGATAATATGACGGGCTACCCAAATTCGGACCAGCATGAAAGAGCAGCCGAGTTTTAAAGAGTTTTCTGTTGAACAGTTTCTGTTGAACTGACGACTCGCTGTCCTGCGGATATTATATTTTTAAAAAAACAAATAAAACCAAAATATGGTAAACTTTATCACAGGCAATCTATAAAAAACCCCATTTAATCCTGGAGTAGTTATTAGGAAAGCATAATCAAACAGGCATGTCTTCAGGTATTTGCCAAACAGATGTTTCAACAAGTGTTCTAGGAGGATGGAGATCCAAATCCTAATTTAGGGGAGGAGTAACATGCTGTTACTAGCTCTGGGCATTAGAAGGCATTCATATATTCTGGATTAATTCACCCTAACATCCTCAGGTTCAACTGGTATTTAAATCTGGAGTCACAAACTCTGATCCCCCCCCCTTCCAAACTTTAGTTAGCCATCAAAAATCTGCTAAGCAAACGTGTAAATTTAGACCAAAATGTTGGTCAATAATGGGTCTTTTCATTTTACAGACCAAATGTAACCAGGTGGGAGACTAGTGTAATTCATGGTTGACAGATAGTAGGTTGGACTACTGTGATGTGCTCCAATTTGATCTATCTTTTATAGTGAATACAAATTGTAATATAAAATACAGTCAGTTGTAGTGGTGTTTTGAACTTTGAAGCCATATCCTATACCGACTATGCAGAAAATAAACTTGTGGTTTATGGTTTTGATGATTAGGTAGGATAAATTATAGAAAGAAAAATAATGTAACTTTAGGTTAAAATGTATTTGTACTTTTAATGCTGTGAATATCAGAAGTTACTTTATATTTTTTTTCTATTTTTCCTCAAATACTTTTGGTGCATTTTCTTTGGGTTTTCTCTTCCAGCTTTTCTGATGACATGATCCATTATTCAATTAATATTCTACTGCACATCAAGTAATCGACATATTGAACTAACTTGGCATTGCCTTCACTTTTGAGATTCTAGGGGTTGTTCTTCTGTATATTGTGTATATTGACAATATCATTAGAAGTTAGGGATTGAAACTGGTCTTTCTCACAGCAAAAGAAACCATGTATGTCTGTTTTCACCCAAAAAATATTTCAGATGCACCGTTAGAGGGCTTCAGGAAACTTGTCTCCATCTGCTGCTTTGTAGATTCAAATAAGTATCTGCTTATACTGTAACAAATATATAAAAATATACATGAAGTACACATACACACATATACAGATCACTATTGGAAAATGGGAATTAAGAATGGGTGTGACAAAAGATTTATATTACTCAAGTTGTTGCAGTTAGACAACAGCCCTACCCAAAAGATAATGCAGTAAATACTGTGAATAAAGTCATATAAATGTCAGCAATTATGGAACTTTCCTTCTTCCTAAGTAGGACTTAGGCCTTTTCCCTCTGAGAAAATATGAAACTTGGGGGTTGTTTAGAGTTTGGGATTCCTAAGAAAAGTGATCTGGCTAGTATCTTATACTTTATTTTTCTGTTGACAGGCAAAACAGATGCCCGGCCATAATACAATGTAGTACTGTATTTTGGCAGCTAAAGTTATATGTACAGTGGGGCAAAAAAGTATTTAGTCAGCCACCAATTGTGCAAGTTCTCCCACTTAAAAAGATGAGAGAGGCCTGTAATTGACATCATAGGTAGACCTCAACTATGAGAGACAAAATGAGACAACAAATTCAGACAATCACATTGTCTGATTTGGAAAGAATTTTTTTGCAAATTATGGTGGAAAATAAGTATTTGGTCACCTACAAACAAGCAAGATTTCTGGCTCTCACAGACCTGTAACTTCTTCTTTAAGAGGCTCCTCTGTCCTCCACTCATTACCTGTATTAATGGCACCTGTTTGAACTTGTTAGCAGTATAAAAGACACCTGTCCACAACCTCGAACAGTCACACTCCAAACTCCACTATGGTGAAGACCAAAGAGCTGTCCAAGGACACCAGAAACAAAATTGTAGACCTGCACCAGGCTGGGAAGACTGAATCTGCAATAGGCAAACAGCTTGGTGTGAAGAAAGCAACTGTGGGAGCAATAATTAGAAAATGGAAGACACACAAGACCACTGATAATCTCCCTCGATCTGGGGCTCCACGCAAGATCTCACCCCATGGGGTCAAAATGATCACAAGAATGGTGAGCAAAAATCCCAGAACCACACGGGGGGACCTAGTGAATGACCTGCAGAGAGCTGGGACCAACGTAACAGGCTACCATCAATAACACGCTATGCCGCCAGGGACTCAGATCCTGCAGTGCCAGACGTGTCCCCCTGCTTAAGCCAGTACATGTCCGGGCCCATCTGAAGTTTGCTAGAGAGCATTTGGATGATCCAGAAGAGGATTGGGAGAATGTCATATGGTCAGATGAAACCAAAGTAGAACTGTTTGGTAGAAACACAATTCGTTGTGGAGTTTGGAGGAGAGAGAATGCTGAGTTGCATCCAAAGAACACCATACCTACTGTGAAGCACGGGGGTGGCAACATCATGTTTTGGGGCTGTTTCTCTGCAAAGGGACCAGGACGACTGATCTGTGTACAGGAAAGAATGAATGGGGCCATGTATTGTGAGATTTTGAGTGCAAACATCCTTCCATCAGCAAGGGCATTGAAGATGAAACTTGGCTGGGTCTTTCAGCATGACAATGATCCCAAACACACCGCCCGGGCAACAAAGGAGTGGCTTCATAAGAAGCATTTCAAGGTCCTGGAGTGGCCTAGCCAGTCTCCAGATCTCAGCCCATAGAAAACCTTTGGAGGGAGTTGAAAGTCCGTGTTGCCCAGCGACAGCTCCAAAACATCACTTCTCTAGAGGAGATCTGCATGGAGGAATGGGCCAACATACCAGCAACAGTGTGTGCCAACCTTGTGAAGACTTACAAAAAACATTTGACCTCTGTCATTGCCAACAAAGGATATATAGCAAAGTATTGAGATGAACTTTTGATATTGACCAAATACTTATTTTCCACCATAATTTGCAAAAAAAATATCTTTCCAAATCAGACAATGTGATTGTCTGGATTTGTTTTCTCATTTTGTCTCTCATAGTTGAGATCTACCTATGATGTCAATTACAGGCTTCTCTCATCTTTTTAAGTGGGAGAACTTGCACAATTGGTGGCTGACTAAATACTTTTTTGCTCCACTGTAATTCTGTATTTAATTTATTAGCTGCTTCAAATTGTTGGAGCTACATAATAGAGATTAAAAACAGATATGCAGTAATATAAAGCAGTGGAAGTTAGAAGTGTAATATGAGTGTCTTATGGTAGAGCTAAATTTGGTGTTTTTAAGTATGAATTACACTGTTTATATTTTCTGGTTTCTTAGCTGGTTTGAGCATCATCTATTGGTCTAATATATAAGCATAAATAAAATACCTATTACAAGACTATTTTCATCATTTTCATTTCAAAATCTACTTGGCTTCTGAATAAGATGCTGGGAAAAGTAATCCAAAAAGCAATGGGTAGGCCCAGAATAAAACATCTCATTCGTACTTTTTAATAGAAGTAGGATTAAACATACAGTTTCAGTGCTGGTTGGGGGCAAGTATGTGCAAACTTACACGGAGCATGAATTCCTATTTGTAAGGAAATAAGTACCTAGAATTTCCAAAATTTATACAAATAATAGGGAGTAATATAGCATAATTAAGACACAGGTTTTCATAATAAAAAATACTTAACATTTTTACTAAAGCACATCTTTATTTTGCAATTAAACAATTAAGATTCACAAGTAAACTATATATTTTCAAGTTTGTACCTAGACAACTATTTGTCAATCAAAATTAAATATATCCACAAAATATGTATAACAGCATAGGTTTCACATAATAGAAGGAATTTGCTCTTAAGACTAAAAACAAGATTTGTTAAATGTTAAATATTTATTTTCTTCTGGGAGCTGCTGGTATTGTATATCATTAGTGTACCTTATTAATGATGAGGACTCTCCTTATAACTCCAATGCAGGCAAAATATATAAGGCCCTTTTAACACATACAGTAGCTGCAGTGATGAATGATGAATTCTTTCCACATTGTCGTGTTAAACAAATTGAAGTGCATGTTAAATGGACCACATTTCCTGCTATTTAATATACAGGCTCTTAGTTGAATTATCTTGGTTTCTAAAAAATGAAAACACGCAAGTTCAAAGACAAATTAATCTCTATGAGAACAAACTTGCACAATGAACAAAAGATGGCCAGTTATCTTGGCTTTAGATATAAATGAGATGGTCAAAGCCCATTCACTGAGCAGTGTAGATCCAGATAGACTGGACAACACAAAATCACAAAATACATGCAAATTCATTCCAGCAAAAAATAAATATGGCCACCCATAGAACAGTGGATATGATCCAGACACTAAATTTTATATCCTTTATTATTTACATACAGAATAGCACCTGTGCCAGAAAAAAAGGAAATAAAGAAATCCTACACATAAACACAAAATTGTTTTAGAATTTGCTTGGAGAATCGCATCATTAGTTAATCTCCATATTACCATTACCCATGAAACCAGCCTCTAATGTGTGGAAATAATCATACTGGTTAGTTTATTAAACAATAGAATACAATACAACATAGTGCTAATTGTTTTAGAATCTCCAATTCTATTATAGACTTTACCTATATAAATTGCAACTTTCCCCTCTTAAAATTATTTTTGTGCACTACTTACTCTACAAACAACTTTTGCTGATTTATAGATTTTAAAAGAAATGCAAAAATGCTAAACAGGAATCAAAGCATTTCGTGGGCATGTAAATCTTTCCCACATTTATATTAAAGTTTCAGTAATTTTTGCTTTCATAATTAAGCTGCATTTGAGGTTTTCCTCCAAGGTCTCCCAAGTCTGAAAATGTCTAAATAACTAGACATTGAATTGTACACTACTGGATCCAAGGCCATTATAAATTTTTCATTTATGGCAAATAGCAGATACTGAGAAAATTAAATATAAAAAAAACCTGATAACTATTTGTGGGGATATTTTAATCTCATTGCTGATTATTACAATTCTGAAACTAAATTTGAAAAAAGGTGTTGCAATTCAGAACTGCATTGCTATATCATGAAATATGCTGTCCTAGCACTATAATGGATACAGAACCATTAATATTAAGTATTTATCTGGAAGATGGCAAGATTAAGAATTTGGAGTTAATGCATTTTAACATGGATGGAAGCAAAAGGAAAGGTAAGCTTTAAAGCATTCACATTAGGAATCACCCCAATAAACTCTCATTAAGTTAAACATCTCTCTAATCATATAATACATTTGTTTTATCTAAAAAGTTTGTCAGTAGTAAAGCATTATATAAAGTGCTACTATTTTGAACTTTTTAAGAAATTTAGATAAAAATGAAATACATGTGAAATGATGTTAAATAAAGTAAAAAGTAAGCAAATATTGTCAAACTCTTACTTTCCAAAGTATCCACTTTTGTTTCCCAGGGGAATACTTTCCAAAATATTAGTATAGTGGTCTTCAAAGTTTTATGTAGGAGTTACGCAACAGTAACATTTTACTTAAGGCAATATAATTTTACCATAAAGTCAGTGAAATTATTTCCTTAAATATTCTAATGACCCAGATTGCAGTTTATATGAAAGAATATTTAAACCTGGGGAATGAAACCTTCAAAGCTCCAGATAGGCAATTATCCAAACCAAGATGGTTTTTCCCCCCTATTTTTTGCTATTCCACTCAGAAGATTGAGAAACAAGTATTTTAGCTTTGGTTTGCATTTCTAGCTTAGCCATTATAACAGAATTAAATTAAAACAAATATATTAGTTTGTCCCTTCTAGCAATTCCCATGTTTTAAATGTCTCTCCATTTTTAAAATAAACTATTTAAATGTTACAGTGAACTAGATGATTTAGGTTTGTACCGTATTCCTTATTTTGCAGCATGTGACAATAGCACTAACTGAAAAAGTTTATCTTCCATGTTTATGAAAACATGGCAGCTGCATATTAAAACTAACCAATCCACACTCAATCACTAAAAACAGATTTGTAACAAACGCGCAGCATTATCAGAAAAATGAGATCATTTCCCCAGAATATAATAGACGGAGTTAAAAAATCCTGCACGTTTAGACCTTTCTGAATTTAAATTCCATCCTGAATATTAGGAACCATTGGCATGTGTTGTGGCACAGATCTGTAGTAACAGTAAACTGAAATGGTTAAGCAACTTTTCCCAATCTGGGAATCCACTGGATGTTTGGATTCTAGATTCATTTGGAAGGTGTCCAGAAGGCTATTGCAGGAATCCCCTTCTGCAATCTAAAAACCTCTCACAAATGCCAAGGGTATCTTTAGATCCAAGTCACTGTATTTGAATTAAGGCATCTCTTTCAAAAGGCATTTCTCAACTCATTTGCTTGGAAGCAAATCCAACTGGCAAAATTATTTTTATGCTCAGTTAGATATACTATAAATCACTACCATAGCTATTTTAATGCATCTTGAGGATCTGCTTCTATGCCCACAATATTCAGCTATAAGCAAATGGTGAATGGCTGCATACAGAGGAGGAAATATCTTTGCTGGAACTTTTCTTCAGCAAAAAGCCTTATTGTAAAAATTCATAGGGATTCTGGAAGAAGAATTTTTCTGGTCCTCTGCTTTTTTATAACATTTAGAAATTTATTAATAACTAGTGCAAGATGAATTCTTTCCTGCCACTTTATACACTTTCTATTTATTTAGGGGGTTAATCTGTATGGTTCAACATACTACTCTTATATATGGGTGGAATACATGTGCAGACAATATTCTGGTCAATATGCTTTACATCATGTGGAGATGTACGGATATAATTTTAAAACACGTAGAAATCAAAATAATTTGAGATTGTTGTCAACTATACATTACTTTAAGATTACTAGTACGAGATGTCTCCATTCCTCGTAGACAGCTTAATCACAGTGAAGAGGGACACTTGAATGAAACATATATGGCTTAATACAGTGTCTGGAGCAGACATGCAAAAGATTCCCAGGGAACTGAGAATCATCCATTGCCAACTAAAGGCCTGCATAGTTGTAATCTTATCCATTAAGCAGAATCTAAAAATATAAGGGAATTTGCCCTCCACCAGATGTAAAAATTTCTGATATCCCACTTTCTCTCTACTACTTATCCTCCCTACACAGCTGCAACTGAAGCAATTCATTGCACCTCCCATAGATGTTACCTTCTAATTTGTACTTCCAACAAAGTGCCGCCTATACTAGTTCTATTTAAAAAACCTCTCTCCAGCTCTCTTCACTTGCACTTTGGGCCTTCTGATTAGAGGAGAGCAGCATTTCTAAATAATTAATTGCAGGATACTACTATTATAACACTTGAAGATATTAGAATTAATGTGTATTTTACAAGTAGAAAAGGTTTGTGAAATCTTTATATAAAGCTGTTGATGAAAACTGCAGCATGATTTTAGGGGGAGGTGAATTAAAATGGTAAAATGTTTTGGCCTGCAGAGTACATGGTGGACTTTATTGTTTCTATAACAGCAGGTAATGCTCTAATTTAACATAGTCCAGTTTTTACACTAAAGTTACTTGTCCAAATGTTTCCATCAACTATACCAAGAATAATTTTCTTCACATACTATTACTACTAATAAAAATATAGGGACATGGCTATTTTAATGCATCTGAGGAGATCTGCTTCTATGCCCACAATATTCAGCTATAAGCAAATGGTGAATGGCTCTGTCACTAGAGATGCATATTCCACTCAGATTTGGAGGGATTTTTATAACTGTTGCAATTAACCAGTTGTATTCCTCAGAAAATGACTATGGATACTTCATATTTAACTTGGTATAACCCCATCACCCCAAATCCACACAACTTAAATAGCAAAATAAAACAAAAACCATTGTAACAAGTCTTAAGAGTTCTAGATTTCTGCATGAAACAAATCTTCAAAAGTACCTTAAATAGTTATAATTTTCAACATTTAAAAAAAAATACATTGGCACAAAACTATTACCCTATTGCTCTTATTTACAAGGAAAGCGATTTGAATTAGAAAATAGGAAATGTTACAATTTTTCTCCCCAGTTTTTAGCAAATAGTAAGAAAATATTTCTCCATAAAATCTGACATCCATAACACTTATCATTTTTATGATATTATGCCTGAAACACATTTTCATGTTTTATACAGAATGAAACACATACAAAAATATTTTTCATTTCAGCTTGATGCAGATCCTCATAACCCAATGCAAAGCAATTAGCAGTATTAACTTTTAAGTCGTATAAAATAGTAGTAAAATATTAATATCATAGTGGGCAGATGTAATTTGAATATTCATTTCAAAGACATAAGGATACTTTTATTATTTTATTTATCTAATTTAGGCATTTAAATTCCTATAGTTTATGACCCTACCAAGGAAATATAATTTCAAAATGTATTTGTTGGCATGGATTAGTAACTCCTAAATCAACTTGGAGGGAAGACATTAAGGTAGTTAAAATTTCTGTCTCTATGTTGTATAAATATACCAAATACCAAAACTTTGCTACAACAATGCTTATCTTGTTGTGGCAATGTTTCTTGTAGATTTAAATTACTTTGACCACCTCACATACAAATATGAGTGTATGTACAATATTAACAATACATATTGCTGACCCATCCTAGATTTTTCCCTTCAACAATCTTACAGAGAGGCAATCATACATATATTAGTAAAATCATTAAGTGGCTTAATTAATGGTATAATAGGTATAATAATTTAATATATTTTAACTTGTTCCAAATGCAAACCAACCTTGCAAATAACCAGCAAATGGTATGACAATTAAAAATAGTATGTGAGTCAACACCCACTTTCCAGTTACAAAGCTTCTTTTTAAGCAAACCATGAGTAGATGTACATTTATTATCTGCATTTATCAAAAACTAGCAGTAGTAAGAATCACCACTGCAGACATTCCATTAAAAGGTTTACATTGCTTACACCAACGTGTAAGGCAAGTTTAGATGATTCAGACTGGACGCCTGTTCCCACATTGCACTTTATCACATGAAACTCCTCTCTCCAATCTCTTATTTCTACAGAATAGTTAACAGCCCATCAAAAGCCCTTCACTTTCACTGCTGTCAGAAATAGAAGTGTATTTCACATTTGCTTCAGTTTGTGAAAACACAACTACATTTCTACAGATTGGAAAAAGCTCTTTTAAGAATGTGGAAGTGTTTCAAACTCAAATTCAATCTCGCTTGAACCACAAGATGGGTAATAAAAGAATAGCTGATTAATTCCTTGATGGTAGTATGTGTATGTGTGTGGAGGCAATAAAGAATTATTAAAGAAATATGCTAGATTTGGTTTGTGAAGAAACAATACTGCTTAGCTTACAAGCCTGTTTAAAAAAATTCTAAAAGATTTTGTTAACTCCTTCATTTCACATCATGGCATAGGGTTATATAATAGCATTTAAACTGACTGGGAATTTCCTCAATGCATCATGTTACATACAGAAATTTCTCCTGTCCATGGAAGACTCTTAATCTAAGGTGAGGGATCCCTCTGAGGAAGCGGTTATGAGAAATAGATACCTCTATTTCCAGCCCTCTACAAGTTCTAAGAAAGTACAACTGACAGCAGGAAAAGGGGATTTGGAGAAAGTGCCTCCTCATCTATTGAAATATCTGTAAATCTCTCCCATCACAATATAAGTATGTGTGTGTGTGTGTGCGCGCGCGCGCATATCTATACATATACATACATGCTCATTCACTTTCTATACATGTGCGCACATACACACGCGCGCACACACACAAATGCATTTTAAAAACGTCAGTCTCATTCCATATTCCGCATATCTCAGTTTTTTAAAAAACCTGGTAGCAAATCAAAATATTTAACTACAGACAATTTTAAGTTCATAAAGAATTAAATTGTCAACTTAACTAGGAAGAATTATTCATTGCCTAGTGGGCTTTAAACTGCCCTAGAAACATTTTTGAATGAAACAAAAAATAAACCTATATGCAACCTGTTCAGATACTGCTAATTCCAACGGTATATGCCAATTCCTGAATGAAATATCATAGAAAGACCCAAAGAGCTTATCAGAAAGCTCCAGGGGACAATGATAAAACTTTAATGATACATTTTTCTTTAAAAAACATAAACATGACTTGAGAAACAACAAACATGAACTTGGAGGAAAATAACTATGATAGGGAAATCTCACCTTGGATCTCCACATTTCAAGCAGAAGATCAATACAATTAAAATGTTATCTTAGTCAAGTTACTACTTTTCAATGCGAGGGAAAAACAGAACAAATTCTAAATCAATATATTGGCTTTCAGTTATAAATTGCTAGCAGTTTACCAGTTGAAAGGAATGTGTCAGAATTTCCATTTCAATTCATAGCTAGAGTGCTTTTGCTACCCACAATAAAATGTACCCATAGGTACTTATAGAGAGAAAAGGAACAGTATTTAGGAACAGTATTTTTGACCCCTTACTGTACCATATTCTAAGCACCAAGGATCATATTTCAAAGTGAATCTAATTATAATGATAGCTTCCCCTTGAGGGCCAAAGTCCCTTGCCATTAAGACATACACTGTAAGTCTCAAGGCACTTAAGGGGTTAAGACAAAGTACACACATTCATTCCCATAGGTAACGCCATCAATGTTTCAGAACACACTGGTGCTATAATCTGCTGAGAAACAGCAATAGAACTAGTAGTACAAAGAATGTTCATATACCAACTAAACAAAATGCTGGTTCAGTGGGCCATTATGCAGCTGTTATTGGGTTAGATCATACTGCAGCCTTCCGTTAGTAATCAGGTTAGATTCTAGAAGGGCACAGGGAGAAATGTGCTGCTTCAGTAGGCAGTGTATCTAATAAAAGGAATATTGCTAATATTTCACCAAAATAAAAGGTAGCAAATAACATGACAACTTTAGCATTGGAAGAAACAGCTTTGCATGTATTGTTGTTGCTTTAGAAACAGGTGTCAAATAAAGAATGAAAGTATTCCAAGCTTTTTTTTTTCCTTTTTCTTTTTTGTAGCATTTCGAACGAAAGGGCTATATGGCACTGCAACCAAGTCTGGAAAATTATCCAGAACTCATGGAGCTCATTAAATCTGTGGCTTGTTTGAAGCAAAGCATGAATGGAGTCTTTCAACACAGAGAAATCATAGTGTTTTAGAGACTGATTTTCAGTTTTAACTTAAAGTGCAATAGTGCTGAAGTCCTTTTCAGTTCTTCATTATTTTCAGACATCATTTCTTTCAAGAAACATTATAGCACAAGTACAGTTTGTGTCTTATGTAGAATCTTCTCTGAAAGTTATATTTTGCTTCCTATTTATTCAGTGATGTCTTTAAAGGTCTAACAAGTTCTTCTTTGTACACTTTCAAAATAGCCTCACAAACGAATCTGTATTGACTCTGGAAAAAAAAAGTGCAATTATTTATGTGGCGGAATGAAAAAAATTAAGGATTAACAATAAACTTTCAAAATACCATGCCAAATTTTCAAAATATTTAAATATCTAAAACTCTTAACACCAATGAGAAATGTAGTACTCAGAATCTAAATTCCATACTCTTAACTTTTAAGTAGCAAATCTGAACTCTTCCAACTCTGAATGATACTCTTTGTATACTTTATGCTTAATACCTTATTAATTACTCTTCCTGACTAATAGAATTAAGAACTCTAGGTTCTTTAATATATAATATATAAAAACCGTACTTATCCTGCTATTTTGTATGCTCTAGTTTGTATGCTCTACAAACTACTTTCCAAATCATGATTTTGTTAGCTAGGTGTTGCTTGATGAACTTATACTAGTTTTATCTTTAATATTAATGTAAAAAACCACTTCTTGTTTCTTTTTGTTATCCATCCTGAAGATGATTACACTGCAACATTCTGTAGATTTAATGACTAGCCCTTTATTCCAAGACCTAACTTTTCAGATTTTAATTTGCATATATTAATTACTGATATACTTACTGGAATGTCTAAGTCATTTCATTATCAGATGGACAGTAAATAACTCCATTAAATAAACAAATTAAACAAATAAGCAAATCAAGTAAAATATGTGATTGTGACAGGGTACTATTTTTAATGGCACAGGGTGAATCTATAAATATGATTCAAATACTATACTGGTTTGAAAATAAGAACAATGCAAAATAAGATAATGCCATCTTGTGGATATTATGTGGAAATGTGCAAATTTGCAAAGGTAAAGTAAACTTAATTCTGATTCTAATTTTACTAACACCATATAACTGAAATAACAGTGTACTAGCTTATTCATATATATTAAAATTCACTTTAAGTTTTAATGTACAGTTCTTCCTCTCACATATTTTAAATATAGTGAAGCATGGTTAATGGCTTTATTTGAAACAAGTATACCCCTTAATCCAGAAAAATATGTTAGCAAGAATATTTTCACCTAAGAAACCTACCAATTTCTTCTACTGAATGTACAAAAGTGTGTTATGGAATAGAAGAGAAATATATGAGTTGCCCAAATAACGTTCTTGGCAAAAACCAAGGTTAGGCAACAGAAAGATTTTAATGAAGACACTGATATAATCAAGAGTACCATTCTTTTAATAACTGTAACACATGACTGATAATGTTTTGACAAAAAAAACTTACAAGATATAAATGGTATAGATACTGATTTTGTATTTGTTCTTTGTCTTTTCCTCCTAAAACTATTAGTTAGTCAGTAGTATCTAGTAAACTCTTTGAATTAAAGCCTATATTTCTATGATGACATGTTATCCTGAGAAACATAAAGGAACACACCCCATAAGAAAACTGTGAGTAATACAAGGAACCAAATAGGACTAACATATTTTTCAATTGTGTGCTGAAAATTATCCATTAGCAAACAATTTTGCTTTTAGGAGATTATAGGTAGCTGCAATGTGAAATACATAGTTTTTTTGAAGATTAAATTCACCAGAATATAAGAATCTGGCATGTCTTCAAATGTGAAGTCTTGCTTAATATGCTTATATGCAAAACAGAGTTGCAAACCCATGGTGGGAATCCATACAAATGAAAGCAACATGTTTGCAGTGGGCTTTTCTGCCTTCATATGTCTCTTTTAAAATCTACTCAACTGTTAGAAGAATATGGTATGAAGCAAAGAAACTGAGCAAGAAGGAGAACTGGCAAAAATTCAAATGGATCATCTTGGGTAAATAGATCCCCCCCCCCACTTGCATCTGCTGTCTTAAGACAGTATCTTTTTACCATATGTGATTGCATAATTAGGAAAAGACTATTTAAATACAAGTCTGATTGTGCAACTGATTTTAGCATGATTTAAAATAATTATTTCAGATGGTCTTTTCTGGAACAGTTAACTGTATATAAAATTCAACTGTTCTGGAATACAGTATAAAACAACTATCAATAACTTATACCAGTAAGACTTTGGTATTATGGAGAGTTGCACAATCAGCCAGATGTTTAGGCTGCATTTGACACTTTTATCTACCTATCAAGACCTTCTCAAGGACCTGGGATAGGCAGACATTATTTGATGGTGTTAAGGGTATTGTCAGAGCATGTAGGTTGTTCCACGTAAATTTCTGCAAATGGTGTTTAAGTGGTGCTCCAATTGTTTTGGGATTGCATTCAAAGTACCTATTACTACTGGTACTATCATGTGCGATTATGCAATGCTTCACTTAACAACTGCAATGCTCAACAACAAATTTTCTAGTCATTGTTATGGTCAAAAGTCAAAAACTAACTGTATACTATCGGTAATAGTTTATTCTGTTTAGCAACTTACAGGTGTTTGGATCATCATTGCCCTTTGATCTCTCATTGTTCTTACAATATCCAAAGGATAAACAGGTTGATTACATTCAATAAGACACATTGCTGTTTCCATTGTAATAAGAACTCCAGTTCGTCCAATCCCTGCACTGCAAAGGAGAGAAATATTATTATTTTCAAATTTAATACTTTTAAAATCTTTAAAAGATTTCTATAATTTACATAAATCACCACTGTCTATGGAGATTCTCAGTCATCCAGGTCATAATTGTTCCAAAGGTGCTTTTTCAAAGAAAAACAAAGTCCAGTTGCCTCTTGAAAAAGCACCCTTGGGAAATAAATTACCACTGAAAATAATTTGGCACATCTTTAAGTAGATTATTTTGGGAAATTTACCTTGTAACTCTGAAAACTAAACATTTTTTAAAAGTACAGGCGTGTTGAGGATTTCATTATTTATTTTAATAATGACATAATTTCATAACAGCTAAAATAATCAACCATAGCATTCCTGCACATGGCTCCTTGTGCACACACACCCCTCGGCTTTCCCATTAGATGAAACCTCTTCCAGACTTTCCCATGGTTGGTGTTCTTATTTGCATTACCCCCGTGTGCAAAAAATTCCATTTTGAGGGTGGGTTTTTTTGTTTTGCTCCAAGGAACTAAACCCTCTTCAAGGTCTTTCTTCCCAATTAGAGGTGGGGGAGGGGAGAGAAAAGGAGAGACATAGAGCTTGGACTCCTGTACAGTTTGCCTCATTTTGTGGCAGGTGTAGCCGAGATGGCATTTTGGCACATCCTCACTCTGGTGCTGCTTCCTCACTCTGGTAGGCAGGCTGCAGAGCAGCTAAAAGGGCAGAGACAGGAGAGAGGCCAATAGGGGGAATTGGAGACAGTCCCCTGCCTTACTGAGTTTCAGGGCTGGCAGGGACCATGCCTAGAATGACTTGGATTGAGATGGGTACTTGTTTAATGATTCAGGATTCTTGGTTAACAGTGGTAACAGGGAATAGCAAATGGCCATCCATAAATAATGGGGTCACATGATATCTCCCTTTATGACCACACTGCTTAGTGACAGAAATTCTGGTCCCAACTATTTTTAAAGGTTGGGAGCTATCCGTATCCATTGCAACACAGGATATTCAAAAGTAACCAAGAAATATATTATTGACTATTATCTTATTTAATTGCTTATCTTAATGTCATACTAGCTTTTGTGTGTCTCACATCATTAATTAGAACATTGTATAATGAAATAACATTATCAGTTAAAGGCATTAGAAAAGAGGCCACAGGAACTTCCATAATGATAATACCTGCAATGAACAATAACAGGTTCTTCTTTCCCAGCCCTTCTTTTCCGGACAAGACATACAAAATCTAAGAAATCACTAGAATCATCAGGAACTCCATGATCAGGCCATGCTACGTATTGGATCTGAGTGAGCGGACGATCTTCATTTTTCTATTGAGACACAATATTTTCTCTAAAGTGAGCATTCAATATTCTCCTAAAACTTAACTTTTGAAGTAAATTCCGCATCAGTGTTTTAAATTATTAGTGTCATGTGACATATAATGACAAGACATGAAATGAAAAGCAAAATCATGGAGAGGATCAGGCAGAGGTTATAACAATTGTACACCATAGAATTGTAAAACCAACCATACTGTTGAGCTGATTTTAAAAAAGAATTTATTTAGCTCCCTTTAGAGATAAAACTGAAAAACTAGGCCTTGGTATTCATAGGGATTGCACACCAACATTTACACATGGATAACAAAATCACAGTTAACTCATTCAGCCTATGGGAACAGAGATAATCAAGTTCTGGAGCATTTCAGTATTTCTATAGTTACCAACATCTTGACGATATAGTAACTAGTATATGACTTGGAAAGTCATCAGCAGAGGGTCCATTGGTTGGTTCAAGGAGGCAGTGCTACACTCAAAGTTAGCCATTTTCAGGGTTGGATGGGTAACCAGAATTGCCAAGGGCACCGTCGAAGGCACTCAAGGCGAAATGTGTCTGTGCTCAAACAGAAAGCCACGCACCTTTTCAGATTACTTTGATGAGCGGCATGTTCCTCTGTCCACAGGTTGAAGGCCTTTTCCATTTGTTTCAAATGGGAAGTGGATGGACAGAACAGACCCTTATGGATAATGGCATTCCTCTTTGTTTATGAAACAGATAGCAGATTCAGTGATTTTTTTAATGCTCCAAATGAGATGCTGTGCTCTTACATCTACTTCTTTAAGAGTAACACTTTTCAGCAGAGCATTTACAAAAACATACATTATATCATACATGTATACAACACACATGTATATAATTGACTGTATATCAGTCAATTATTGCAGGAATCACAAGACCATATGAAGTAAGTATGTTACAACTTAAAATTTTCCTATCTGAAAACTAAAAAACTATAATAAATGGAAAAAATATCAAATTTTGAAAGGCCCCTTCAGACTACAGGTAGTTTGTACTCATAACCACAACTGGGACTGGAATTTCAGTTGCTAAGTGACACAGTTAACTGAGTCATCACTTAACAATTCATTTTTACTGTGGTTGTTAAGTGAATCACTGTAATCATTAAGCAATTCACTCTGGTTGTGAAGCAAATCTGGGTTTACCAATTTACTTTTGTTTGTCCAGAGCCAGCTGAGAAGGTTGTATATCATGACTGCATGAGCGCAAGATGTGGCAAACCATTGTAAATGTGAGATGGCTGCCAAGTATTTGAATATCCATTTTTTTCAGGGCTATCATGACTCTGAACCAGGGGTGGGTTTCTCGCCCCGTTCCAACCGGTTCGGTTGGAATGGGGCCGGCGGCATCCTCATGCACGCGCGCAGTGCACGCATGCATACTAGCGTCTGTGCGATGCTCCAGCTGCTCCTGGAGGATCACGCAGGCGCTGTATGTGTCCTGCGCATGCGTGGAAGCGCAGAACTCGTCAAAACTGGGTAAGAAACGCGGGCGGGCGGGTGGACCCTTCGGCGTTCCCGGAAGTTACTTACTTCCGGGTTCGCCGACCAACCGGTTCGCGGGGACCGCTGCGAACCGCCTGAAATCCACCCCTGCTCTGAACTGTCATTAAACGAACAGTCATAAGTCAATTACCACCTCTCTCTATAAGGTCCTGGTTATAGTTTCTTTACCCTATGTCTAAATCTAACTCTTGTACTGCTAATATTAATGTGCTTTTCTTGTTACTGTTAGTATTAAACATCAGCGTTTCTTATTCTTTAATTTTTTTGCAATAAATAGCAAAATAATTAAAAATTAATTTCTGATATTGTATTATTATTTCTTTGTTTTAAATAAAATATTAGCAATAATATGTTAATGCTTTAGAATTCTCTCCATTGTGACAGGGAAGTAAAAGTCAAAATGATATGGAAGAAATGAAGTTATATGGCGAGTTGACTTCCAAGAGTAACACTAGACTAACAATCATGAAGTAAAGAATACCCAAGTCAAGGAATCACTAACTCAGATAAGCAAACTAACAGTAAACAACAGGCTGAAAAAGAACTGGCCAGACCATTCCACCAACACTGACAGTGCAAACAACTAGTATATAAACGAGAGCCAACTCTATTCCTGCCTAGAAGTGATGATGTTATGTAGTTTGGTAATGAAACGTGTAAGAAATCAAACAAATTCAGAGAACACCAAGGACCCCACAGTTCAATCAGGAGCTAGAAATATTCTCTTCCTCAGTTGAATTCAATTAATGGATTTCACAAAATTGGATCAATTAGACTGAAAGTCTCACCTCCAAGTTAAATAATGTCATCTCTCTGAAGACATAGGCAGGATTTCCTTCTTCTGAATGACAGGTGACTTGGAAATTCCCATATAAAGAGCTTCCGCCAGGCTCTGGCCAGTATTGATGACATTTTACCTAAAGTCAACAAATTATTATTATTATTGCTATTATGCTTTGTCACATAATCAGCTCCGTTTAGATTGGATTTGATATTTTTATCCACCTATCAATCCTTCCCAGAGACTTGGGATAGGCAGATTATGTTTTTTGCTGGTGTTAAAGATATCAGGATGTAAGCAGTTCCAAGTAAAGCTGCTTTTTACTGGTGGTGATTTTTTCAATGTTATTATTATTGCTACTGCTACTAAAATGGTTTCTACATACTAGTAGTCCTCAACATGGAACATAATTGAGCCTGACATTTATGTTGATGATGCAGGTCACTTTTAGAAACTAGTGGTATAAAGTAAAAATAAAAGGTACATAGTGATGCATTTTTATATTCTTCAGATGACCAATCCTAGTAACAGCTGTGTTAGATTTGGTTTAACTGGATAAAGTTCTTTCACATTTTGTAAGTACATTTAATACAGGAACATGTGCTTTTCAACCTGTTGGAAACTGATTGGCATAGTGTGACTGGTCCAAAGTTACTCAGACTGCTTTTATGCCTAAAGTGTGACTAGAACTCACAATCTCCTTGTTTCCAACCTGGTGCCTTCATCACTACACCAAACTGATGCTGCATCACAATACTGAATTTGATATCACTAATTTGTTCACTCTGCAACATGTTGTTCAAAACAGTTACTAAGAAATGAAAGGCTCAGCATAAAATATTATTAAATACAGATTGTATAATCATTCACATCCTTGAAAAGGTTTTTTTTTTAAAAAAGACAACTAGTACTGGTTTTTGCCCCCTCCAAAATCTTTTAAAAATACAATAGCATTTATTGTCTTTTTAAATGTTGCTCAACAACTAACTCAGTACACATGCTAGACCAGGCTAAAGAGAAAAAAAGGCATTATCTTGTCATTTGTAAAAATGCCCTTTGATAGGCCAGAAAATCTCTGAACATACAAGATGTAGTAATATATAGTAGAAGAGTTCTCACAGATAAAAATCCTTAATTTTTTTTATTCTAGAGGAACAAACAGAATATTCAATCAACACGTAAAGCTGTAACTAATGCAATGTCTTGAGATGACTTTTTGAACTGAATGGCTTGGCTAAATCTTTTAGCCATGTCATCATATATTTTAAACCTGAACATTCAGAAAAGAAGTTTCAGACTAACTCATAGTTTGTTATTTTAAGACTTATTCTTAAACTAAGAATTTTTAAATTTTTAAAAAATTTTAAAAATCTATTTTTAAGACTTACTTAATTTATACTTAATTACTCAATTTATAATTTATTTTGACAACCTTCCTGGAAATGTATGGCATGAGTCCTCTTTTTCTAGTAGTGAATGTTTCTAAAGAGTGAACAGTACATAGTTCTATACCAGTAATGGTATCCTCTCTTCTTCACTATCGATTCGGTAGTGGGAGCTCGCATGTGACATGTCTGGACATGCGCAGAAGGTCTGTGATGACGTTTGGGTGGGTGGGTGGAGCCTTGCACCGCCGCCACTACTGGTTCACCCGAACCGGTGTGAACTGGCAGAATACCAGCAATTTATCTTAACATGGGATCATGGCAAGGTAAAATGTCTCTCTCTCTCTCTCTCTCTCTCTCTCTCTCTCTCTCACTCACACACACACACACACACACACACACACACACACACACACACAAACACTTTAATGTAGGGCTATGGCATACCATCATAGCATTATTATAAAATGTGATCTATGTTGCGAAAATTATTAAAAATGACTGATATCAATATTTAATATTTAATCAAGCAATAGTTCAATCTCAAATAATGACACAGTTTAGAAAGAACAAATTTCCAAATAAAAGCCAGCCTCTTGGCATCTATTAGTTGTAAAAGTTACAATTGAGGACTTACTCTGCCCCTTTCCACTTGAGTGGTTAACATAACAACCATCGAGGAGCTTTGTTCCCAGGTCATCTGCCAAAAATCTGGGCAAGTGTTGGGCAAAGGACCTTGACAGGCAATGTATTTATTGATTATACTAGAAGAAGGAATTTCCATCTAAAAATAAAGAAATTTGCAAAAAAACATTTAGAAATGTCAAAACTTTACATGCTCTTTATTAGATCAAACTTAATTTCAAGAGAAGGCTAGAAAATATATTAAAATATGTGCAAGAGTTTCTGCATCTATGACCACTGTGTAACTTATTGAAATAAATCAAATAACTATTTTTTATAGTTTTTACATCTAAAATGTTAAGCTATTTTACCTTGAAAACAGAAGGAATAAAGAAAAAAATATAAATGTCAACTCACATTTATATAATTTGCATTGATGTAATCATCATTACTGTTTAAAATGACCCGTGTAGCATCATCTGAAATAAAGATAAACATTTTATTTTCCAAGTGACAACTAAAGGTAATATGTTTACTCATACATAAAAAAGTACTTACAAGGCGAAATGTCTCTGTATCTATTTTTGGAAATATTTTGAGGTAATTTGGCACAAGACATTGTCATCCCAGGCTTCTTCCTATAAAGTTGCTAAATAGCAACAAATAATAAGATAACAAAAACAGAATATCAGTAATGAGATAGTATGTGCAAGTAACATAACAATTCACAATATGTTCCTGCTTTCCTATATATTATAAAGTAGAATTTTATCTTTCTATCTATCTTTGTTTATTACATTTAATTTGCTCTGCAAATTAAAGACCTTTAATTGTATGTAATAAAACACTAATGGTTATATTTTGAAAAATACAAAAATTAAAAATGGCATCAGTCCCTGAACGCTATAGGAATATCTGTTTTAAGTTCTCTGTGGGTGGCAATTAGGAATGAGGCCAACCTAATTTCAGCCAGGAGACCTTTCAAAAAGCCAGCGCTGTCACTGAGAAGCAACACCTCCTGACCTCTGTCTCTTTCACTTCCTGAGTGGGAATCCACCAGCTACTTCTTCTGAAATAATCATATAGTTTGGGCTGATTCAAGTTGGGAAATCACAGGGTCCTAAACATACCCTGATGGCTAAGCCTTAAAAGGCTTTATAAATTAAAACTAACATTTTAAGTTTCACTCAGAAGTTTACTGGTCCACAGCACAGCCTCATGTTAGTGAATTCATGGGCTGCTATGTTCTGGACTATTTGCACCTTCTGAGTGGTTTTAAAAAACAGCTCAAAGTACAATATGTTACAATAGTCCAGATGGATGGTGATAATGGCATGAAACATTGTAAGGTCCTCCCACACAAGATAGGCCACTATTGTAGCATTTCTCGCTGTTCCCTCCCATTCATCTGAACAAATGTGGCCTTTTTGCAATATCAGTTATTAAAGAACAAACAAATGAATAAAACTGAAAGTGCAGTCCTGAAAAAATAAAGTATCTTCCTCTGCCTTAAAGCATGCAGTTTAGATTACACCAAGGTAATATGTGATCTACATTTGCAGATCTACATTTCAATATGCTTTGTAATGGATACATATATTTATATAGCTTTAAAGTAACTCTGTTCTCACTGAATAATAATATTCTTATTTTATTCAATTGGGAATGTATACAATTCTAGCTAGGGAACATTCGGAGAAATGTACATTTATATTTGAAAATTTTCCTTTAATGGGAGGACTTAGATTATTGGATAATTATGCTATCCTGTTTTTTTTTAATCTAAGAAAATAATTTCAATGAAGCAATGCAAATTGTTTGCCAAATATTCCTTACCCTAAATTGAACCTGTGGCTTTTTAAAAATCCAAAATTCTCAAATAGAAGGTACACAGACAAATATAATATCTACAAATAAATTACTTACATCAAATTGAGCCAGGACTGTTCCAGTGATAAGCCCTTCCGCTAGTTGAAACATTGATTCTCTCAGAGCATTGTCATCCTGGTGAATTCCATCAAGTGGGGACTTGTCAGGTATGTACTGGAAATCTGGCTCACTTTCTAGCTTTTCTTCTACTACTTCGTAAACAGCTATAATAAACCAAAAGTAGCAGAATTATTAAGACAAGGAGTCAAGTTGTACTGCTTGGAAACAAATATATTTAGGCAATGCTTTTGTTGAAAATGCGACATTACAGCATGGTATAAAAGATCTAAATATTGTGAATAAAACTAGGTGTGAGGATACTGATTAATTTTTGTTTGGATTTAAGTGGCACCTTTTTGTATACAGAATTCTACTGCAGATGACTATTAGCATATATCGGTAGAGGAACCTAGAAACATGAGCTTCAAAATAACATGAGAGAACAGAAGTAGTGCTATTTTAATACTTTACATGAGAAACTCACTGCCTTTGGCTCTCTCCATCTGATAGCCAGCTGGCAGCATACTGCTGAACTTTTTGTCTAAACTGTTCAGATAAGAACTGGTGCTTGAGCTCTTTTTCCACCTTCCTTCTCCATTTCCCCTTCTTTGGGTATTCCATTTTAGACTCTAAACTGGGAGACAGTGACTGATGAGCACTAAGCTAGAAAGCAGGAGTCTGTAAGTTCAAGTCCCATTTTAGCCATGAAAACCAGCTGGGTCACTGTCTCTCAGCCCAACTTACCTCACAGGATTACTGTTATGGGGAAAATAGAGGAGAAAGGTGTATTGGATATTGTTCCCAGTTTTGAGTTATTTGTAAAAATAATAAAGGCGAGATGCCAACAAACACATTTGCATATTATTCTTGAAATTTTTACTATCCTTGCAAAACTTGAAAAATGCTCCAAATAGGGTCAGCATCTACAACCTATCTACCTTTAAGTGGGCCTTGATTTTGATCTGCAATCAAGTATCCTGATACTAAGGAACATGGCATCTTTTCCAGCCCTTCCTCACATCAAGAGAGTCCATATTAGGGTTTACTCATGAGTCACCACTATCATCATGGAGCCTTCAGTTATTTCTTCAAACTTCTCTGCAAAGCAATAATAAAGCTAACAAGATATAAACTTTTGACTAACAAAATGATCTACATCATTTAGCCAGATGCCATTATCCTGTATCTAGACTCAGTCTTCATCCTCAGCTAGAAAAAATAGACATCGCTGGATGTCTCAGGATCTGCTTGTGAAGAATACAGGACTCTGGAGTCTTTGAGAGCCGCCTTGCAGGCTTGCCAACTATGAAATCCAGATGACTCGGGGCTTGCTCAGACTAACTTCTGAAATTCAGAATAAGTCATCCCAGAAGGAATTATGGCATAGTCCAGTAGAAGTGCAAGTATTTCAGGTAATTATTCTCTCTCTATCCTTAGAGTCTTGAAATCTGTTTCAGAGGATTCTTTTAACCCTTTACAGTAGATCTGGGAATCACACAGTAGAGAAGCATCTCCCACCCAAGATTTGAGCAGGCAAAAAGAAAGAATGTCATTTTTACTAGATGTCATGTTATTATCATTTAACAATTATGCTCCATATGTTTCCTGTCTGAAACAGCATGCATTTGACATTTATGTGGCAGACAGTATTTGTGGAAAACAAGCATATTTTATTAATACTGGTTAGAACAAAAACAAAACTGAAAAAAAAATGTGGAGGAGGAAATTATGGTTTTTTGCTTTTTAATTTGAAATGTTTTCATTTAAACTAATGTTGCTTTTAGCACAGTTTGGCAAGTTAAAATAGAATACATAATCAAGTTTCTTTCTAATAGCCACGATATAGAAAATTGAATTCAAAACACCTACACAAATAATGGATTAAAATTATACACTCTTGTTTGTTGACCTAATTCAGCAATTTCAACCTGCTTAGCTAGTTTTATTTCTAGTTATATTTTTCTACTAAATGTTCCTATATTGACACTGAGCAATAAACCAGAATTAAGTATCTCATACTCAGCCAACAAGATACCACAATGGTTTATACAAAAGTTCATTAAGAAAATGTTATATTCATCTGGCTTAGAGAAAAAGTTAAAAATGAGCTACTTAAACGTAGAATGCACTGGTTCAGACTATAAGTCACATTAGGTTCAATGAGGCTTGCATCCAAAGAAATGAATGTAAGACAGCATTCTTAATTTTGGAACACTAACTGCCCAGAGCTAAAGCAGCTATAAAAGTAAAGGAAGCTTTAAAAAAAAAAAAAAAGTATACATTTTGCCAAAATGATGAAAGCACAAAGCTCTGTAACTTCCATTAAAAACAATAAGATGAGCAACAATATATTGGTACAAATAATAAAAGAAACGGTTATGAAAAGATCAGAAGCAGGAAATAGACAAGAAAGGGAGTTCTCAAAGGATAATAAAATTTGAATGAAATAATAGAAATAACTGTTAGAAAACATGCATTCAAAATATTTATAATTTCTAGCTACTCATTTCAGTTAATAACACATGAAGAGAATACAAAATTGTAGCAAAATGCTCCAGGGAAGTGAATTTCTTCTTTAGTGGAAAGACAAATATTTCTGGATTTTTTAGGAGAAAAAATAACATGAAAAGATACATTAGATATATGCATATTATTATTAATGAATAAGCTGGAAACGTTATCTTTACAGATGTAAAATTATCTCTCTAAGTTTAGTTTGTGTATGATTTTACTATTATAATAAAAAAAAATTAAAAATGTATGCAGTATATAGAACTAAATAAAGATTCTAAGTGGTATTTTTAAACTAAACAATTATTCCAAAGTAATAAGGAATAAAACAAGGAGTCCATGTGGATTTTACTCCCCTAGTTGTTGCTGACTATAGGATGTGTGTGTGTGTGTGCTCATCTCAATTTCAGGGCCACTGAGTCTCCGAATAAATTTACGTGGTCATGTGGATACCATGACATAATGGACACTGTTACCTTCTCAATAAAGTGGTACCTATTTATCTACATTTGAATATGAAGTGGTACCTATTTATCTACTTGCATTTGCATGCTTTCAAACGGCTAGATTGGCAGCAGCTGGGGCAAGAACAGGAGCTCACCCTGTCACGTGGCATTTGGGTCTCGAACCTGGCTGCTGGCTTTCTAGCCGGCAAGCCTAGCATCTTAACCATTGAGCCACTACACCATACTAATAAAGCATAAAGATGAAAGTACATTCCTTCTTATATTGTGTAGGTTGAATTAATTTGTCATATCTAGAATGTTCAACAGTCTCAACATTTGAGCAGATTAGGACAAATATAATGTTCACATAACTATGTAAACATTGTGTACCCTATTAGAGGGCAAACACTGACTTGGCTATTTTTCTTTTTTATACAGAAACCCAGGTGATAATTTACATTACATTAAAACTATGGGTATATAAGAACAAATGTTCTAATAAAAGCATAGTGTAACAGGGAAAAAAGAAGCATGTTTTGTACAGGTAAAATTACTCACCATTTGGTCGAACAAGGAGTAGAAGTTCCCCTGAATGCCGCTCACAGCTAGCTTTAATAAACATAACAACTTGATCGTGGGTGTGTTCTGATATATCCCTGCCATTAATCAATACAACCTGGTCACCTTCATTCAAACGAGGGACACAAACATCTGCCTGCGACACGAAACAAAGTTTTATTCTAGCGGATATGAGAAGTGTCTTTTCTTTTTAAATTAACTGATGAAAAACACAAAATGGAGATACTGAAAAATTAGATATAATACTAAATCACAGTCCAGTGTACAAATGTCCATACTTGTTTAATATACTTTTCCCACTGGAGTAGTTGTGAGAAAGATTTTGGAAGCTTTCACTTTTTTTATCAATTGCAGATTTGTAGCAGCATGTGAAAAGTAAAAGCATCAAATAATACTTTTTGAAATGGACTTTTCTTCACTAACCATAATTTATCAAAAACAGATTGAGCTACACTTATTCAATAACAGAAGCTTTTAATATTTCCCTCATGGCTGTGTTTGAAGCGGAAAAGCAGAAGAGTACACTCAGTATCATAATATTAAGTTATGTACTTCAGAGTTACACATCTAAATACAACCGTTAAATAATCAGTTTATGTCATATCAAAAGAACAGACACAAAAATATTGCTTACTTGTTCATTATTTACTTTTTATATTTATATATTGCCTTTTCAGAAAAAAGTTTCTGACACTTCTTTAGATTGTCCTAATAAGTTCTTAAATATTTTTTTTCTGTTTAAGAATAAAGTTGGACACTGGAATAAGAAAAGCTAGGTGAATGAGATGGATAAAAAGATAGGTCCATTCTATCTGATGAACTGCCTTGTCCTATTAGGACAAGTCCATCCTACTCATGCCAGCACAGAGGGCCTACTTTGGGTCCTATTGATCAAAGAACTCCAAATATTGGGATCCAGACGAGCCTTCTCTGCCATAGAGCCCGCACTTTGGAATATCCTACCCTGTAAAGTCTGCTCTCACCATTCTATCCTTCCACAAGAATCTGAAAACCTGGCTCTGCTGGTTGACCTGGGGACCAAAGGAGGAGTACCACACTAGACTGATAGTAAACCCTCGCTACCTGCTTTCCCACCCATCTATTTTTGGGTTATCATATTGATATATTCTAGTTGTGTTGCTTTTTCATTGTTTATTTTATGGTACTATTATTTTATTTCTGTCCTGTTTACACTTTCATTTTCTTTCTTTTTATTATAGTAACCCACTTAAGAGTAATCCCATGACAAGATAGGTAGCAAATACATTTAAACAATAAAACAATAAAAAAAGAAAATTGTACAGTAACTTTTCTGAATTCTCTGATGTAATTATTTAACCTATTATTCACATATCACAAACAGAAATTTTGACTGTTCACTAGCAAAGCACAGAATAATCTATTTAATGCAATAGAGATTTTAACTGAACTACAATAAAGATAATCCTTTATCTATCCCTGCCCGATCTTTAAGGCAAATGTTAAGGTTAGCAGTCTCTGACTATCCTGACTTCCATCAATTTGTGTAATGTCATCTTAAAAGAATCTAAATAAGTGGGGATCATCACATTTTAAAACATGAAAAGTACTTATTTTTCTTTATCTGTTTAAAGTTCCCTGAATTCAGTTTTATTGGAATACACTCAAATATTGAGAGAGAAAAAACATTTTCTCTACACCTTCTATACCATTCTTAATGTTGCATCCTTACCCAATATTCACTTTATCCACTGTGTTTTGAACACATTGATTAAGCATTACATAAGATCTTATAGAGCTGGGAAATTATAGAGCTGGAGCACGGTGAGTATAAATACTTTACAGTATGGCATCTGAGGGGACCTAAATACAGTAGACCTTCTGTCCCGACCATAATTCATTCCGTAACTTTGGTTGTAACCCAATTTGGTCGTGACCCGGACCTAATTTTTGAAATTTGGCACTTACAAAAAAATTGGTGCAGAAAGGGAAATGGGCTGCGAAAAAAAATTGTGAATTTTTTGGTGGGAACTCGATTTGGTCGTGGTCAGAAGCGTTCGTGACCAGAGGTTCTACTGAATCTACAAATGTGGTCCTTGACTTACAAATGCAATTGGTATCAGATTTCTAGTAGTAGTTACGTTATTATGGTAGTAAATCAAAGCAACATGACCAGATTTTATATTTTTACTGCTATCATTATGTGAGCCATCATGATCCTTAAGTGAATCTATGGTCATTAAGCAAATGCCATGGTAGTAAATGAGAACTCCTCTTTCTGAATAGGTATTTTTTTTTGCCAGAAAGAGGAAAAAAACTTCGGAAATCACAGTGATGTGACCATGGGATGCTACAACCTGATCCTAAAAGGGAACTGATGCCAAGTGCCCAAAATATGCTCTTGTGAATGTGGGGAAGGTGTGTGTGGAATAATAGTTTATGACATCCAGAAGTGCTTTTTAGTCATAAAACACTTATTCTGGTCTCATTGTAATTTCAAGCAGTTATTAAACAACAAGGGACCATCTTGACTTATATTACAAATTGATAAATGTATAAAAGAAGGGGGAAATTATAAACCAAAATACCAATATACTTTTATGAGTAACTTCTTTTATGTTCCATTTTATTTTTATTTTTTAATATGTATAAACCTCTAGTAACAATACAGCAAAGACCATAATATTAAGGATTACACTTAAAATGGAAACCTTCATTATATTTAATGCATTTTGCAGGCGTTAGTGCTACACTTGATTTTTTTATATATATATAAAATCTTTAAATGTTTAAGTTTCCTAACTCATCACAGTAGTAATAATCTCTGGTTAATATAAGCAGTCCTTGCTTCATAACTGCCCCAATAAGTGTCTGTTCAAAATTATGATGGCGCTGAAAAGGTAACTCTATGACCAGACCTTGCCCTTATGCCTCTCACAACATCCCTGAAGTCACAAGATTGAGATTCTGGCACTTCACAACCAATGGACTGTCACAGCATCCCATAGTCACCTGACTGCCATTTCAATGCTTTACAGTTGGCTTCTGACAAGTAGTCAATGGAGACACCAGCAGTAAAATCACAAGTCACAGTCTCACTTAAGAGTTGTGGGTGATTTGTTTAACAACTATGGCAGCAGTGAGATCATTAGCATCAATTAGTTAAGCAAGCACCATCTTTATTACATAAATACCACTGTACCTCAATTATATAATGTATTACTTGCATCTTATAATACAATAAAATACTTAAAAAAACCCAAAACTAATAACTAGGAACTTTAAAAGACCTCCTTTGAGTAGATATATATATAAAGTAAATTATAATTCTTACATCCCAAGTTTCCATTTCCAGTGTTAAAATAATGCATCAGAATTCGCTATTATGAAAACAGTTGTAAAGAAATAAAAAATTAAACAAAGTACTGCATGTTAAGCATATACATCATTGCAAACTTTCTCTAATCAGACTTACAGGTGTTCCGGGAGCCACCCTAGACACTATGACAGGCATCTTCTGGTCATATCCACCCTTTGAGAGAAACATAAATAATGAAAAAATGAAAAAAAACCTCAAAGTATTAAAGTAGCCAAAGATATAATAAAAAATTTAATACCTTTACATTGAAACCAAATCTGCCATTTTCATCAGGTCTTATTCTGATCAGAACAAGATTGTCATGAGGAATCCCACCATTTGGCTGCAAATGAAAACAAAGTAATTTGGGTAATGAAATCTCGATAAGAAAACAAGCAAGCTCAGAGAGCACCAAGGATCCCTCAAACAAAGTATTGTTTACACTAACGCCAACTTCTTTTAAAGAGCCACAGCTGAATTTTTAAAAGATCTATAATTTCTAAACGGATTATTTTCTTTTCTTCTAATAATTGGAACTCAATTGTTTTTCATGGAGTTATGATTATGCAAGCACAAAATTGGTTATCACAGTATCCCATTGCTAGGAAAGAATGGTGTGTAAAAAAAACAAAACAGAAATATATAGCTTTTTCCCCCTTCTGGACAAAATCAAAGGGTTTTCCAGAAGTGATTTGCCATTTCCTCTTTCCTAGGGCTGAGAGAAAGTGGTTGGCCAAAGGTCACCCAGCTAGCTTTGTGCCTAAGGCAAGACTAAAACTCTCCTGGTTTCTAGCCTGATACCTTACCCATTATATCAAACTGTCTCTCCAATATGTAGCTAACGCAAATTAACATACGAATATCATTTAACAGATTTATTAATTACAATAATTGAAATCAATGTACATAAGCCATATGTACTGTTTTAATATATTTCAATCAAACAAGTGTGAAAAACCCCCTTACAGTAGATTTTTCAGGAGACGAGGAAGAATCATCATCATATGTTTCATTTATATGGTTATCCAATTCTATCTGTGAATGTGAATAATGAATTTGGTTCCAACTATTCTTTTTAGATTGTTTAGGTGGCAGTGCAGGTGGTTGGCCATCTATAGGGGTCTCTTGAGACCTACATATAACATGAAAAATAAAAAGACATGTTGAAAACTTATTTACATGTTAAAAAGAATGCATCTCTAAGACAACCCAGAATATGGGTGTGTGAATTATATTACAAGTCATAATCGACATAATAACCAACAGAATAGAAGACAGTATCTAAATGTAACATGATTAGAAGCTGGAGGGGGGGAGGTAGGTTTCATATTTGCTTCTGCCCACTGCAGCCCACTATATCTTTGAGAAGATTTTTTTAGAAAAAGCCAAGAGACCCAAGAAGGACTTCATGTAGGTCGTAAGGCATTGCAGTGGGAAGAAATCAGGTAGCTATAGTTTATACAAGAGCTGTAATTTCTGCATATAATTTCTCAATATCTAGACCAGCCTTTCAGTGAAAGCACTAATTTTTGCATATTGTTTATATTCATGATTCCAATTGCAAATTAGGACCTTGCAATAAAATGTTATTTTGTGCTCATGCGGTTTCATACTGTTTTATTTCCCTTCATTTCAGTATACAAATCTGATCAGTTTTTCAGTCCCACTTAATATGTTATAGATTTTTCCTTTTATGTTTTTCTTTCAGTTTATGTGCAGGTATCTATGTCTATACTTCTGAGCTTCCCAGAACATAGTAATACCTTTCTCTTGCAAAGGATAGTTTTTACTAAGTATCTACAGACATATGGCTGTAAGGCTGCATAATACCCTTATTTGTAGAAAGCCCTCCCCCCTTTAAAAAACATACTATTTTAACTAATATTCTTACATTAAAAATGTAAAATTAAAATTAGGGTCAACAGAAATAATTCTTTTTTAATAGAATTATTATATATATATATATATTAGAGAAAGAATTTTGTTCTAAAAGCTTAATTCTACCACTTTTTATTAGGCCGCATATATACTTTATATTCTACTACAGGGTTTCCAATGGTATTTTAAACACCTAGTTTATGTGCTTGCATGACAAAGAATGGCTGATTTCCTTTCATTAGGAAAAACATTTGGGTTCCCTGTTTGGCATTTTCCAAAAGGGGGGGGGGATGGATATTAATGCTGTTTGCGGCAATCTCAGTTTAAATGACAGATCAGTGTTTCCAGATATGCTCAGGAGGAAGGGGAAGGAAAAGCACAAACGGTTACACCATAAACCAGGTATGACAGATGACCCAAACACACCTATATCCACCGTTACTGAAATCCAAATGCACTAGTAGAAATCTTTATGAAGTGTCTTATAAAAGATAATGTTCAAAGTTGGCCTGATAATATATTATTATTTTGCAATTTGACAAGTCTGTGCAGTAATTCGTCTATAGTTTACACGAGATTTTAGAAATTCATGTATCTAAAGTCTTAATGACAATTCATTAATTCACACTGCGAAACTGAAAATTTCAATATAATTCCCACAATAGTATATTCAGGTAAAAATAACCAAGGCTGTCACTGACTCGTTTTCAGACTCATTTAAATTAGCAGGCTTGTGAGTTCACTATTCTCATATAGAAATGCAAGGTACAAATGATTTCATATATTGCTACTACTTTACAAACCAGTATGCATTACTTAGCAACTGTTCTCAATTTTAATGCTATGGAACATTTCCATTACAACATAATAATATCCATATCCAGGATATTATCGTGTTTAAATTCTTTCTTTTTCAAATTGATACAGTAAACAAAATTTACAACATATACACAAAACTGGAGTAATATAATACTAGGCTTCCAATTGTAATACATTGTAATGTATTACCATAATAAAGTGTGAGGATTAAGAATAAACTAGAAAAAAACTTCCTAACTTTATATTTGCCCAGTTAGCTATTAATTTCCTTTGAATGTTTAAAATGATGGATATATAAGTGGAATACTTTGAGTGCAAGTACATAGTTTCTGTATGGTTTCCTTCAACAATGTGCATAATCAAATAAAAAAAATGAAAATTTCTTATTCAGCCAAGTGCTATGTCACACAAATCTGATACTGTATCATCCAAGGTTATTATATTTCTTAAACACAAGTAATGTATTAGTACAATATATATGGATTCCTCTAATTTTTCCAAAAACTTCCTTAAAAGATTAAATCTGTGGTATTCAACACATTAATATTGAGTCATGACCCATTTTATTCAAGGGAACCATGAGAAATCATTTCTAATAATTGTTTAACACATATTTAATATTTATATGGCTATTTCAGCGTGCTATCTTACACTGTTTAAAAATATTTACAGAACTATAAGGTAGATAAGTATTATCTCCAACTGCACAAATGTGTGTGTGATATGGTTGCTAGATTGCTTATATGAAGCTACCTTATACATTTATGAGATTTGCTATTATTATGCTATATATTTATATTCTATACAAAATTAGATCCCTTATGCTACTCTTGTTTTTACTTACAATTAAATATAAAAATGAGATCTGCCAACCTTATAGCTATGTGGAAGAAATATGGAAAGACTATATGTTATAGCAGTACAAAATGTCTTTCAGGATTACAAAAATCAAACTTACGGTGATGATTCTAGAATTATACTATTGGCCTGTGTAGAAGAAGGCGACCGATGATTTGCAAATACCTCACTGGGTGAAGTATGGACTACATGGTCTACTAAATGTCCAACTGAAGATGGCCGTAAACGGTTTCCCTCTTGAGCAAATGTAGAGTTGCGACTGAGCATGGAAAGAACAGTTATTCATTAACCTATTAGTAAATATTTGTAAGTTCTGTGCTTTGAAATAGTTTTACCAGCATTTCTAAGAAATAATCAAATCAGTTTCTATAAATGCTACTGCTTGCACTCCTAAATGCTTGCTCTCCATTGGTGTGAAAAGCAGTCAATTAGTAGTAATAAAACAAAGTTTGTAAGAAATATATTAGAAACCAGTAAGACATTTGTAACCACAGTACTGAAGGCTATCTGTAACACTTACTGACCTCTATATAAATGATATATGTGTGGCATGCATCGATAGATAAGGAGCCAACATGAATCCTAAATGGTGTCCTAATATTACAGCCATTACTCCAGTACAAATATTTTTTTCCTTCTGAAGGATTTTTGCAAGATATATATTTAAATAAAAAAAAAACTGGTCTCCTTCCTTTTCATGTAGCTTGCTAGAAAAAGAGGAAACTGAAAAACAGCCACAAAGAATAAAGAGGACCTCCCTGATTGTGGTTTAGCTTGTACAGGAAGTAAAATGCATTACCTTTATAGATAGATAATAGTATTTGTGCAGAGTTCTGAGTTCAGAAATATGGTTTTCTGCACTGATTCTGTAAGACTCACTATTTATGTAACTAAATTACTGGAAGTTCCATTTGAATAGAAAGAGAAACCTGGATAGATATTTTAAAACTATAGTTCAGTTATATAAATGCCCTGGATAAATTATAGGCTTATATAACTGAAAAAATGTGAAAGCACCCAGTTCCTGATTTAAATCAAACACAGATTGCCGTTTTATTTAAGTCCTAGTTATCTTAAATCTATTGCTTATTTAAACAAATCTCACTTTCCTGGTTCCAATTTTCTGCTCCTCACAGCAGGCTAGATGGGATAAACCTACATTACCTAAAGTAAACCCAGATTAGCCACATTGTGCTAAATTATGCTGTGATATAATTTTTAAGAAAGACACAATGTAACCAAGAAATGAAAGGGATAAACCTTAAGTTATTAAAGACAAAACACTATGGTTTTAAATTAATTTCAACAAAATAAGTAATATGACTTGAATGATGCAAAATACAATCAAATTCTATGTCTAGATGCACTTTCTTAGGAGTAAACCTATTAATTACAATGAAACCTAGATACAAGAGATATTATACAACTTACTCTATATAACACATAGAAAATTTGTTCAAAGATGGTTTAAATATAGTTAAAATTAGGTGTTATACACATATTAAAGACAATTTTCCCTCATCCTTAATGACGCTTTATATTTACTTCCTGCATAAATAAAATCTGTCAACTATATGTGAAAAATATTCTGAAATTAGCTATAACAAAATCAAGATTCTTTTTTTTTCAACCATGGCTATACTGTAAAATGCTCAAAGGGGACAAAGTTTAATTATAATTCTGAATATTATCCTATTAAAGTTAACATGCTGTTTACATCTCACAGTAAAGGGTACTGAATAAAATTATTATCAGTAGGAAGTTTTCTTTTCCCAGAATGAAATTGGGAAATGCAAGCCCTTAAAAAAAACTAATATATTGAGCTGTTAGCAAAATCCTGCCTCAGTTATATGTGTGTGCTTCACTATGATATTATTTTAGCACACCAAGAAATAATGTTACAATGATTTACTTTTATTAATCAAATGAGAAACAGGTAACTTGTTGTAAATGGATTATTCAACTTTACTTACTGATTAGGGGTTCCAGGTGGAGAACGGGATGGTAAACTTTGAGTTTCTAACCTGTCATCAGACAATGAATTTCTGCTGACAACCTCCCAGTCCATCCCACTTATCAATTTGCGAGCCAAAGGTTTACTTGGGGATCTAAAACAAATTTACACAAAATTACGTAGAATGATGTATCTGAAACTACTAGAAATTGAAATTAAAAAAATAAAATAAAACTAGCCTTTTTTATAGGTACTGATATGCAGTGCATGTTATTTGACCATTTCTTCCAAAGATAGACATATATTCTTATGGGACTATTTACAAGAGAAAAAAAAAGCCAAATGTAACAAGAAGAAGAACTAAAGACAGAGCAAATTTTACAGTAATTCAGTATAGCTAAGGGATGAGAATTACCTACAGTGCCACATATGGGAGGGGCGGGGGAGGAAAGCTGTTTGTGAAAGAAACGGCTTCTTTCTTTTCTTTCTTAACTCTAAATTAGTCCCTCATTGCAATAACTTGCATAATTTACAGCTACATTCAAACTAAACAACTTGCAATGGAGAAGTCGATTCAACTTTACATTATTATTAATAGCATGGACACAAAAATCCAGATTTTTAGAAGAATTCTATTTCAAAATTACAAGCAGTGCTGCAATTTCAGGGCTTCAGATGTAGTGAACACACGCAACACAAAAAATAAAGATATGTGACACATTTATGCATTTAAAAACTCCAGCTCTGAATAAAATTTCAGAATTTTTACTGATTTAGCTGGACCATAGCTGAATATGATAATCAGTTTTTAAAAATCTAGCCATAATGTAGCTGTGAAAGATACAAATTATTAAACATTTTTCAATGATTCCTAGAAACTGATTTAAATGAAGTGTGAGATTTATCTTACAGATTTATCTAACACAATCATTATAATATCAACTATATTTATTTACGCTTATGTTCATTCTTAGTATCCCTATGTTACTAGCTCAAATGTTATTATTTTCTAGACAAGGTTGTTTCAAAAGGTTTTTTTTTTTAAAAAAAAACTACTACCATATTGCTATGAGTTAAACCATTTCTAAATTGCTTTTAAGGACAACAGGGATAAGCACTGTTTTCTGCAAAACTTGAACTACTCATCCAAAATATAAGGAAAAAGAAAAAATATAAGGCAGCCTGGATAAAAATATTACCAACTTTTTGCAGATTAAATGAGTATGTATTTTCTTTCTAGGAATGATGCAACTCTTTGAAAAACTCACCTTAATGATCAAACAGAAAACTGCTTCAGTAACTTGATAAGCCAGGCAAAAACACTGAACTGTCAAAACTGCATTTAGAGCATTATTAAATGTTTGAAACTCACAGTCCCACCCACTCATGTCTGTTACCAAAACTTCCTGTTCTTTGTGGAAATTTCAAAGAAACATTTGCCTCATTACAACAGTATATCTTCTACTACCACAGCTTTATATAGTTTCCTCTTCTAATATCTATGTGCTTGAGAAACATTTAATAATTAATCAAAGACAACAACGACATGACTGACAAGACAACGCTGACAATGCTCAGTTTGTAAAGGTTAAGATCTGGGCACAAAAAAAGGCTCCACTCTCTTTTAGTGTAATCAAGACAACATTATTGAACCCTCAATAGTTTTTGTCATCTTCCATAAAATAGATACAATAATGCACTCTTCTGGCTTCTAGTCCTTCATTTCATAAAGTTTGTCTTTGGCATCTGCAACACATCTTTTCCTTTGGAAAATCCATTTAAAAAGACTTTCTTTCTTTGTATTCACAACAGCCTTTTCTGGATTTCCAGGGTAAGCATACGGGTAATCCTTGACTTACAACCATTCATTTACTAACTGTTTGAAATTACAACAATATTGAAAAAAGGGACTTCTAGCCAGTCCTTGTACGCATGACTGTTGTGGTCACATGACAAAACTTTGGGTGCTTTGCAACTATCGTGTATTTAGAAGGTTGCAATGTCCTGCGATCACAGGATCGTCATTTGAGACCTTTCTAGATGGTTTCTGACCATTGACTTTCTTAAGTCAATGAGGAAAGCTGGATTCAATTAATGACCATACAATTCACTTAATGGCTGCAGTGCTTCACTTAACAACAGTGGCAAAAAGTTGTAAAATTGAATGTGTCTCACTTAATGACCACCTTACTTAGCAACCGAACTTCTGGTCCCAATTGTGGTTCTTTCTAGGGATTATGATTACCAACTAGTGTCAGGCCTGCAGTTATATCCCTTTTAGGATCTTTGGCCTGCCACACTCTCTCTTATTTCATTATGCTGTTTCATTAGTGTAGCAGTTGGGAGGGGGGAATAGAAAGGAGTAGAATTGTGGAATGTGTTGCTGACATTCTTTTCTAGAAGCCCAAGGTCATCTTTTGTCTCCGCACCTCTGCACCTGACCGGAACCAGCTGGGTGGAAATGCCAGCGTGGAAGAAGATTGGACCATGTGATGGATTTGTGGGTGTGGGGACAAGATCATGAACTTTCAACTGGGTGGGAATCCTAGGTAACTTCCAGAATTGGGATTCCACAGATGTGCTAAGATGTCTGACTTATTAAATTGGAACTTTAAGAATCGTTTTGCCTTGGACTCTGATTTAATTCTGCATACTTGGATCACTGACAACTAGCTTTTGGAATCCTTAGACTGGTTCTGGTTCCTTCTCTCTTCATCTGCTCTGCATGGTCTAGGAACACTCCTCTCTGACCCTGAGAATCCACTCGCCATTTGATTCTTCCTTCATCTTGAGACATTCAAACTTTTCACTCAATTCCTCCTGCCTGGTTTTCTCCTTCTATCTCTCTGTTGCTTTCCTCCTTTTGCTCACTTTCCTCTATGGTAATCTTCAACAACATGACTATAATTTTGTTTTTTATTGCCTTTCACCTGAAATTGCTTTTGTTTTTACTACTGGTAACCATAGGGGAATGCTTTATAATATAAAGGTGTACAGTATAATTTTTAGTGTCCATGGACTGCAAGTTAGAGAAACTGGGGCCAATAATAAGCAAGTCCAAATCAGTCCTTCCATATATTTTTTTTGTGATTGAAGAGGTGGGATTTTTTATCTTTTTATTCAGTTTTCAGTTATTGCCTCTATTGATGGAAAATACTCAGAAATTATATTGCTAATTTTTGGCAATGTGTTATTTTAAAGATTTCTTTTTTAAAAATTCAGCCTTTATTACTTTATAAATAACTCAAGGTAGCAAACAGACTCAATATATCTTCATCCTCTTATTTTCCACACAACAACCACCCTGTGAGATGGCTTGAGCTGAGACAGAGTGACTGGTTCAAGGTCACCCAGCCAGTTTTTATGCCTAATGTGGGACTAGAGCTCACTATCTCCTGGTTTCTAGTGTGGTACCTGAACACTAGACCAAACGGATCTAGATAAAGAATGAAAAAATGGTCCACAATATCACTTTTGAACTCTATTAATTTCTGGTAAGTCTATGACCTAAAGAGAATAGTAGCAGGAGATATTCTAGAAGAAGTTAACTGAACAAACAGAGAAAATTGGTTCAATATGTGTAAAGAATAAATGGCATTCTGAATTTTTGTGGATCAAGATTTCCATCAGATCTTACTCATCAATGCCGAAAGCCAATGGAGTCTTGATCAGTTGGCATGTCTCAATGGGAAGTATGGCAACAACCCAGTCCTGTTCCTTCTTCCGTGTGTCTAAAATTTTATGTGTCAAGAGAACTTCTATCCAGGGTTATTATTGATTGGTTATACCTAATAAATTTTGAGAGTAAGGAGAAATCTAAATAAGAGGCTATATGAATATGTTTATCATACTGCATGTAAGTCACTTAATTGCTTACCTGGCAAACACTCTGTCCTTGTTTGCCCTTTCTTTGCCATATTGTACAGACTGGACTTCTGTTCTCCCACTGAAAGGGAAGCGTAATATTGAGATTGTAAAGAAAAATAAGAAGTACTTTACTTGTCTGGAATAAGAAAACAAAAGAATTCCAAAATGAAGAGTAAAATTTATAAATGTATTGCCAGCAATAAACAATGAGACCACCTTTCTGCAACCCTACAAATAATTCTAATGTATATTTCATATTTGTATGATTACTTTAACTGTACTGCATTTAGGGCTCTCTACCTGTCCTGAATTTAGCTAAGTCTTTAAAAGTGTCAGAGAACATCATCACTACAAATATAACTTTTAGTCAGGTATTTCTAACTTGGAGATTCTGAGACCTGAACACTGCTTTAATAGTCTCATTCCCATGATAATTATAGCAAGTCTTGGTACTACCTATTTCTCTCCTTGGTGTGGCTACACAAAGTAGTCAATAAGTTTTCCACCTCATTTTAAACTACAGCCAAATTGAGAGTGAAAAAAAGTCACCAATGTATTTAGTTCAGACTAAACTAGTCCTTTTTCAGGAGTGTGATGTAGCAACCTCAGCTTTCAAACAAAATTCATTAGTCAGAAATGTGCTTGGGTGCAGTGTGGGTGACTAATCTGTGCCCCGAGGACGGAATGCTCCTGAAGTGTCCTTTTTGTAACCTAGGAGTCATGTATATGGTAAAGCCTGCTGAAAGAGAGGTTTCCTGTTATATTATAGAAATATAAATACTGCAGGGTAAGCTAAAGTACACAAATCAGTTTAAAAAACAAAAATATAAATAAAGAAAACTTCTAAATCTTCCTCTTGCACCCAACCTTATCTGTGTATAATATATGCTCCCAAAAATGTCGTGCTACTTGGCCATCAAAAGATTTTGCACATCTTTCAACTACCAAATAAAACATACGCTATTTCAACAGCAACATTACGGTAAGTTTTCAACTTATTGAATATTTTATTATTCTTATATCCTCACATGAAATATAGATGCAACTTACCAGTACCGAAACTTTGACCCTAAAGTAAAATAATGTGCAAAAAAGTTCTTCTGAGGTGGCAGTGGTCTGTCCAACCGGAAAAAAGTATGATGTTCTACACAAGCTTTCCATAAATTCTTACACGCTCGATAATTCACCATGTTGAAGCCCAATAAAGTTTCTCTAGATTCGTGCTAGAAAGAAACGATTAATATTTGTTAGTCAATTCCAAAGGACTCTTATTTAAGTATTACAATGTATGTAAGATGGAGATACCACATGTATTATGTAAATAGTATTGCTTCACAACCCCCTCCCCCAATACAAACAACTTTTAATTGATAAAGTTTGGTGCAGGATTCATTAGAGTGAACCAACCTGAGGTTTTGCACATCTTTGTGTAAGTAAGTAAAATCTTTATTATAGTCAAAGATCAGCAATACACATTAGTTTTTACACTATGTTAAAAAATACTAACATTAAAATATAATTAAAAATATTGACATTAAAAGTGGATAATAACATAATGGTCCAAAGATTGTTAAAGGTATGTCCAGATAATTGGTACAAGATGGTACTATACTTCTGTAGCCATTTTTTTTCTTATGGACATGGCAGCAGCACAGAACTTTGCCACTGCATATGTGGTAACCGGGTTAGTGTCCTGGAGGAGAAAGCCTAGATAAAAATGGTCTGCCCTCCCTGGCAATCTTTCTAATAAGGGGAGAATATGTGCAGACCTACAAGCTTTGTATAGCTCGCAGTGTAATAGTACATATGAATTATCTTCCACTTTTCCTTTACCACATATACAAACGCGTTCTGCTATAGGTGTTCTCTTATACCTGCCCTGGAGGAGTGCTGAAGGAAGAATGTTAAATCTGGCTCTAAATATGGTTAAATCTGAAGAAAGCTATTCTTTTTGGGGGGGAGATCAGGTCATTTAGATATCTTGCCGATTCCCACACACCCTGTTTAATTCTGTCCCTACTGTGGAGAGGCAACCTATGTAGTTCTTCTTGGAACTCCATGCCCCTCATTCTATTAATTACTAGTTGCTCTGCTTGCTCAAAGCCTAGGGACATTAAGAATAATGGTGAGAGCCCATAAGAGCCCAGCTTGTGATCAATTGCCTGTTTCCAGGGGGATGGGAAATTGTCAGTCAACACTAGTGGGGGCAGTCCCTCTGGAAAGAAATGCATTTTAAGCCAATAAATGATCATCATCTTCCAGGCTCTTACCTGAATTTGAGGCATGCCTGTCTCAATTCTTAACTAGGCATTTGGAGTTCCATTGGGTGCGGCTAAAATGGATTGCAGGAATTTAGTTTGTATGGTTTCTAGCGAGTCTCTCTTTGCAAGGATTCCTGATTGTGCCCCGTAAAGAATTTGTGCCAATGTTTTGGCCTCAAAAAGTTTTAAGGCAGCAGGTACTAACTGACCTCCATCTGTATAAAAGAAATGTTTGATTGCATTTGAGGACCTAATGGCTACTTGCAATGTATGATCAAGGTGTGCCTTCCATGTCCCTAGCGAGTGGAAAACCACACCAAGGTATCTAAATGTTCTAACCTGTTCCAAACTATATCCTTCTATTAGCCAAGAGTATTGGCTTGGTCTTTTAGCAAAAACTAGATTTTTTGATTGGATGTGAGGGCAATCTGGCTGCGATATCTGTCACCCAGGGTTGACCGCCAGGGTTGATTCGGCTGATCTGGCTGGCTAGGCGGGTGTCCCCTTCCTCCCTCACCGCTCCATGTGCCTCCCTCCCGAAGCTGTACGCTCGGTGGAAGAGGACAACCATCCCAGATAGGAGTGTACCGATCTTCGGTCAAGGGTATACGATAGCTGCGCTCGCCTTCTAGAACCTCCAAACAAGCACATATTTGTGCAATTTAGTACAGCTTAGTGAGCACCAAAAAAGGTAAATAAAATCCACATTTTTCTTTCCACCCCTGTCAATCTGTGTAATTTCTCTGCCATGGGTGATATATGAGCTGCCAGCGGTTAATGCTCAGAAGCAATTATCAGCTTCCTATCAGCCTAAGCCAGAGCTTCTGCTTTCCTAAAAGCTAGGAACCAGCAAGCAATAACAGAAACATTGTTAGATTAAAAGTGACAACAATCAGTAGACAGGGACCAAAGGTGCTGGAAGATGAAAGGCCACCCTGTCCAGGAGGAAAGCTTTGTGACTACAGTCAGATTGATGATAGCAGATTGTAGCTTTTAAAAAAATCTTCCTCCCTCCCGCAAAAGGAGGTTATCAACAATTTCAGAAAGCTTCTTATCATCAGGCTGCTATAAACTAAACATGTATGGCCTTTTTCAATCTCCCCCTGACTCTATGCACAAAGAATAATTTCAGCCAGATTTGCTATATTAAAAATAATCTAGCCTACCATTAGACAATTACAAAATTAACATACTTTTATATTTTAATCAGGTATGAAGCTCTACAGAGAACGTTTTCAAAATAAAATATAATCTAGTATGAAATATATTAATTAGCAATATGAATACTCACCAATTCTTTTCTAAGTTGAATGAAAAATTGCTTGCACTTAAAAGAAATTTTTATGATTTTCAACCTAAATGAAATAAAAATCACAATAAGCTAATCATTTCTTCAGATGTATTAATTGGACACAGATGGTAACAGTATTCAACATTTACAAGACAAATATCCATCATTTCATTTACCTGTCTAAATCTTTTCCAACTTAAATTTTATTACTATAGCACTATACCTCAAAGACTATTTTACTACCAGAAAAACTTCAATTTCTTGTATTTATTTATTTATTTATTTGTTCATTCATTCATTTTATATGGGCTGATCATCTCTTGATTATGTTTATCAAGATATAAATTATTTCTACATACAAAAGCTATGAATGCAGGAAATAGTTAACATATGCACATATTGAATTTAAATTTGTGCTGTTAGTACCTTCACTCATTCATTCACTGCCATATTGATTACATAAGCTGAATGTTACATGTAAGAGGGAGAGTTTGGACATTATTCTCTGTGATTTAACAGCCAAGATTGACAGGCCTGCTCTCCTTCCCACAGCCTTCTCTGCCCCTCCTGGGTTTATTGAAAGAAAGAAGGTGACTTTACTTGCATTGTACTAAGAATGTTATTGGTCATCAAAGAACCGAAAACACTGGAGAGAAGGTGGCATATTTGCTCTACTGTAGCTCATTATTATCATTGGAAAATACCATTCTGATGCATGAAAAACAGGGGGAAACAAAATCATTCAAACTCATCTTAATCATGAGCAAAGAAATATTTTTTGAAGTTACATAATCTCTAATACCATAGGTCTTTATTGGGTCAATAACTGGAGTACATAATTAAGCAGAGATGAGGTTAGTATAGTTATTCTAGCCCTGCTTGAACTCTTAATATCATCAATCATGGTAGCCTTCTAAACCAGATAACAGGGTTGGGAATGGGAGACATTGTTCATCAGTGGTTCTTCTCCTTCCTCCAAGGTCAATTCTAACTGGTGTTTGGGGGAGGGGGAATAGTGAGGGGAGAAGTCCAGTTTTAGGCCCTTGGTCTGTCAAGTACAGTAGGGCTCAACTCTCCCTGTTTCTATTTAACATTTACAAGAAACTGCTGGGTGAGGTCATTTGTTGGCACAGAGCTAAGTATCATTACTATACATTGGTGTCTTTCCAATGCCTGGAGGCTGTACTGGCCTGGATGGGAAAGAATTAGTTTCAGCTCAACCCTAATGAGATTATGGCTGTGGGTTTTAGGATCCCTCATATCTGATGATCAGACATCTTTAACTTTGGTTGAGGTATTGAGGCAACATTCCCCCAGTCAGAGATAATGTGTAATCTGGAGGTTCTCCAGGAACCTTGGTTCCTACTCAAAGAGAAAAAACATACATGCGTGCCCATCTGCACCCTATAAATCTTCCCAGGTAGATTGGCCAGGAAATATAGCCAGATAAATTAGTTCTACTTTATTGTAAGACTACATTAATAGAATCTTAATATAGAATAGAAAGTCTGAAAGTAAAAATCTCTTGTTCTTTCCTTTACAGCATGAAAAGCTAGGGAGAATTACTTCTGAACCTCTTTCTCAGCCCATTATACAGCTGCTAGCTATATCCTCTCTTATCTGTTTTCTGGGCAGCATTTCTTCGTCCTGTCTCTCAAGGTTTGTCCTCACATATAATTACAGGTCCTTTCCTAGATCAAAGGACACTGGTGACAACCACTAATACCTTGCAATGAGCTTTGCATGAGTTTGTCCTTAAAGAACATTTGGAAACTGCAATTGGTCAGGAAGGCATGATATTGAATGCTGGTTAAAAACGTGTTCAACATGTTTTATCCCCCCAAAAATTAGTATAAACCCTGCAGCATGTAGTATAAAAATATACTATATATTTTATACTATATACGAAAAGGTGACCAACGTAGATCTTATATATACTTAAAAATGAAAGTTATCACTCTGTAATATTGGTGGTTTAACAACTACTCATCCAGTGAAGGTTTGAATACTGACTACACTAATGAGTCTTAGTTATGATCAGTCATGCAGTTATAGCCACTGCAGTACCCTGAAGTCATGTTATTTACAAGTTGTAACCCACGGGTGTCAAACTCACCGTGTCACGTTGCTATCGCGTGATTTATTGCAACTTGCCCCCCTTCATGGAGTTGGGGTGGGCTGTGTGTGACGCATCCGGCCTATAGGCCACCAGTTTGACACCCCTGTTGTAACCTTTCCTGCAGCCCTCTGACGAATGAAGTCAACAAAAAAGGTGGCAGGATGTTGCAAATTGAGGTTACATGAAGTCCTTGCTTATGACCATATGTCCCTTAATGATGGAGTTCTAGTCCTATTTAGTTTCATTCAGTGAGGAATATCTGTACAAAGGAAGTAATAATGCTTTTAAAACATATCCTTACCATGGAAAGGTGTTAATTCGTACCCTGTTCTTATAAATGAGTATGCCTCCTGACATTACTCCAATCCTAATTTCATTATTACTTTGATCCTATAAAAAGAACAAGAAAATTATGAATACTTATTCATTTCTTGTGTGAGATATTACAACTTTTATCATCTGTAAAGAAGCAATAAGTCTTCCTTGATGAGTCTCTAATGTCAATTTTCATTAAGGAAAACATTTTTTGACTTAATATCATATTCTGGCTCTTTTGCTTTCCTCATACTCTCATTATCAATCAATGTCCTAAGGTTCTCCTGTATTTCCCCCCAATAAAGAACTATTCTATATCTATTTAAACACAATTCATTTTAAGGAACTACCATACAGAAGAAAATTAGAATCACAAAACTTGAAATAATATGGTATCCTGCTCTGTTATGAAAATACCTGTGTAAGAGGCCCTAGGGTTGCCAATGACAAGTGCCATGGTGCTGGTCTGGGACCGCTGAGGCCCCTAGGGGCGGCTGTGGCTTTGCACTCTACTGCAGGACCAGTGGTGGGTTCCAGATCCCAGTGCAACCAGTACGGTGCAACAGGGCCGGGCATCCACCACATGCACATGCACAGAACACCCACGATGCTCCAGCTGCTTGGCGGAGCATCGCGCAGGTGCTGTATGTGCTATGCGTGTGCGCAGAAGCTCCGATCAGCTCAAATAAGGAGGGTGGGGGGCAGGTGGGCCCTCTGGAGCACCGTACCAGAATGGTACCTGGTGCTCCTAGCAGGCATTGGTACGCCCGTACCGGGGTGTACTGGTCGTATCCCACCACTGTGTAGGACCCTCACAACTCACACATAGCCTGCACCAGCATCGCAGAGTCTCCCCATTCGAAATACCCTGGCCCTGGGACTTGGAACTCTGTTCCTTTAATGACCATAAGTTTGTTCAATGACAGCAATTGGGAATATTGGGGTTGTGGTAATTGAGCAAGGAGGTCAGGTGATGTCTTGCTTAACAACCACTTCACTCAGTGACTAAGATTCTGTTCCCAATTGTGGTCAAAAACTAGCGGTAATATAACTGAACGTTCTGATTAAGCATGGCCATCTTTAAATGCCCTGAAACAGATACCATCAAAACATTGTGCTTTCTATAATAGGGAGTGGTTGCTAGACTTCTTCCAAAACTTGTTCTCCCTGGGCTTAAGAAAAATTCAATATTTAATTGATTAACCAGCAAATATATTGAATTCTTATAAGTAAGTTAATTACAGTGCAATTGTCCATTTCTGATTAAAAATCATGTGAAACATTGAACAAACAAGCTTGATTCTATCAAGAACTCTGAACTATAAGATCACATGTATTTCCTGATTCTTTAAGCTCTTTATTACTGTAGGTAAGAATTGCCTCTATGAAAGAGGACAAAGTTTATGATACCTTAATCTTAAAGGCAGTCATTTATTCTTTGTGTTAAGACTTCAGAAGCTGATACTCGCTTCTTATATTACATGACAAAGTATTTATTTTGTCTTACTTACTTAAATGGAATGGGGGGAGGCAATGGGAAAGGGGAGGAGAAAAAATAATATCTTGGTGATTGTTAACTGCTGCAGTTGAGATTTTGAAGTGGACATATACATCAATTCAAACACAACAAACGCTCAATATATGCCTAATTTCTTCTCTTTTATTGGGCTAAAAAGTATGTGTTAGCAATGGATTGTATGCTCAGCTGAGCACTACTATTAAGAAAATTAATATGGTTTTTCCATATTCACATCATGCAAAGAAGAGGAAGAAAGGAAACAACTCAAAACTCAGCACCCAATGGCTACTTCCAGCTACTACTTACTTGCTACTGCAAATTTTCCTTCTTTTTAATAAGTTATGAATTTAAATTGTTATAAGGTGCCTCATGAAAATTAAGAGAATCAAGTTATTTTCCATCAATACAATTTTTTAAGCACACCATGTGCAAACAACATCTTTGAATGCAATTTAGAAGCAGTTAATATTTATTCATATGTAAAGATGGACCAAATTGCAGCCTTTAAAAATATTAACTATATTACAAGCCAGGTTTGTGATTAAGAATTTTTATTAAAAGCTTCAAATGCATGGGTTATGTAAAACAAAACATAATTGAATTAAATTTTGAATACATAACTTTATACACTTTAATTCATGCTCATTTACTCTGAATACATAAATATATTTAAAATTGATAATTCATACAAAACAAGTTTATAGACGATACCCACTAAAACATTAGCAATTAATTCAAACCTACCCTTGCATAGTGCAGTTCAACTCCGTAGAGTTCTAAGGTTCGGGCAGTACTGAGATAACTGAATTCTGCTTCAGCTGGAGACAAACCTCTATATGGAGGCAAAAATAAGCAAACATTAAATTCTTTTAAAATGCTTGTAAAATCTAAGCCCTTGGCTACAAACAAAACTTTCTGCCTGAAATATGGAAGAATGCACTTTCAGTGTTGCACAGAATTGGTTGATTGCAAAAGCGTATTTTTGCATACCTTATTTAATAGACCCTGTTAGCAGGAACTCAACATAAATATAGTTATCAAAAAAGACAAGGGCATGCTCTTTCAAAAGATCTCTTTTTTATGGATCTGCAATTATAGGTTTACTTTAAATGCTTTATTTCTTCATAAGAAGTGAATAGCACACTATGGAAAAAGCTAGGTCATAATTCAGACGGCTACTTTTGATCTGCACACACCTAATAGTTCTGCAGGTAGAGAATCAGTCATATCATTTTTTTATTATTATAACTTTATATTTTTGTCATGCTTACATATGTTGCTGATGTAGTTTGGATATTTCTTTTTCGAAGTCTTGAGGCTGGCCAGGGATGAAAGAGTAATCTGAGAGGTAGCCCGGGAAGTTATCCGTAAGGTTGTAGTCTCCCAGTTCAGCTGAAAGTTAAAATAAGCTATTTATATAACAGCAACCCTGTTTCAACAACTTGTAGAACAAACAGAAGATATGGAAATAAAAACAGTTTATCTTTTCAGATCTTGGCATCTTTGAATGTAAAGATGAACATACATGAATCATTTCTTGAATATTAGTGCCAGAAAGACTTCAACCATTTGGTGCAAGTTTGCTTGAAAGCAAGTCCTATGAATTCCATATGAATAGCCCTCAAAATATTTTTCATTGAATCACATATATAATTTGATTTGAATTACTTGATATAGATCAGTTATCTAGATCCATTCCAGTCAGGCTTCAGGCCTGGCTACAGCACGGAAACCGCTTTGGTCGCATTGACCGATGATCTCTGGAGAGCCAGGGATGGAGGTCATGCCTCCATCCTAGTACTCCTTGACCTCTCTGCGGCTTTCGATACCATCGACCATGGTATCCTTCTGCGACGACTGTGGGAGGTGGGGGTGGGAGGCACTGTCTTAGGGTGGTTCTCCTCTTACCTCTCGGACAGGTCACAGTCGGTGTTAGTCGGAGGGCAGAGATCGACCCCTAGGCCCCTAATGTATGGGGTGCCGCAGGGTTCGGTCCTGTCCCCCCTTCTTTTTAATATCTATATGAAACCGCTGGGTGAGATCATTCGACGGCACGGGATAAAATACCACCAGTATGCGGACGATACACAGCTGTATCTGTCCGCCCCGTGCCAACTCAATGAAGCGATGGACGTGATGAGCCAGGGCCTTGAGGCTGTTAGAGACTGGATGGGGGTTAACAAGCTTGTACTCAATCCAGATAAGACTGAGTGGCTGCTGTGCTTCCCTCCCACTAATTGGCCAAGTGTTCCATCTCTCAGGCTGGGGGGTCAAATAGTACGCCCCTCAGACAGGGTTCGCAACTTGGGAGTCCTCCTGGACCCACAGCTGACTTTTGAACATCATTTGTCAGCTGTGACCAGGGGGGCATTTGCCCAGGTTCGCCTGGTGCACCAGTTGCGTCCCTACCTGAACCGGGAGGCTCTCACAACAGTCACTCGTGCCCTTGTGACCTCTAGGCTGGAGTACTGCAACGTGCTCTACATGGGGCTGCCCTTGAAGGGCATTCGGCGACTTCAGCTTGTCCAGAATGCAGCCGCGCGAGTGATCGTGGGTGGGCCTCGATTCACCCACGTAACACCTATCCTCCGCGAGCTGCACTGGCTGCCTGTTGATCTCCGGGTGCGCTTCAAGGTGCTGGTTGTCACCTACAAAGCCCTTCATGGTATTGGATCTGGGTACTTGAGAGACCGCCTACTGCCAATTACCTCCACTAGACCAATAAGATCCCATAGACTAGGCCTCCTCCGAATTCCATCAGCCGGCCAATGTCGACTGGCTACTACCCAGAGGAGGGCCTTCTCGGTGGCTGCTCTGACCCTCTGGAACGAACTCCCCGTGGAGATTCGTACCCTCACCACTCTCCAGGCCTTCCGCATAGCCCTTAAAAGCTGGCTGTTCCGACAGGCCTGGGGCTAAAGACTTGCAACCCCACTCGAATGGCATGACTGTTGTGTTTTTTAACGGTGTATGGTTTTCATGTTTGTAACTTGCCTGTTTTTCCCCTCCCTTGAATTGTGAGCCGCCCTGAGTCCCCTTTACTTTATTTTACAAATAAAGTAAAATCAAATCAAATCAAATATAGTAGTACCAATCTAATATTCAATATCTGATGACAGTACAGTTAGTTCCTGACTTACAACAGTTTGTTTAGTGACCGTTTGAAGTTACAACAGCCCTGAAAAAAGTGACCTATCACCAGTTTTTATACTAGCAGCATCCCCATGGTCATGTGATCAAAATTCAGAGCCTTGGAAACTTATTATGACAAATGATGTCGCAGTGTGATTCCCGTTTGCAACCTTCTGACAAGTAAAGTCAATGGGGAGGCCAGATTCACTTAACAACCATGTTACTAACTTAAACAACTGCTCTGATTCATTTAACAACTGTGGCAAGGAAGGTCGTAAAATGGAGCAAAACCCACTTAACAACTGCCTTGCTTAGCAACAGATTTTTGGGCTCAACTATGATCATAAATCAAGAACTATCTTTATTTTTATAAGCAACATTGAACAGTATTAAGTATTTTTGGAAAAATGTATATTTATGCACATTCTCTACCATAATAATATAGACAAAATTGCATTGGTAGGTGCCCGTGGAACCTTTCCTTTGAACAACACCCAATTTCAAAGAGATAAGCTACAGTTCAATTTATAAAGCTACGTGCCTCCCTGGGAGTGGCAGTTACTGCAAATAAGACTTCAAAGAAATGCTGAGCTGCATACAATGTTCCTAGACTTGTTTTCAAATAACTTCTTTTAGACTGTTATAAAAAAAAGTATGTTTCTATTGTACTAGTGCAATGATGGTAAACCTTTTGGGCTTGGCATGTCAATATTTTTTTAAAAAAATGCTCAACTTGACTATGTTGACATGTTAACAACCCCACCCCGAATAAATGAGAAAAAATTCTCTATTTTCCAGCTTCCATCTAAGCCACCCTGAACAGTATCCTCAATGTGTTAGAGATGAGCTGGGCCTTAAATAAAGGCCCAGACTTTGAAATCAACCCTAAAGTCACTGCTACCACTCAAAAAGGCTGCTTCATATCATTCCCTCAGATGCTACCCAGGATCTACCAGATGCCACTTACCTTCAAGCAATGTTCTCTTTCTGTTTGCAGACTCCTGTAGCCTACATAGGGCTGTTCTGAGTTACACAGGCCTTTCCTCTTGAAGCAGCTTCAGAGAAAGCTCTTCCACAGCCTCTGTAGACTCCAAAAACTGTGAAAGCGCACCCTGTTCTTGTGCAAATTCCAGAGGCTATGCGAGAACACATGCCATTCTCTGCTGCCATCAAAACTCACACAAGCACGGGGCATGCTTTAGAGATTAATTGTTGTCAGGCGTTGAAAACTGACATGTCACCTAAAATGTCATGTTGTATCACCTTTGACATACAAGTCAGGTTCACCATCACTTAACTAGTGCAAACTTCTTTTCAGAAAACCATGCTCTTGCAAGAAATATATTGGTCCAATAATATTCTAATATTCCAGATTTTTAAACTGTGTTTTCTTCTATGTTGAATTTTTTTATATAAGTCTAAATAAGTGAGCATAGACACAGTTAGATAAGATTAGACTCATACCACAAATCTCAAAATAATTGTTAAAATTATGTGCCACTATCTGAAGTTGGAAGTATGCATTGTTCACCTTTTAACTTTAAAAACAATATTAAACAGAACACAGTATCCGATAGCCCTATGACAGAAATAAGAAACTTGTGACATATATCAGTGACTGTCAATGGATTTGAACTACATATTGTGTGTGGTAAAAGTATATGAACCTCTGCTTTCAGTAAGCGAAGTGTCCTTCTTGAGCAGCAATAACTGCCACTAAATGTATATAAGGACAGTTGATCAGTCCTACACATTGGCTTGGAGGAATTTTAGCCCATTTTTCCTTCTAGAACAGCTTCAACTCAGGGATGTTGGAAAGCTTCCACACAGGAACTACCCTCCTTCCACAACATTTCTATAGGATTAAGATCAGGGCCTTGCCTTGGCCATTTGAAAACATTAATTTTAACTTTAGCATTAATTGTTCTTGGCTGTACTACTTTGTATTTTAGGTCATTGTATATTGTTGCCTGACCCACTTTATCTTGAGCTTCAGTTCATGGATATCTAGATTATAGGTCCATCAATGATGGCAAGTCATCCTGGTCCAGAGAAAGCAAGCAAGTCCAAGCCAAATTTCATAGAAGAGATAAAGTTCTTATACTGAAATCTAGTATTTGCCTTTTGCCAAACAACACTTTTTATTCAAGCAAAAACATCCTATTTTGATCTCATCCTTCCATCAAACATTTTTCCAATAGCCTTATGGTCTTTCACAAATCGTAGACAGGCAGCAAAGTTATTTTTCTGAGAGTAGTAGCTTTCTCCTTGCAATGCTGTCATGCACATCATTACTATTCTATGTTCTTTTGATGGTGGTCTCGTGAACACTACCATTTGCCAATGCAATGCAGTATCATTAGCTCTAGGGGTTTTTGAGACCTCCCAGAGTATTACATGCCTCGCTCTTGGTGTGATCCTGATTAGTTGACCAGTCCTGGGGAAGGTAACAAAAGTATTGAATTGCTAATATTTCTGCACAATATTCCTGATAGTGGATTGGTGGAGTTCAACTCTTTGGAAGTAGTTTTGTAACGTTTTCCAGCCAGCTGGATATCAATAACTATTTTTCAGAAGTCCTCAGAAGTCTTCTTTATTTGAGCCATGATACACTTTCACATGCTTGTGAAGATTAGACTTTAATAATGAATACCCAGAGTTGTGTTCTTTAAAGAATGCAGGAACTTCCACATTTATATCTGATAATCATTCCAATGATTAATATATCTGATTCTAATTTCCCTTTCAAATTAATTGATAATTCTAAAGGTTCACCTACTTTTGCCATACACAAATAGTAGCTTTGGATCATTTTCCTAAATGAATAAATGAGCAAGTATAATATTTATGGTTCATTTATTATATTGGATTCTTTTTATCTAATTTTAAGACTTGTGCAAACAGATTGTGTTTTAGGTCACTTTTATGCAGAAATATTAAAAATTCAAAAGTGTTCACAAACTTTAAAGCAACACTTTTCGTACATGTTATTTCCCAGATGAAGTACATAGAAATCAGATTGACTATATTATTGGCAGAAGGAGGTGGAAGAGCTCAATTATTAACAACAAAGACATGGGCAGGACCAACTGTAGAACAGATTAGATATTGCTCATATGCAATTACCCAATTAAGGTAAAGTGGAAGAAAAAAGCCAAACAGTTTCCATAATATGACCTTGAGCATACACACCATTTTTAAGGAGAGCATTAGGAATCACTCTGAAGCTTTGGACCTCATTGATAAGGGTTCAAAGACACTAAAGAATAAACTTAAAGAATTTGTTAAGAATGAATCTGTAAACAGATTGCCAAAGATCAAAAACAGAAGAAAGCAAATTGTATATCAGACCAAAGAGTGAAAATCGCAAAAAAGAAAAGAGATAAAGCAACCCCCCCCCCAAATCACAGGAACAAACAATGAAGAATTTTAAATAGCTGTTAGAAGAGGCAAAACTGTAAATGAAAATGGAAACGGACATGCAAAAATCGGGTAAGTCTTCCAAAAAATCCCCAAAATGAGAAATGAGTTCCAACTTCAAAATGGTACACTAAAGGACACCAATAGACAGTTCTTTACGAGAAGAACTATGTTTAGCCAATGATGGCAAAGAATCAGGAGGAGGCTGGTAGGACTTTTTCTAACTAATTTTTTTATTTCAAGTTATAAGCTTTTGTGAATTTCACAAAGAGTAACAGATAGTAACTATTCCAAAGAAGACGAAAAAAGATGGAAAGAATGAACTGAAACTATGTACAATAGAGATTTCATCATCGCAGATGCCATAGAAGATACTCCTACTTACAAGAACATCTAGTACTAGAAGATGAAGTTAGATCAGCATTCTGGCCAGAACCAGTCAGGTTACATTGATGGGATATCTACAGAAATACATGAAACAACAGAAGAATACTAAATAATGGTTTTAACTAACCTATAGTAGCAAATCTGGAAGAAAAAACCCCAGTATTTAACAAACTGGAAGGTATTGATCTACATACTAATAGTAAACAAAAGGATTTAGCAGAATCTGCAGACTACAATACACTATCCTTAATTTCACATGCTAGTAAAATAATGTTTAGGATCATCCAATGCAGATTAGAGTCCTGGTATATTCCAGGAAAAGGAATAGGCCAGATGTTCAAGATGGATTTAGAAAAGGCTGAGGAACATGAGAAATTATTTCTGATGCACGCAGGACATTTGATAAAGCCAAAGAATACCAAAATAAGTCAGTGTGTACTTAATTGATTAAAAAAAATCCTTTAATTGTGTTTGTCATGTCATGCTGTAGAAAATATTTAGAAAATTGAGAATTCCAGACCATCTCCTGGATGAAACATAAATAACCTGTGTTATGCTATTGATACTCACAGTAAAAAAAGGACTAAGATTAAATGTAAATATAAATAAATTTCTTTGTGGCACTCTATGTAATTGAAAATTTACTTTGAAGAAGCAGGATAGAAAAGGGATGACGCTTTAGAACTTTGATATTGAAGAAGACTCTTGAAAATACTGTGGATAGCCAAGAAAATAAACAAATGGGTCACCAAAGAAATTAACCAGAATTCATTCAAGGTGTAATGTTACTAATAATGGCTTGTAATAATGGTATAATAAATAATATTATGACAGCAACCATATTCTTACCTTTTCAGGAATAAACTAAACAGAATGTTTTTGTAAAAATTGCAGGATTGCAATAGAAGTCAATTAAAGAAATACATTTAATAAAATGTAGTATATTTAAAATATCTAAAATGTCACCTGCTAGGGAGCAACATTGGACAAAAGTTATCACATTTCTGTTATATAGATCTGTACGTATCATGAATTTGTAGTAAAGGGGCACAGTGAAACATGATATGTCAGACAAGATAGGCATTGACCAGTATGTTTTCAATTTTAAACACTTACGTATGTACTTACACTGAGCAGCATAGGAAGCCAAGAGTACAGCAGTATTATAAGGACAGGGCAATCTGTAAAAGGTAAAAAACAAAACCTAAAAATCTCCACTATGAACTATAATATTTAAATCCAAACTATTTTATCAATTTATTTAAATTAGGCAAATCTATTGAACTATGTGGATCAGTGACGTGCGGTGAAGCTTCTGGCTGGTGAGGCAAAAAGAAAGAAAGCGGCTTCCCCCCCCCCCGCCCCGCAGCAGGCTGGAGCGAGAACTGCGGAGGCGAAAGGCGAAGAGGGGTGGGGGGGTGTTTGCAGCCCTAGTTCTGTCTCCCAGCATCCCCAGGAGGAAACGGCGAAGAAGGGTGGGGGGGGTGTTCCAAGAGGCCCCCTCCCCTTTTGGCACTCCGGAGCTCTGGCAGAAAGCGGCGGGAGCGGAATACTGTCCTCTATTGCCGGAAAGTCCGGGGAGGGAAGCGGGGCTCGTGGAGACTTGCTCGCAGCCGGCTTCTCTGGAGCGGGGGGGGGGGGGTGCGATAGAAGCGAAGCGGATCCTCTTGCCGCTGCGGGCTCCGCTTCTATCCCCCCCCCCGCTCCAGAGAAGCCAGCTGCGAGCGAGTCTCCACGAGCCCCGCTTCCCTCCCCGGACTTTCCGGCAATAGAGGACAGCATTCCGCTCTCGCCTCTTTCTCCCAGAGCTCCGGCAGGACTTGCGGAGTGCCAAAAGGGGAGGGGGCCTCTTGGAACACCCCCCCACCCCTCTTTGCCGTTTCCTCCTGGGGCTGCTGGGAGACGGAACCAGGGCTGCAAACACCCCCCCCCACCTCTCTTCGCCTTTCGCCTCCGCAGTTCCTCCTCGCCCCCCACCTCCTCCATCCCCAAGTCTGTGTCTGCCAGGCGTCTCGCGTTTATGCCCGCCATAAACACGAGACGCCTGGCGGACACAGCGGGGGAGACGGAGGAGGTGGAGGGGGGCAAGGTGGCAGCCGGCAAAGAAAGGGGAGAGGAGGAGGAGGAAAGGAAGAGGGGAGCAGGATGGGGGGGGAGAGGGCTGCCCCTCTCTTCTCAAACAAACAAGGCTCCCCTCCCTGCGTCTGCTCCTTCCCTCTCTTCTCAAGCAAACTCTCTCTCAAATTGAGAGTTTGTTTGAGTGAAGTTAAGAAAGAAACACACACACACACACACACACACACAGACAATAAAAACAAATGACAATTACTTAAATTACAAATAAATTGAATTCCTTCCCCCTGCCCCCTCCCTCTGACCAACATACCTTCCAGCTATGCCAAAATTCCAGATTCGGTCTAGCTAGGCTCCAGGGCCAGGCAGGCTAGGATAGTGGCTCCTAGAGCCACCACGTGCCCTCTGCAGAAGGAGGCCCGAGAACTATGGGCCTCATTTGCATACTAATTTTTTGCTTTTTAACACTTGGTTAACCCTTAAAAGGCAAAAAAATCCTTATGCAAAGGAGGCCCCGAGTTCTCTGGCCTCCTCCTATACTTAAACACTATGTACACTCCAAATCACTGTGAATTGAAGTCTGGTAGCAACTAGCTTGGCCTTAATTATTTTAGAAAAAATCTTTAAAATTCCTTCCTTTTCCTGAGGAGACTGGTGAGGTCCCGCCTCCCTTGCCTCTAGTGAGTTCACGTCCCTGATGTGGATATTTCCTTACAAAACCTTTGTACGGAATGCATGTCTTTCATGAGCTGAATCATGATATACTTTCCTATTTTTAAAAATAAAAAATATGTCTATCAATCGATATTTAAATGATTAAAAGTATACATTTATTTATTTATTCATTCTGTATATGAATAAACTGATATGTGCAGGTATTCCCCACTTAATAACCACAGTTGGGACTGTCAGCACTATCATTAAGCCGTGCAACCATTCAGTGAAACATCACATGAACACATAGAATTTATAAAATCGGTCCCACCGTGGTTGTTAGGTGAATCACCTGTGGTCATTAAGTGAGTCATCATGTGATTTTACTGGTTTCTTCATTGACTTTGTTTGTCGGAAGCCAGTTGTAAATCTCACAAATAGCAATCAAGTAACAGTGGGAAATTGTGATGGTTGTAAATGTGCATTGGTTGCAAAGTGCCTGAATGGTAATCATATGGGGACACTGTGACATAAAGTTGAGGACCAGTTATAAAGTTTTTTGGCACATTATCAATTTAAATGGTCACTAAACAAGGCAGTCATTAACAGAGGACTATCTGTATAGACATATCAAAATGCTAAGCCTGGATTCTGGATAATATTGATTTCTTATGTTCAAGCTGAATACAGCCTAACATTGGTTATGTTTCTCTTATTACAACCATAAACAAAGGAAATTTGCTTATTAATATCAAAACCCGATAGCCTGACACCAAGAAAATTTATAAATTAAGAACCATGGTTTTTTATATCCTAGCCTGATAAAAACTGTCAAGATCTCCAAGTCTACTAACATGTGAAATCTGAGTTTGTATTTTGTAGTTGGGAACACAGGGAGAGGCAAATGTAAATGAGCAATATCTCAGAATCCAAGCATGTCATTCAAAATAAACATGGTCACTTTTTATAGAACATATTGTGTACCTGGAAGGAATAAAAATTGTACATCCTTTTGGGAATTGGAAGTACAGGAATATTAGCAGACAGGTAAGAAAATTTTAGCATTTAAACTCAATTTAATATAATTCTGAGTTCATTATAAAATGTGATGCCCCATCATTACATTTGTATTTACAATATTCTAGTACACATTTTATAATTTTCACAGAATGCATGCAATCACTTGATTATAGCATTATGTCATGCTGTTTAATGAATGCTGCCCATCCCTGCCCTGAATCACAAGACACTCAAGTTTGTAAAATAAACAAATCTTACCTTCCAGTAAGAATATCTTGTTTAATTTGCAAAAAATACTGGTACCTTAAAGAAAAAGTAAACAAGAACAACAGGTTGACAAACTTACTATTATATTCTTATCTAACAAAATTAAGATGTCTTTTGACTTTGGCATCTGCATTTTATTAAATGCTTTTATTTTGCCTACCTAATAATACAAAACAAAATTAAAGCTTTTTATTATTACACTAAAATTAATAAATCAACTAATGTAAAAGATTGAGGTGAAGATCTGTAACTAATGAAATTATTATGCAATCTCACATTGTTAGCTCCATTTCCTATTTCTTCCATGTCTGAAACTGGATAATTTTTAATCAATGTCAGAGAAATATGATACTGGTCTATCATCAATATTTACAACTACTTGTTTAATTTCCTAATACACATTTTAAAAATAATCAAATCAGATTTCAGATACACTGCTATTGGGATGCATATGCATTAAATCTGGCGCTTTAATATTCTCTGCATCTCAGATAATGCCTTGCTTCCATTCATGAACTGAGAGCGAGGCTTCATAAAAATGTTTTGACTTATATTATGTAATGGAATTTTGTTTTTTAAATCACTTCATATTTTAGGCAGATGTTTCCTTTTTATATACGCTTCTTTGGGGTAAAGTTTCCAACTTTAAAGATACTTGTTTCGCTCTTAGGGTTTCTCCATTTGAATATAAAGTATTGCTCATGTTACCTTGGTATAGAGCAGTGATGGCTAACCTTTTTGTACTCGCGTGCCCACACCCATAACATAATAATGTACGTGTGACACCCCCATGCGCCCCTTCACCCCATGCGCGACATCCCCCATGCCTCATTTTGGGCTTAGCAGGCCTCCCTGAAGCCTCCTGGAACCACACCCCTGCACTACCCCCCACCTTCCCGTGCATGCGCACACTGTTACAGGTATTATGTCTGCCTTGCATGCAGCTTTATTCCTCTCTAGCATTCATCTCCATTGTTCAGTGATGCATTTCCTGCCACTCAAGATTTATCTCTATCTGTTTCTGTGAGGCACTTCCTGTTCCTATTGGAAGTATATAGTTATATTCTTGATCCCTTATATGTATAGTGTTTAAATGCATTTTGATTAAACAACACATGCTGCAAAGACCCGAAAATCAGCTGGCCAGTGGAAGGCACGTGTGCAGTGGAGCTCAGCTGGGGTGACAGTTCGCATGCCGGCAGTGAGGCCTCCGTGTGCCACCTGTGGCACATGTGTCATAGGTTCGCCATCATGGGTATAGAGACTGTCATCAAAAGACAAGCCTTTCCATTCTTTTTGGGAAAGTCCTATTGTACATGGTAATCTTACAGATCTATTCCAATCTATTAAATGCACTTTTAAAATGATATACAGGAAGACCTCAATTTACAACCACAATTGAGCCCAAAATTTATGTTGCTGAGAAATTTGTTAAGTGAGTTTTACCCCATTTGAACCCCGTTTTTGCCCTCCAGAGCCTTCAGGGAAGCCTCCTGAAGGCTCCAGAGGATGAAAAATGGCCCAATGTGCAAACCAGAAGTCCACTGGACCCATTTGCGCATTGGTCCACTCCCAAACTTCCAGTTTGCGCACTGAACCATTTTTCGCCTTCCGGTGGCTTCAGGGAAGCCTCCAGAGGGCAAAAAACAGCCTTAAAAGAAGGCTGAAGTCAGTTGGCTAACACATGCATGTGCGCTGGAGCTGACAGGGCAATGCCTTGCGTGCCCTAACAAATGGCTCTGCGTGCCACCTGTGGCACGTGTACCATAGGTTTGCCATTACACCACGAGAGGGAACTTAAGATTTCAATTAAAGGAGACATACACTCATATTCAATTTACAATTACAGAATGAATAACAAAATTAACTTTGGACATATTGAAGTATATTTTTGAGTAATGGATCCAAAAGTTAATTTTAATAGTGTCTGTCTCTAAAGACAGATTGTGTTTAAAATATATTATGGAAGAGGAACAAGTTCTACCTGACAAGATTGAGACTGATTTATACGTGGATTTAAAAATCACAGGCATTAAGAATGACATGATAAAAGATGTTACATTGGTAATATAAAAGAAACTGGGTGATGTATGGACCTGGATAACTTTCCTATAATGGATTTACAAAAAAGTCGTTAAAGTTTTGAAGAATTTTAGGGGAGAGAGAAAAAAAAATTGAAAAAAATCAGGTTCTAGGTTCCTTATTTTAACTGAATATCAATTTTTTTAGAAGTAAAAGGAGGGAACATCAACCTGATCAAGGTTAAAGTAGATATCTCTGGTAGGCCTTAGTGGACTTTTGCTGATATCAGAACTGAAATGATGAGCTTTATGTATTTGTTTACAGACAAGAGATGAGATATAAGAAAAAGAGATCATTTGATATATTTTAAGAGAAAATGATAAATTTTTAAAATTATTCATACTTGTTTTAATGAAGTTGTGAAGTCATAGCTTTATAATTTTTCTTTATTATATTCTTTTTTTTTAATTTCTACTTTCCCCTTATTTTTCTTTTTTCCTCTTTCTTTCCTGCATTTTCTAGTTTTTCTTTTTATTCTTTTATTTATTGAGTTTGTATTTACTGTTTATATTTATGATCCTTAATAAAATTACTATTAAAAGAACATTGCACTTGAAAGAGTATTTTATCCTACTTGTTTGTCAGAAAAATGGTGCTGTCCTGGGAGGCTTTCATGTATTAAGGGACAATAAGAACAGATTGAATGCAGCACTACAGGTATGCGAATCCACAATGAAATTAAATTCAGTTGTCTGATTTTTTTTCTTACAATATACATTGTAAATAATTCCTGTGCTTAACTAAGATTAAAAGTACTTTAGCAAAAACAAATTGCAGTAATAAATGCTTTCAAAAACTTTTCTTAAAAATGTTCATATAGATATCTATCTACATTATATATCTACATTAAACATGCAATTGAAATTTTTAAAAAAGTTACCATTGAAATACATTGAAGACTTCATATAATTTGAATATATGTTTATGAATAATTTGAATACAAGTGGATATAAGATGTTCAGAATATTTACTATATACTAATATATTTACACAAGGAATTATGTACTTTACTACCTCCTTGTACTTAAGGAGATTCAGAATGTGATTGGGCTCCCACAGTCCTCTCTTTATGTCAGTGGGAACACTCAGTACAGTATACTTCAATATACTCCCCACTCAGCATGAATGGAGTGGCCTGATTTTTGCCAAAAAAGGATCTATAAGTATTCAGGAACCAAGCCATGTAGATTTTAAAGGTAAAAGCTAGCACTTTGTCTAATGCCTTAGTGTCAATGTGCCTTAGTGGCATATTGATAGATGTCCTATTTCTACTCAGCAGATATATTTTGGACCACCTGTAGCTTCTGAGTAATCATGTAAGACAGGGCCCACATGGAATGGATTGCTTTAGTCCAACTGAGAATGAAGAATGTTGACTGACTGTTGAAAATGCCTCCTTGTCTCCAAGACTTGCAACTGGCCTATCCATGAAACCTTGGAAAGGTCCTTGTGTCCATAGTTCAACCTGCTGTACCAGCAGAAGCCTGAATTCAAAGAAACCCCAACCCTTTCTAAAGTAAACAGTGGAACTGAAATCAAGCCAGATCTGACAAACAGGCACCGACAGTCTCCAGATGCTGAGTCAGAACTTTGATAGCACCCAGGTTTAACTTGAGATGAATACATACAATTCATTTTCATCATTACACTGATAATAAGTCCCTCTGAACTGACACACAAATTATACCCAAGAGTTTCATGTAGTTACTAAATAGCATGGGGAATAGATTTATGGACTTCACATTGAACCAAATTGGAACAACCAGGGATGCAGCCCTACTTGCCCCATGCTCACAAAATAGAACTGCCCATTCAAGAATGACTGCGAAAGATCCAGAAAACTGGATTCTTCTAGGACTCTCTGAAGCTGAAGTTCTACTATCTTACGTAATGTCTTCTATAAAATCAAACATATGCAAATTTAACACCAGCAGCATTATGTTTTACATAATAAAACAAAGAGGTAACTGATTAAAACAGATACCGTGTATATTCTTCTTGAAGCTTATTAGGATCGCTTACAAAAAATTTGACTCTGAAGTTCAAATTGTGGGGTGATCCTCCTAAAATGAACCAAAACATCTGATTAGAATTTGATATTTTAGCTTACTTAAGGTTTTACATAAATTTACTGATTTTTTTTATTCAAAGTAGATAAAATATTTTGCTCACTTTTCAACTGTTTCCTAATTGGCTTGTTTGGATCCAGCCACCTCTGAGGGAGAAAAAAGATTGGCTTATTATATATTTTTTTCAAAACAAGGTACATTTTGCCACATTTCAAAACAAAGAAATATTAAAAGACCCTGTTTTTGTTTTTATGTTTGCTGTGATGCTGAAATGAGCACAGAGTTCATAAAATGCATGGCATGTTCATCTTGGACAGCCAGCTACAGGTAAATTCTAGGACCTGCTCTAGAAACCCTGAACCGGCACTCACAGATTATATTATAGGTAGCCAGTGTGGCTAAAATTGCAGGATAAACATACTGTGCGAGACCTGAATGGCTGCCTGGCTTTCTCGCTCTGTAGAAAGCCGGATGAAAAAAGACCTCAGAGAGCCTGTTCGAAACCTGTTAAATTATTACCAAAGGTCACCCGAGGAGGACTGGAGTCTGGGGAGCAAGAGAGGAGAGAGGACCAGGCACCTGGAAGTCTCCTGAAGTTCGTGAATGGGGGAAACTCTCGGCGGCCTGGATTTACACCCTGCGGCGTGGAGAGGAAGACGGCGGCGGCGCGCTGCTGACAGCAGCGTTCTACTACAGCCTCCGGCCGGACAGCAGCATTGATTTACAACTTTTGGCGTTTTCTCAGTTTTGGAGTTTAGGGAGAGAGAGGAGAGAGGAGGGAGGATCGGACAGCTGAAGTCCTTGAGCGATGAAACCCTCGGCGGCCGGATTTATACTCGTGGCGTGGATAGGAAGATGGCAGCACCGCGCTGCTGATAGCAGCGTCCTATTGCAATCCTCCGGCGTGTTTTGGACCTTTCAGCCGAGTGGTGAGCCTTGTGGACCCCATAAACGACTATTACTATCCTCCATCGCCCCAGAGAGGTGGGGATTCTATAGGGGCTTGGTCGGGCGGATCGGGCGGCTGGCTGAGGTTGCCGCCGCCGTAGCTCTTCAGGACACCCCCCCTCCTCCATCCTGCTTGCCTTCCTCGCCGCCGCAGCCTTGCCCTTCACTCTTTATGCGTGCTGAACATTTCTCCTCCTGCTGCCCTTGTTGCTGTGGAGCCTTCGCCTGTTTCCCTACCCAGCACTGACTCTCCACTCCACTGCCTTGGCCTGCGACCATCTGCTTTGGCCTGTAACAGCTGTCCTCCTTGACCGCTCGCCACCCGTTTCTGCCCTTGGATAGACAGGTATAGATAGGATAGATAGGTATAGATAAGTATAGGTAGATAGATTTATAGGTATAGGTACCTGGGCAGCGTCCATCTGATGGTGTACCCGGTTTGTGGGAAGGAGTGATAGAGGTTAGAGTTAGGGTTAGGGTTGGGGTTAGGGTTGGGTAAGGGTTCAGGTTAGGGCTAGGGTTAGGGCTAAGGTTAGGGTCAGGGTTGGGTTAGGGTTAGGTTTCGGACCAGGGTTAAGGTTAGGGTTAGGAGCGATAGAGGATGGCAGTTCCAGGGGTGGGGATTTGGCGTCCTAACAACTGGCGCTTTCCCTTCCCCCTTCTTGATTTGTTCCAGCCACCCCCTGACTTTGGACCCCCTGGCCCCCTGGCCTCGGATCTGGAGGGTGTGGGACTGTGAAGCTGTTGCTCGCTAACATCTTGCTCCCCTCTAGCCACAACCGCCTAGCACAATACGGACTTTTGGCCTTTTGGCCTTGGGTATCTTCCTGGGACTTGAGGAAGGGAGAGGAGCAGAGCAGCTCTCCCTTTTCCCTTTATACCATCGTTGTTTTAAATCGCACTTGCGCAGTGCTCCGCTAATTTTTATGAATGTGGTGTGGATGGTGTGCCTGTTTGATGTCTGTACCCACTTTTAAATCTTATTATTGTTGTAGTTTCTGTGTTTTAACTGACTCTGTGGGGACTGTATGGGTGAGTGCTTGTGTATGTTAGGATTGGGATCATAACCTGGTGCCTCCTCCACTGAGTGCAATGGCAGAAGTGGTAGGGGGGCCCAGGTCTATCTCCCATCCTAGAATGACTGGTATAAATCGCCTACCGGAAGGAGCGGAGGCCATGAGAGGGGAAGTGGGGTCTACGGTTCCGAGGGTGGGCCGGAGCATTGCGGTCATTATTGGGAGGGGCAGGTATGATAGGAACTTCAGGGCTAGCCATTACCGGGGAAGGAGGGTCCGCTACGTCACAGCGATCCCCCCTTCCGGCCCTGCTAGTTCCACTCCAGGGCCAGATGGCGAGAATTGTCAGGGCCCTGGTCTCAGGCTGTTGTTGCTAAATGCCAGGTCTGTGGTTCATAAAGCTCCCCTCGTCCGGGACCTAATATTAGACGAGGGGGCAGACCTGGCATGTATTACTGAAACCTGGCTGGGCCCAGAGAGAGGAGTCCCCCTCACTGAAATGTGCCCAGAGGGATTTCAGGTGCTCCACCAGCCGCGACCCCAGATAAGGGGTGGGGGAGTGGCCGTCATCGTCCGAAGGTCATTAGTTCCTCGTAGGATCCCTGCTCCGGAGCTTCTCGGGTGTGAGTCCTTGTTGTTGAAGTTGGACCTTGGGGGTCAAGTGGGCTTGCTGTTAACGTACCTACCTCCCAACAGCATTGCAGCAGCCCTCCCCTCGCTCCTCGAGTCGGTTGCCAAGCTGGCGGTAGAGTTCCCCAGGGTTATGGTGCTGGGGGATTTCAACCTGCCTACGCTCGGTGAACGCTCTGATGGGGCGCAGGAGTTCATGGCTTCCATGACAGCCATGGACTTGACCCAATTAATCCGGGGTCCGACTCATTCAGCGGGTCACACACTCGTATTCCTCTCGGAGCAGTGGAGGCGTGATCTAGCATTGAGGGGTATTAAGATCTTGCCCTTGTCATGGTTTGATCACTTCCTACTGAGGCTTGACTTTCGGAAACCAATCCTCCACTGTAGGGAGGAGGAACCGATTAGGTGGTTCCGTCCCAGATGCCTGATGGACCCCATGGGTTTTCAGACGGTGCTTGGGGTGATACCTGACACTCTCGTCCACAGTCCGGTCGAGTCCTTAGTCGCTGCTTGGAATACAGCGGCGACGGAGGCTCTAAACCGGATTGCGCCTTTGTGGCCTCTCCAAGGTAGCGGATCCAGGAGAGCTCCTTGGTTTACTGAGGAACTCCGGGAGATGAAGCGCCAAAAGAGACGCCTAGAGCGCCGCTGGAGGGCCAGTAAATCTGAGTCAAACCGAGCACTAATGAGAGCCTATATCAGAGCCTATCTCATGGCAATACGGGCGGCGAAATGTTCGCATTTTGCCGCTCTTATTGCATCCGCTGAATCGCGCGTATGCGGATGAACCTTTACAAGGTAGAGCTGAGGAATTTGTTCAGTATTTAACGGATAAAGTCGCTCGGATTCGAACAGACCTGGACTCCAATTGCACGGTACCAGCCGAGGTACCGGGGGAAGGTCTTGAGCGGAGTTTATGGACTGAGTTTCAACTTGTCACACCTGAGGAAGTGGACAAGGCCATGGGAGCGGTGAGTGCCTCCACTTGTATACTGGACCAGTGCCCCTCCTGGCTGGTTTCGACCAGCAGGGAGGTGACACGTGGCTGGATCCAAATGATAATTAATACCTCGCTCCAGGAGGGATCCTTCCCGCTCCTCCTAAAGGATGCGGTGGTGAGACCCCTCCTGAAGAAACCGTCTTTGGACCCAGCCATTTTGAGCAACTATCGTCCAGTCTCCAACCTTCCCTTTGTAGGGAAGGTTGTTGAGAAAGTGGCGGCCTCTCAACTCCGATGGTCCTTGGATGAAACCGATTATCTGGATCCCTTTCAGTCTGGTTTCAGGCCTGGTTACAGCACGGAAACTGCTTTGGTCGCGCTGATCGATGATCTCTGGCGAGCCAGGGATAGGGGTCAGTCCTCTATCCTGGTGCTCCTTGACCTCTCAGCGGCCTTCGATACCATCGACCATGGTATCCTTCTGCGACGGTTGCGGGAGGTGGGAGTGGGAGGCACCGTTCTTCGGTGGTTCTCCTCCTACCTCTCGGACAGGTCGCAGTCGGTGTTGGTCGGAGGGCAGAGGTGGACCCCAAGGCCCCTCAATTATGGGGTGCTGCAGGGTTCGGTCCTGTCCCCCCTCCTATTTAACATCTACATGAAGCCGCTGGGTGAGATCATATGCCGGCACGGGATTAAGTACCACCAATATGCGGATGATACCCAGTTGTATCTGTCCGCCCCGTGCCAACTCAGCGAAGCAGTAGAAGTGATGTGCCAGTGCCTGGAGGCTGTTAGGATCTGGATGGGAGTAAACAAATTGGCACTCAATCCAGATAAGACCGAGTGGCTACTGATGTTCCCTCCCAAAGATTGGCCAAATATTCCATCTCTCAGGCTGGGGGGGGTGAAATTATACGCCCCTCAGAGAGGGTTCGCAATTTGGGGGTCCTCCTGGATCCCCAGCTGACTTTAGAACACCATTTGTCGGCTGTGACCAGGGGGACCTTTGCCCAGGTTCGCCTGGTGCACCAATTGCGACCCTACCTGGATCGGGAGGCCCTTCAGATAGTCACTCACGCCCTTGTGACCTCAAGACCGGATTACTGTAACGCGCTCTACATGGGGCTGCCCTTGAAGAGTGTTCAAAGTCTTCAGCTAGTTCAGAACGCAGCCGCGCGAGCGATCGTGGGTGCACCCAGGTACACCCACGTTACACCTATCCTCCGCGAGCTGCACTGGCTACCCATTGGTCTCCAGACACGCTTCAAGGTGCTAGTCGTTACTTATAAAGCCCTGCATGGCATCGGACCTGGGTACCTGAGAAACCGCCTCCTGCCAATTACCTCCCAAAGACCGATTCGATCTCACAGGCTTGGCCTTCTCCGGGTTCCATCAGCCAGCCAATGTCGGCTGGCAATCCCCCAGGGGAGAGCCTTCTCTGTTGCTGCACCGGCCCTCTGGAATGAGCTCCCCGTGGAGATCCGGACCCTTACTACCCTCCCGGCCTTCCGTAAAGCTACCAAGTCCTGGCTGTTCCGACAGGCTGGGGGCTGTTGAAATATCCAGCCCCGCCTCAATTGTGAATGTTGTGCATTTTTAAATTCTTTGTATTGTCTTATTTATTTCCCTTTCCCTGTTTATTGTGACCGCCCGGAGTTCTTTGGGAGTGGCGGCATACAAAACTAATAAACAACAACAAACAAGAACAACTGTGTTTTAAGCTTACTATCCTACAGCTTTGGGGGATGGGAGGCCAAAAATTTAAATGTCCCCTAATCTATACATCAAAACATTTTAAACCCAAAATTATTCTATAAAACAACAGTTGAAATCAATGTCAGGCAAGCAGATGGAAAAATCCAAAGAACAATATTATTTCAGTTTATCTCTAAGTATATCATTTTTAATAAAGAATCCCATTTAATTCCAAAGAAATTTATTTTCATTATCAGTTTTAATTTCTGGATTAATTAAGTATATTTTAATTTTTTTTAATTCATCATATTCATCTGGAAACACCTGTAATGAACATGTCATGTTGGCTTTCCTTTCAACCCCCAAATTTGACAAGAAACCAATTTGGGATAAATTGATTTTAGATGTGCACCCTGGTGATTAGAAAGAACAAAAGGCCACATGCATCCTGTTTAAAATAGTTCTATTTTCTTTAGGAAATTACGCTTGCCTAATTTTGCTTCTCTCAGTACTATGAGCCAGTGGGTGTGTTACTAATTTATGTATGCAATATTTTATGAGTGCTTTTCTAGTCAAATGATTTCTAGAACTCATTCACTGTAGTCTCAATCATCAGATTTGACATTCATGGAATGTACAATCACTATGATTTCATTTTTATAAAAATCAACAAACAAAACTGCTGTCCTTTGCTAAGTAACTTTATGGTATAATACACACACACACATACCAAAAAGATACTATTTTAACATATGATTCTTGGAAGAATTAAAAAAATTACCAATATTACATTAACAAAAATGAGCTAATATGATGGAGAAAGTTACAGGAAAAATGTTATTTGGGTTAAAAGAAACTGTGATGAAAATACGACAGTATATATCAATATATAAGATAAATATTAAAAATACCAAGAATAATTAGTGGAGAATTTTTTATTTTAAAATCAAGCTGGTTAGCTTTGTTAAAACTATTTGGTAATAATGCAAACCCTTGAGTTAATGAATTTCAGTTTAGCAAACTTTGGAGGAAACAGAAACCATCTGTCTTTATAATTTTATGCATTCATAAACTCTCATTTTACATAAAACAGGCATGTATAACATTCTATTCAGATATAATAGATGCTCAGCTAAATTGATTATACTGTCCTAAGTCTACTCACACTATTTAATAAACTTTATATTAGATTTTGGTGTTATTGTTGTTGTTATACACATACTTTTTGGGGATGGGATTTTTTTTGTTACAAATTACTCTCTGTTTCCTTTTTAATAGTAAATTAAATCAAGCAAGAAAACTGGCAAGACAGAGACAAGAACAAAATTTAATTATATATGTTTAGAAAGGGAAAAGAAGGGCCCACTATGAGAGTGGTTACAATATTTACAACATTCTTACCTAAGTGTCTTCATTATTATAAAAAGATGGAGTAAGAGCACACCTCTGGAAGTGCCCATTATGATTGCTATATAATAGCAATATATGAGCCATCTATAACAGCGGTTCTCAACCTGTGGGTTGGGACCCCTTTGGGGGTCGAACGGCCCTTTCACAGGGGTCGCCTAAGACCTTCGGAAAACACATATTTTTGAAAAAATATGGATAATAATTTTATGGTTGGGGGTCACCACAACATAAGGAACTGTATTAAAGGGTTGCGGCATTAGGAAGGTTGAGACCCACTGATCTATAAGAATTATCTTAGGCTATAAAACTAGCCTATCAAGTTAATTAATGAAATATTTATTTTAATAAACTCAAAAAGAATAAATATTCCTCATGAGCTACAGTAATTAACAGCAAACTATAGTTCTGATTTCAGAATAAATGATGGTGTCCTAACTGTCTCAGGACACATAGTTTAAGAACTGCTATGGGTGCCATGAAAAAAATAATGAGACATTAAGATCTAAGAACATTTGGGGGTATCTGGTACAATATAAGATACAAACAGTGATTTGTGAAAATACTTATCATTATAAAAATAATTACCTTGAATTTCTGTTCATTTTTTGCTTATTCTCATTACACTCTTTTTTCTGTTAATGTGAGCACTTTGGCTATGATTTTATCATGATTTAGAAAACTCGTTTCATGGTTATTTGCATTTTGGATTAATATCTATTATCTCAAATATTCATTTTCTTTTAATAGCAGGGTATTAGTCTATTATTATTCAATTCTGAATTTAATTATAGATTCTGATTAGACCAGTATTAATAGATATCTATTCATTTCTGTATTTCTTACTCTATTCTTAGATGAAATTAAAAGCAATGATACATGATTTTAGCACAGGAAAAAGTCTGAATGAACAAAGGATTGCATTTTATTTTCCTGTTGCAGTCTGCCATATGTACTCACAAAGGAACTTTATGTTTAATAAAGATATTACACAGACCTCAGGAGCAAAAATAACAGTAAAAGGAAGAATTTATATAATCTCTGTTAACTTCTTGAATTAGAATATGCAACCTTTGTTTTTTCTCAGTCACTGAAATATCACTGAAAGGTAGAATATTGTTCTACCTTTCTCTATCCTGGAGTGTTAACAAAGTGTTAGAGGCAAACTGGTTAGATAAACGTGAAAAAATATCAAGAGATATGTATTCCATAATCTCTAAAAGAAGCTGTTGAAAGATCAATGTTTGGATCCTATAAACTTTGATAATTAGTGACCAGCCTCCAATATTTTTCTAAAGTCCCTAGAATAAACAGTAGCAGAAAACACTAGGCATTCTTTGGTAGAGCTAATTGAGATTCTTTCTAATATCAATTCACATCCGCCTTAAGAGCTGAAATATTTCTGATAACTGCATAGCCTACGCCAAGAACTAGACAAGATAAGAATTTTCGTGATTTTCATTTTCCCCTCAGTGGCACCTGTTACAATTTAAATGGGCCAAAGAACTTAGGAATTTACAGAGAAAATAAACTGGAGATATTTATATTGCACCAGAAAACAAATGTCCAGATTTATTTTATTTTAAGGTGAAAAGAAGTGAAACTTGACCAATATATTGCTCATAATAATTTTTCTACAGTATATGCAATCTCAGATGTGTTATGTGTTATGATTAATAAAACAAAATATCAAATGCCAAGAGAAGAGAAAATGGGAAGATATAGTATAGCTTACAGGGTTATCAGCAGAATCATCAGCCACTTGTAAACCAAAATAGTCTCTCTCAGTCAAATCAAGATGTTTGAAAACTACATCCAGCAGAACTTGCCCCTGATCATGTTTCTGTAGAAAGAAAAAATAACAAAAATAGTTTACAGATAAAACTAAAATTTCAACCAAAACTTAAAGTTCTGCTAGTAATAACTTCCACTAGCCCTAAATAGAAATTTAGGAATAAAGAGATCTCTTTCAAACATTTAGCAAACCAAGCCAAACATATACCTAAATAGAATACACAAATATAAACATGCTCATCATCATTCAACTCTTGCTCATACATTTTTGCAATAGAATTTCAAGAAAAAATAAATAAAAATCTTACGTATACATTTTCATTTATGTATTAAAAAACGAAAAGGGGTAAAGATACAAATGGCATCCTTTTAAAAAAAAAAAAAATTCTTGTCATCCCAGTGACTGAATTTGAACAGAGGAATTTTTTTTCATTTTTCATTGATTCTGAGATTATAGGATCATCTTTTCCTGGTCTAATGAAACAACTGTTAAACATTTAATAAGAAGTTAATACTGGTTGAACTACACATCAATGTTTTAAATATTGATTCTCTGCAAAGTATAATTGAATATAGTTGCACGTGTCAAAATGGTTGTATGTCAATGTGCATTTCCGAGTTAAATGACATCATTGTAGACTTAGAACTTGTAGAACATTTTCAACAGTCTGCCCTGCCTATGAGAATATAAACTTGTCTCTTCCTTTTATATCTGACAGGTATGCTGTTTAACCACACCTTTATTTCCTTTGTTCCTTTTAGACTCTGTACTTGTACCTTATTTCATTACATCTTTCACACTTTGACCTGCTGACCAATTTATACTTAATTTACTTTCTGTGCATATTAAAATTGAATATCCACTAACTCAGTAGTTCTTGAACTGTTTTGATCCAATTATTCCATTTCTCAGTCTTAAATGATGTTATTACTGCCAGAAGAAAGCAGACTCTTATTTTATAAAGTATCTCAACAATTCCAAACTGGATCATCGACTCACAAACAAGCTATTACAAAGTGCTCCATTAGCCCCAAATATAGCCAAATTACCCTCACCGGGAGTAATTACCCTCAGTTTAAGAACACTGCACTAAATGATGAAGCTTTTTACATGAAAGTACAAGAACACACTGTTTTCCATTCCCACATTTTTAGTTCTATGGAATATTTCTACACGACTTGGGGAAAAAAACATCTTTACCTTTATGAGCCTAAATCACAGAACTTGCTTATGATCAGTAGCAAAGACCAAATACTTAACAAATGACAGAAATAGGTAAAAATTACTGCTTGTTATAACTGGCATGTTTTTACACACACTGGGAATACACTGGGAAATAATATAACAAAATTAGAATCAGATTTTGATTTAGAAAAACCAACAGTTTTGCACTATGTTAATACTGAATCCTGTTGTAATATTTTATTTTATAGTGAATTCAAGTAACATTCATTTATCACTGAAAACATATGATTGTTAGTAAATATTATGCTGTGTTATAATTTGCTTTTTGGGGAAACGAAGAGATACCTATTTCAATTTTTAAGTGTACAAAAGTAGTAATTTTTAAAAAAAGCTTTAATATGTATATTCTTATCTTAACTTCATTTGATTTGGAGCAATAGTGAGATATTTAATTCAGCAAAGTTCCATTTTCAAGTATAGCTGGAGAATTCTGTCAACTTTTGGAGAAAATGGCTATATTACTGTATGTATTGCAAAGGTTATAAAAAGATCATGGGGAAATCACTTTAGGTTGCAACGACAGTTCTCCATATGAATACACACACCCTGTCAATTTCAACCCACAAAAATTCAAAACTAAGTGGTAGACAAGAGTGGGAGGAACAGAAGGACCTAGGTAATATTAGCATCACTTCCACCCAAACAGGAAGGCTCTTGTTGGTTTAATCCAACAAATGCCACAGACAACTCACATCTTCATATATTCCATAAATACTTCCCAGACGGTCTCAAAACTGAACCACACCTTCCCTTTGTGTGCTTCTAAGTAGATGAGCCATGTAAATATCAGTGTATATGTGTAGGTTTTCAGAACACAGGTGTAATTTCCTTCTGTACATATTATCAAAAAAGAAAACAAACTGGCTCATCTTATTGCAGTGATCTTAACATATTAAGAAATGTAAAACATGCTGTTATATACAGTGTAATCCTCATGTCTTAAAAATGTCTTAAATGTCTTTAACCAGCATAATATAACCAAGTAAGTAAAAGAGGAAAAAGATGGGGGGGGGGGGAAACAAGACATATTGACTACTAATAGCCCAAGAAAGTAATAAACATTCACTAGTGAAAAACTAAAAAACAGATTGGTGGTCTAGAATTATGAAACATCACCCTCCCCAAAACACTCTCTCTCACTCATTCTCTCTCTCTCTCTCTCTCTCTCTCACACACACACACACACACCTTTTCTATACATTATCAATTTAAAGGTGCAACTCTAACTAAAAGCTCTTCTGGTGATTTCCACCCAACACGCAATAAATATATGCATGTGGCATACTTATAAATGTGCATAACATTGTATGCATAAGCGTGTATGTGTGTACTCCCAGAATCACATTCTCCACCCCAAAAAGGTAGTTAAATAATTTTTTTTTTCTTCCTAGCACATATTCTCCCAACTGCAGGATCCCCCCTTTTCTTCCAGATCAAACTAATGCTGATCCATTGTTTGTGACTGGAATTGAACAACTGGCTTATCATTTGAGCTTGATGTTGTGGGCTGAGACAATGAATTCTCAAAGTCACCCAAACCAGCTTTCATGCTTAATGAGAGACTAGAATTCCCAATATCCTGCTTTCTAATCTGCTTCCTCAACCACTAGGCCAAATTGACTCTCTTGTAAAATAAGACATCATATTATTTTATTTTTGGTTAAAAAAAAAAAGTATTCTACTTATAAAAAATGTGCCCACCATATATCAATCATTCTCTTGCATACAAGTAAACCAGTGTTAGATATATACAGTATACCATAGAAGGGAGTAGTACAACCCCTCACATTTTGTAAATATATAAGTATATCTTTTCATGTGACAACACTGAAGAAATGACACTTGTCTACAATGTAAAGTACCGAGTATACAGCTTGTATAAAATCGGCTGTCCCCTCAAAATAACGCAAACTGCTGGCAACAAAAGTGAGTACACCCCTAAGTGAGAATGTCCAAATGCGGCCCAAGTAGCCGTTTTCCCTCCCTGGTGTCATGTGACACATTAGTGTTACAAGGTCTCCGGTGTGAAGGGGGAGCAGGTGTGTTAAATTTGGTGTCATCACTCTCACTCTCTCAAACTGGTTACTGGAAGTTTAACATGGCACCTCATGGCAATGAACTCTTTGATTTCTGGAACCATGCTTTGTGGTCCGATGAGACCAAGATAAACTTATTTGGTTCAGATGGTGTCAAGCGTGGTGTCAAGCGTGGTGGCGGCAACCAGGTGAGGAGTACAAAGACAAGTGTGTCTTGCCTACAGTCAAGCATGGTGGTGGGAATGTCATGGTCTGGGGCTGCCGGCACTAGGGAGCTACAGTTCATTGAGGGAACCATTAATGCCAACATGTACTGTGACAGACTGAAGCAGAGCATGATCCCCTTCCTCCGAGACTGGGCCGCAGGGGATTATTCCAAAATGATAACGCCCACAAACACAACTCCTAAATGACCACTGCCTTGCTAAAGAAGCTGAGGGTGAAGGTGATGGACTGGCCAAGCATGTCTCCAGACCTAAACTCTATTGAGCATCTATGGGGCATCCTGAAACAGAAGGCAGAGGTTCTTAAGGTATCTAACATCCACCAGCTCCGTGATGTCATCATGGAAAAGGACTCCAGTGGCAACCTGTGAAGCTCTGGTGAACTCTATGCACAAGAAGGTTAAAGCAGTGCTGGAAAATAATGGTGGCCACACAAAATAGTGACACTTTGGACCCCATTTGGACATTATCACTTAGGGGTGTACTCACTTTTATTGCCAGCAGTTTAGACATTAATGGCTGTTTGTTGCATTATTTTGAGGGGACAGCACATTTACACTGTCATACAAATTGTATACTTAGTACTTTACACTGTAGCCAAGTGTAATTTTTTCAGTGTTGTCACATGAAAAGATATACTTAAATATTTACAAAAATGTGGGGGTGTGTGTACTCACTTCTGTGATATACTGTACAACATGCACATATCCACCACTTTCCTTTCATCAAAAACAAGAAAAAGTAACTTTGTTGAAATAGATGAAGAGAAGATTATGTTAAATATGAGAAAGGCCAAATGAAATGAATGGAAATGTGAAAGAGAAGAGATAACTAGTTAGGACAGGCAAGAAAAAGGACAGAAAGCTTGCTTGTGTGTTTCAGAAAGGATTAAAATGCATGAGCAACAGGGATAAGCTCCACATCTCCCAAGTTGCTCAGGAGACTGATCTTCAAGATCATCCTCAGCAGGGACATCTTCAGCCATCTGTACCTCCTGCTCATTCATATTTTCAACAGTTTTTTCTATTCTCAGTGAATGTCCATCACATATTATATGTGAGGGGAAAATACATAAATAAGATAAATATTGTATGTCTTCTTCCTGATCTCAGAGTTTCCTTACCTCTAATCCTTATTTTATAATTACCACTGTACCATCAAATTAATATATACTTTCAAATAGATTTTTTTATTTACATATGACAGTAAGAAAAAAGAAGCCCTTGGTTCCCCAAGAATTAATCATATAAATATTATCTGTTCTCCATAAACCAAAAATGCAATCATTATCACTGTGCATTAAAAATAGAAGCCTGAGAAAAAGAAATAACTGTTTGCCTATGTCATGTATGCTAATCTATTGTTGAACAGATTATAGATTCTATGAATTAGAAACTTTAGTTCTGGTTTTTCTTGCATATTATTCCATTTTATGAAACCATTGTTAAAAGACTAAATAAAGCCAAACTATGTTGGTTTTCATTTTGGTTCTTAAACCATCATTTGTATATGAAACTGTTCTTTTTCTTCCTAACAGGATCAGGACAGAGACATCTGATGTTAATTTACAAAAATATTCTAGAAAATCTCAGTAAAAGAGGCAAGAACAAAGGCAAAACAATGGTTATACCATATTACTTTCTTGTCATTTTTACTGAGAGATTATCAGAACAGGAATATGTATCATCAATCTTATGTGTTGGCAAGAAGACAAAAAAAGGTCTTTATTAGTCAAAGCAGTGTCCAAATTATGGAAATGTAATATTCCACTATATTCTGCACTGCTGAGACCACTTCAAGCACTGTGTTATGTTCTTGGTACAACAGCAATAACAATAGCGCTTAGACTTATATACTGCTTTAAAGTATTTTACAGTCCTCTCTAAGCAGTTTACAGTATGAGCATATTGCTCCCAACAATCTGGGTCCTCATTTTCAAATCAAATCAAATCAAACTTATATTGTCAATGCACAATATGTGTACAATGAAATTGAATGAGCCACCCTTGGTGCATCCCCCCTGAAAACACAGGATACATCTCAATAACTCAATAAATAAAAGAGAAGCCTCGGAAGGAAGGAAGGCTAAATCAACCTTGAGCCAAGTTAGGACTGAACTCCTGGCAGTGGGCAAAGTCAGCATGCAAAACTCCATTCTAACCACAGTGCCGCTGCGCCACCATGGCTCAATACTATAAGAGGAATCGGAAAAACATTAACAGATGCAAAATACATTAAACAAGAATGATGGGAAGACTAGAAACAGCCTTTGAAAGGAAACGAGGCTAAAGAAAGTAGGCATTTTTAGGGGTTTAGCCCTAAAAATGTCAAAATGGGTGAGGAATTTAAGAACACTCTTCATGTTCTTAAAAGAAAGTCATACTTTTAGGAAAACACAGTGGCTATATTCTATCATCCTAGAGAGTAGGACACAAAATAATGGCATTAAGTTACAAGCAGGCAAATTTTCTTGACTGTTAGGAAAAATTCCAAATGGTAAAGACATTTGGCTTGAAAGTAATTACCGTGAAAGCTCTCCTTTACTGGATATATTTAAACAGAGATTTGATAGCTAGCGATCAAGGATGTTTTCATTTGCTTTCCTCTACCAAGTGGAGGTCAAATTTGATGACATGAATGCCCCTCTCAATCCTATTATTCTATTTCATGTTAAATTTGTTATAAAATGGTTAAAAATGAAATATTGTATTATAGGATTGCTTCTTAAACACTGTACTTACATTAAGTCTGAATGCTTGTATAGTATTATCTAGAAGAAGAATATTGCAGACCACCTCTGCATGCTGTCTATCTCGTGCCAGCTCAGATGCTCGTACATTGTAGGTTCTGCCAGCAGGCAATCGGAAACGTCCAGTCATTACTGTCCACACAGCGTCTTTAAAAGGAAAAAAAATTAAGACTTATTATTTCTAACCTTCTCAGGTTAAAGCACAAGCATGATTAAGCAAACAGAAATACACCTTGTTTTAATGCTTAAAGCTTTATATCTACTGCAAATAAGCTGGAAAAAATGGTTCTATAATGCCTTTATAATTCTGGGCAACATATCAATTTAATAATTATTAATATGTATAAGATCAATTCTTGATTCTTAAATTGAAATTTTGTCGAAAATGATACTATTTGCTTTGTAGCAAACAGCAACAAAATCTTAGAAGTTGTACCTATTTTAAATGCAAATCCTTTTGAAACAAAATGGCACATGGAATAACTCTAATGAGTGTTTATGGACAAATCAGTTAAAATTCTTTTAACGTATTTGTCCATAAAAATAATTTAATAAAATGTAATTTATAATTAAATAAGATATTCATGTATATTAAATGTATTCAAAAAATTAATAAATGCCAAAATTCCAAATGTTAAAAAACAAAGCAAAGATTTTTTTTAAAAAAATTATAATACTCAGGCAGCAATACAAGATTTATCACTGAAGAAAAAAATGCCTCATATTTTATTTATATCATAAATTAGTCGCTTCATGCATTATGACCTTCATAAACTTCAGGATTATCATTCTTCTACCGTCATAGGATATAACAGTTAACATATCTTAACCTGTCATAAATATCATCCAATCATACCTAAAATTCTTCTGTAGAGAATTTATACAGGGTTTGTTTGATGCTACAAATCCCTTTATTACACTACATTAACTTATTGGCATGAAGAAATTAAAATTTTATCTGCAAAAAGAATGTATTATTACAAATGTAATAATTATTTTTAATAATTAAAATTATTATTTAATTATGTTTTTATACAAACCACAAGCCCCAAAAGTTATATTTCAGATATAAAACTAAGAAAATATTTACATAACTGAGGTTGGGTTTTAGTTTTCACTAATTCCAATTTAAGGCTGAACAACAGAATACTCCATGATATTGCTATTTAAACATGCACTTCAGATTACTGAAGTTATATTGCTCACTCTGTAGCATCTATTCCTATATTACAATGAAAGTTGTAACTTGTTTTTTTATTTTATTAGTTTGTCAAACATGTATGAGATAACAGGTATAAGTATGGACATGGACATGAACAAAGGGAATGAATACAAATAAATGGGGACAATAGGACAGGGACGGTAGGCACGCTGGTGCGCTTAAAGCACGCCCCCTTTACGGACTTCTTAGGAATGGAGTGAGGTCCATGATAGACAGTTTAAGGTTGAAGCTGTGAGGGTTTGAGGATGTAACAATGGAGTCAGGTAGAGCATTCCAGACGTTTGCCACTCTGTTGCTGAAGTCATATTTTCTGCAATCGAGTTTGGAGTGCTTTATCTTGAGTTTGTATCAATTGTTTGCCCATGTATTATTGTGGTTGAAGCTGAAGTAGTCATTAACAGGTAGGATGTTGCAGCAGACAATTTTGTGTGCTATGCTTAGGTCCAACCGTAGGCAGCGCAATTCCAGATTGTCCAAGCCCAAAATTTCGAGCCTGGTGGCATAAGGGATTCTATTGTGAGCAGAGGAATGGAGTACTCTTCTCATGAAATACCTCTGGACTCTTCAATCGTATTAATGTCTGATATACAGTGTGGATTCCAGGAAGACGAGCAGTATTCAAGAATTGGTCTGGCAAAGGTTTTGTATGCCCTAGTTAGCAGTACTATGTTGCTGGAAAAGAAGCTTTGCAAAATTAGGTTAACAACTCTAAATGCCTTTTTGGCAATGCTGTTACCGTGAGCTTTGGGGCTTAGATTGTTTGAGATGAGTACTCCTAGATCCTTGACAGAGTGAGGGTCATTTACAAGATTGTTTTCACCCAATTTGTATTTGGTGTTCTGATTTTTATTGCCAATGTATAGGACAGAGCATTTGTTAGTTGAGATTTGGGGTTGCCAAACACATGACCATTCTGACATATAGTCGAGGTCTCTTTGTTTTGTGTCATTTAGATTTGTAGGTGAAAGAAAAATTAATTATAAGGAGCCCAGCAGATACTGTTAAATACTATAGTTATAAATTAATATATAAGAGCCATGGGGGCGTAGTAGTTAGAATGCAGTACTGCCAGGAGTTAGATTCCTTTGATCCTGACTGGCTCAAGGTTGACTCAGCCTTCCATCCTTCCGAGGTCAGTAAAATGAGGACACAGATTGTTGGGGGCAACAGGCTGACTGTAAACCGCTTAGAGAGAGCTGTAAAGCACTGTGAAGTGGTATATAAGTCTAAGTACTATTGCTATAAGGATGGAAAACTGAAGTTTGTGATCTCTATAATACCTAGGGACATCAAAACACACCACAAGCACTTTCTTAGAAATAGAATAAGAGTTAGAAGGGACCTTGGAGGTCTTCTAGTCCAACCCCCTGCTTAGGCAGGAAACCCTACACTTCAGACAAATGGTTATCCAATCTCTTCTTAAAAACTTCCAGTGTTGGAACAACCACAATGTCTAAAGGAAAGTTGTTCCACTGGTTAATTGTTCTGTCAGGAAATTTCTCCTTACTTCTAAGTTGCTTCTCTCCTTGATTAGTTTCCACCTATTGCTTCTTGTCCTACCCTCAGGTGCTTTGGAGAATAGCTTGACTCCCTCTTCTTTGTGGAAACCCCTGAGATATTGGAACACTGCTATCATGTCACCCCTAGTCCTTCTTTTCATTAAACTAGACATTCCCAGTTCCTGCAACCGTTCTTTATGTTTTAGCCTCCAGTCAACTAATCATCTTTGTTGCTCTTCTCTGCACTCTTTCTAGAGTCTCAACATTGATTTTACACCGTGGCGACCAAAACCGGATGCAGTATTCCAAGCGTAGCCTTACCAAGGCATTATAAAGTGGTATTAACCCTTCACGTGATCTTGATTCTATCCCTCTGTTTATGCAGCCTAGAACTGTGTTGGCTTTCTTGGCAACTGCTGTACACTGCTGGCTCATATTTGAATGATTGTCCACTAGGACTCCAAGATCCCTCTCACAGTCACTACTATTGAGCAAGGTACCAGGTACTGTACTGTTTTTCTTGCCTAAATGTAAAACCTTACCTTTTATAGTTGTATACTTAATGTTATATCCAATGTTGTGTTATTTCATTCTAATTTCTACTATTAATTCATTCTTTTTCAAACTGAATTCCAGCTGCTTTGTTTCAGTTGCAGACACAGGTTTTCAGACAATTAGAGAGAAATAACAGATGCATAGTAGGAAGGTTGCAAACCACTGCTATGCTTTCCAGGGATGTTAGAAAAAAAAGAGTACACTATACTAAAATCTGTCTTTGTTGGAATTATGCCTATGAATATTAGAATGGCTGTCTAGAAAAATAAGTTAGTGTTAGAAATTCTAAGAGTGCTGTTTAATGATTGTTAGCCTACTAAGTGACAATCATGAGAAATACTGAAATTATCAGTAAGGATATATACCGTAAATGCAGAACATAATCCCTAAATAACTATCTGTTTCAAATGTTATTTTCTATTACGTTTTAAAGATTTTGAGAATTTTAAGAATTGATCTATGATTATGCATTTATATCTCATCTCTTATTTTGTACAATGCATTTTAGTTATCTGATTAAATTATGTTTCTCCATGTACCAGTGGAGTGGACAATACTGGGGAGATTGTGTTATCTCCCCCTATAGATCCATATATTATCCTAAGCCAAGAACAAAGTACATAATGGTTGGCAGAAGGAACTAACAAGAGTGCGAAACCAGTTGTATCTAGTGACTTTATAGCATGTTTTGGGGATGCTTGAAAGGTTTACAGCATAGCCAAGAAGGGAAAAATGACTGTAAATGTCTGGTAACATGAAAAAGATGTAACCGCTAGAATGTAAATATGAAGACATAGATGTCATCGACTTGAAAAATTTTCTAGAGAAGTGAACTCTGCAGAAGTAGCACATATGCTGATATTTACAGAAAACATAGAATCTAAGATCTGCACACTAGCACAACAAAACAAAACAGAGAGCTAATGTAATTTGCTTGCCATCAATCCTCAAAAATATTATATATACTGCTGATACTCTGAACTGTGACTGTAAAAAGATTGTTGTATAATCCTTGGATGCGCCAGGCAAACAATTTTAATATTCATGAAGATTTTGAAAATACATAACCATAAGCATTATGTACAAAATGTAAAAATTATATTCTTGTGCCATGTTAATTTGCTGCTTCCCTATTGAAATGCAATAGAATACTGTAAGATGACACTACAAAAGTACTTAGCATTCACAAAAGAAGGAAAACAGTTATTTTTGGAAATATAATAAGAGGTAGCAAAATAAATTATATGATAAAAGCCACAATTTGACGTTCCATCAAGTAACTATTTCAAAAACGGAAATATTTCTCAATTGTTACAAAAGAAACTCTGCTAGGGATAATTCAAATATGTGTATAATTCTTCGAATTTGTTTCTGTTTCTTGAAATGTGCTACTAACATTCAAAGATTAATTAAAGTAAATTATAGTTTTTTTAAACCAAGCTAAGATACAAATATATTTCATAACAAGTTAAACGCATGTTATAGGCAGTTTACTGTGAAGCAGAGGATATGTGATGTTTATTTAAAATGGATATGTAAAATGATGTGTTTTTCTTTCACATGATCACAGTATTAAGTATGACATAACATCAAAACACAATGTACCTTATATAAACTGTGGTTTCTATTAATAAGTTTAAAGGAATATAATTTTCCAAGTAGTTTCAAAATTCACCTGTTAAGATGGGAACATGACTTTTTATTTCATTTAAAAATCAATACATTTGAATCAAGATACATACAGCATTTAACAAACTCTATTGTGTTGTAAACTATTGAAGTAATCTGGAAAGGTTTAAGATTTTTTTTCTTGAAGAAAGGAACAAGTACTGCTGATCTCAGTTACCATGCATGCTGTCAAGAGTCAAGCACTATTATTAAACTTCATATCTCCACAGCTATTTATACTACTGTTTTGAATATGCCTTAGGAAATATTAATTTGTTTTAACAGTAACTTGTAAATCTAATCAAGCAGAGAATTCTGAAAGTTAATGGAGACTCACATGCATAAATATGGGGTTTAACACTTGTTTTTTAAGGACTTTCCATTTCTCTCTTCCTCCACATCACAAAATGAATTTTGTGTAGAATTTTCCAGTCAGAAACAAGTATTTCTATGATAAGCTGATGAAACAGCAACATCTTTCTTGCTTCTTTAGTTATCTACTACCTTGAAATTACAACTGTCATTGATCCTATTGCTACCTGAAACTGCAATATAAAATTGGAATAATCTATCGAATGCTTCTAAACTTCTACACTTCCTTCAATGATAGCTTCCTTCTATCTCTGCAGTCCTGAAGAAAATGATAGCTTAGCACCTCAATAATCAGGTACAACAATAGAAAATGACAAAATACAAAAGGATGAGTGATAATTAAAAATTAATCATTCAAGCTCTATTGTGTGATTACTAAATCAAAAACTAAAAACTACCTTATGTATATAGAATAGAATAACAGAATTGGAAGGGACCTTAGAGGTCTTCTAGTCCAACCCCCTCTACCAAAAGGTTGGCAAACCTTTTTGACACCGAGTGCCAAAACTGGAGTTGTGCGCAAGGGAGTGCGGGAAACTGGAAGAGCAGCTCCCTGGCGTGCACCTGCGGGAACGCCAGAAACCGGAAGAGCAGTTCCTCGGCTTATATGCCGGGAAGCTAAGCTTCGGGTTTCTGGCGTACGCATACGTGCTGGTCTCCTAGTGTTCCAGTTTCTGGCGCGCATGCACATACAAAGACTAGCTGGCCGGCATGTATGCACCAGAAACCGGAAGCTCAACTTCCTGGTGTGACATGTGGGCCGGAATCCAGAAGAGCAATGGGCAACAATTGGCATGCCCGGAGAGATGGCTCTGCATGCCACTTCCGGCACTCGTGCCATAGGTTCACGATCACGGCCCTATACCATCTCAGAATTACTGCACTGCTTACAGCCTAGCTACATCCTCCAAGGCTAACTAATATGGAGGAAGAGTTTCTGTTTTGCTAACTACTGTTGTGAAAAAAAATCCTCACAAATAAATAAAGCATTGAAGATAGATGACATTTACTATTACATACTTTATTCATTAAATATGAAAGTCAGCCAACTGAACATTCAAAAATGCATTACAAATACCATTGACTGATGCTAATGGTTGATACGGTTTGCTGCCAGCATCTTAGGTATCAACCAAGTACCTTCTTAAAATATAAGATGTTCCGAGTAACATAGTTTTTTTTTGTTCCGCTGGTGTTATTGCAGGAAGCTGCAATTTCTTGATGTACCTTGTAAAATTCTTTGACATGGTGCCAAGTGCCCCGATGACAATGGGCTGTTACATGCTTCATCCATAGCCGTTGTTTATTATTATTATACAATTGTATCACAGCGGCCAGTTGTTTTGCCGGATTTGGCATTGGTTACTAGTCGGGCCCCACCCAGGGGCCTAGGACGTCATAACGTATTTTCGTAATATGCGTGCAGATCCAAGCAGTGCGGCTTTTTGCATTTGACTGATGGTGATTTTGTCAATTTTTAACTGTTTTAAATGTAATTCCAGTGCTTTTGGAATAGCACCCAGTGTGCCAATTACCACTGGAATTACCACTGCTGGTTTGTGCCATAGTCGTTGAATTTCGATTTTTAAGTCCTGGTATTTTGCGATTTTTTCATGTTCCTTCTCGGCGACCCTGCTATCACCTGGTATTGCAATATCTATGATTGTAACCTTGTTTTTCTCAACCAGTGTTATGTCTGGTGTATTATGCGCCAGTATTTTGTCCGTTTGTATACGGAAATCCCACAAGATCTTGACCATCTGATTTTCCGTGACTTTTTCAGGCTGATGTTCCCACCAGTTTGTTGCTGTTTTAATATTATAATTTTTGCACAAATTCCAATGGATCATTTGTGCTACTGAATTGTGCCGCAATTTATAATCAGTCTGTGCGATTTTTTTACAGCAGCTGAGTATGTGATCAACAGTTTCATCAGCTTCTTTGCAAAGTCTGCATTTGGCATCATCAGAGGATTTTTCAATTTTGGCCTTAATGGCTTTTGTGCGGATAGCTTGTTCTTGCGCAGCCAGGATTAGTGACTCTGTTTCTTTCTTTAATGTACATTATTATTATACAATTGTATCACAGCGGGCAGTTGTTTCGCCGGATTTGGCATTGGTTACTAGTCGGGCCCCACCCAGGGGCCTAGGACGTCGTAATGTATTTTCGTAATATGCGTGCAAATCCAAGCAGTGCGGCTTTTTGCATTTGACTGATGGTGATTTTGTCAATTTTTAACTGTTTTAAATGTAATTCCAGTGCTTTTGGAATAGCACCCAGTGTGCCAATTACCACTGGAATTATCACTGCTGGTTTGTGCCATAGTCGTTGAATTTCGATTTTTAAGTCCTGGTATCTTGCGATTTTTTCATGTTCCTTCTCGGCGACCCTGCTATCACCTGGTATTGCGATGTCTATGATTGTGACCTTATTTTTCTCAACCAGTGTGATGTCTGGTGTATTATGCACCAGTATTTTGTCGGTTTGTATACGGAAATCCCACAAGATCTTGACCATCTGATTTTCGGTGACTTTTTCAGGCTGATGTTCCCACCAGTTTGTTGCTGTTTTAATATTAAAATTTTTGCACAAATTCCAATGGATCATTTGCGCAACTGAATTGTGCCGTAATTTATAATCAGTCTGCGCGATTATTTTACAGCAGCTGAGTATGTGATCAACAGTTTCCTCAGCTTCTTTGCAAAGTCTGCATTTGGCATCATCAGAAGATTTTTCAATTTTGGCCTTAATGGCATTTGTGCAGATAGCTTGTTCTTGCGCAGCCAGGATTAGTGACTCTGTTTCTTTCTTTAATGTACCTGTTGTTAACCATAACCAAGTTTGTTCACTGTCCACTTTATCTTTTATTTTTTCCAGAAATTGGCCATGCAGTGCTTTGTTCTGCCAACTCTCCATTCTTGATTTTATCACATCTTTTCTGTATTCTTGTTTCGTCTGTTGGGCCTTCAGTAGATTTTTGTTCTTTACTTCGATTAATAGATGTTCTTGACTTTCTTTTAAATAATCAGCCAGTGCATGTTTTTCTTCTTTAACTGTTTGCTTCACTTGTAATAATCCTCTGCCACCTGATTTTCGCGGCAGGGATAGTCTATCAGTATCACCACGTGGATGCAAACTATAGTGCATTGTCATTAGTTTCCTGGTTTTTCGGTCCAAAAGGTCCAAATCAGCTTGTGTCCAGTTAACTATACTAGCTGTGTATCTTATAACTGGTATTGTCCAGGTATTTATGGCCTTGATTGTATTTCCACCATTCAATTTAGATTTCAAAATTTTCCTAACTCTGTTGGTGTACTCTCGCCTGACAATAGTTTTTACTTCTCCATGCTTGATGTTATCCAACTGCAGAATGCCTAAATATTTGTAGGCTTCATTTTCGTTGCATTTAATTAGTTGGCCATTGGGGATTTCAATTCCCTCACATGCAGTGATTTTGCCCCCTTTTATGGATTCAGTGGCACATTTTTCCATGCCAAACTGCATTGAAATATCGGTGCTGAATACTCGGACTGTGTTTGTCAATGATTGGATTTCTATTTCTGACTTTCCATAGAGTTTCAAATCATCCATATATAGTAAATGTGAAATTTTTTCAGCTTCTTTGGCTGTTTGGTAGCCTAATTTCATTTTTTTTTTTAAGATTACTGATAGTGGGATCATTGCGATGATGAAGAGAAGAGGTGAAAGTGAATCACCCTGGAAAAGTCCTCGCTTGATATTAACCATTCCGTAGATCTCATTCCCTACTGCCAACTCAGTTCTCCATTGTTTCATCGCCTTTTTAGTAAAGGATGTAATATTTTTGCTAATGCCAGTTGTTTCTAAGCATTTTATGATCCAACTATGTAGCAGTGAGTCAAATGCCTTTTTGTAATCAATCCAGATCATATTCAAGTTCGTTTTTCTGTTCTTACAATTTTCTAATATCATTTTATCCATTAGGAGCTGATCTTTTGTGCCCCTGCTCCTTCTTTTGTTGCCTTTTTGCTCTACTAGCAAGATGTTGTTTGTTTCCAAATAATCCATCATGTTATCTGCAATAATGCCTGTGAGTAATTTGAAGGTTGTTGGCAAGCATGTTATTGGTCTGTAGTTTTCAGGGGTTGTTCCTTTAGTTGCATCTTTCTGAATTATTATTATTATTATACAATTGTATCACAGCGGCCAGTTGTTTCGCTGGATTTGGCATTGGTTACTAGTCGGGCCCCACCCAGGGGCCTAGGACGTCGTAACGTATTTTCGTAATATACGTGCAGATCCAAGCAGTGCAGCTTTTTGCATTTGACTGATGGTGATTTTGTCAATTTTTAACTGTTTTAAATGTAATTCCAGTGCTTTTGGAATAGCACCCAGTGTGCCAATTACCACTGGAATTACCACTGCTGGTTTGTGCCATAGTCGTTGAATTTCGATTTTTAAGTCCTGGTATCTTGCAATTTTTTCATGTTCCTTCTCGGCGAACCTGCTATCACCTGGTATTGCGATGTCTATGATTGTGACCTTATTTTTCTCAACCAGTGTGATGTCTGGTGTATTATGCGCCAGTATTTTGTCGGTTTGTATACGGAAATCCCACAAGATCTTGACCATCTGATTTTCTGTGACTTTTTCAGGCTGATGTTCCCACCAGTTTGTTGCTGTTTTAATATTATAATTTTTGCACAAATTCCAATGGATCATTTGTGCTACTGAATTGTGCCGCAATTTATAATCAGTCTGCGCGATTTTTTTACAGCAGCTGAGTATGTGATCAACAGTTTCATCAGCTTCTTTGCAAAGTCTGCATTTGGCATCATCAGAGGATTTTTCGATTTTGGCCTTAATGGCATTTGTGCAGATAGCTTGTTCTTGCGCAGCCAGGATTAGTGACTCTGTTTCTTTCTTTAATGTACCTGTTTTTAACTGGTATTGCCCAGGTATTTATGGCCTTGATTGTATTTCCACCATTCAATTTAGATTTCAAAATTTTCCTAACTCTGTTGGTGTACTCTCGTCTGACAATAGTTTTTACTTCTCCATGCTTGATGTTATCCAACTGCAGAATGCCTAAGTATTTGTAGGCTTCATTTTCTTTGCATTTAATTAGTTGGCCATTGGGCATTTCAATTCCCTCAGATGCAGTGATTTTGCCTCTTTTTATGGATACAGTGGCGCATTTTTCCATGCCAAACTGCATTGAAATATCGGTGCTGAATACTCGGACTGTATTTGTCAATGATTGGATTTCTATTTCTGACTTTCCGTAGAGTTTCAAATCATCCATATATAGTAAATGCGAATTTTTTTCGGCTTTTTTGGCTGTTTGGTAGCCTAATTTCATTTTTTTTTAAGATTACTGATAGTGGGATCATTGCGATGATGAAGAGAAGAGGTGAAAGTGAATCACCCTGGAAAATTCCTCGCTTGATATTAACCATTCCTTAGCTCTCATTCCCTACTGCCAACTCAGTTCTCCATTGTTTCATTGCCTTTTCAGTAAAGGATGTAATATTTTTGCTAATGCCAGTTGTTTCTAAGCATTTTATGATCCAACTATGTGGCAGTGAGTCAAATGCCTTTTTGTAATCAATCCAGACCATATTCAAGTTCGTTTTTCTGTTCTTACAATTTTCTAATATCATTTTATCAATTAGAAGCTGATCTTTTGTGCCCCTGCTCCTTCTTTTGTTGCCTTTTTGCTCTACTGGCAAGATGTTGTTTGTTTCCAAATAATCCATCATGTTATCTGCAATAATGCCTGTGAGTAATTTGAAGGTTGTTGGCAAGCATGTTATTGGTCTATAGTTTTCAGGTGTTGTTCCTTTAGTTGGATCTTTCTGAATCAAGTATGTTTTTCCAGTTGTCAACCATTCATCAATTTGGCCCTTTTGTAAAATTTCATTCAGTTGCCTGGCCAATATTGCATATAAACTGGTCAGATATTTGAGCCAGAAACCATGTAATTGGGCCTTTCCAGGTGATGTCCAATTCTTTACCTTTTTTACTCGATTTTTGACCATCTCAGTTGTTATTTCTAATACTTGCATTTGTTTGTTGCCAATGCTTTTCTCAAAGTCATGTATCCACTTTGCTTCCTTGTTGTAGTCCTTTGCATTTTCCCACAATTCTTTCCAGAATTCAACTGTGCCCTGCTTTTCTGGTTTTTCACTTTTGGTGTCACCATTCACATTAACACTTTGATAAAAACGCCGTTGGTCTGATCGAAATTGCTGATTTTGTTTATATTGGATGATTCGTGCCTCATATCTTTCAATTTTTCTAGCTGTTGCTGTTATCTGCTGTTTTACAATCTCTACAGCTTCATTGATGTTTCTTGTATCCAATCTATATCTCCTGATTAGCCGATCTATGATTTTGTTGTTTTTAAGCCGTTGCTCATGCATGTTCTTTAAGTTACTAGCATCTGCCCTTAATTTTTTTATTTTTTGTTCTAAACGGATTTTCCACTTTGGCTTTGATGCTTTTTCTGTTGTATGACTAGGTACTTTAATTTTAATGCCTAGTTCATTAGTGACTATTACAGCTGCGCTGTACATTAACTGGTTTGTTTCCAAGATGGATCCTGGTTCAATTGTTGAAAACACTGCATTAACCATTTTCATGATAGGGGCCAAAATTTTCTTCGGCACAGTTTTTAGTGATGGTAAACGTTGCCTTTCCTCATTAAGCAGAAAATGCTCCATGATCTTATCCTTCAATTCTTTTTGTTTTTGAGTTAGTTCATCAGTTGGTTCAGTGATAACTGGTTCTAGTGGTGGTGATGTTATTTCCTCCCCAAGAGCTTCTTCTGGGAGTTCTACTATAATGTCTTTAGTTGTGTCTTGAATATCAGTTATTTCCGCTTGTGAGATTGTTTTTTGGGTTTTGCAATTTGCCTGAATTTCCTCATGTTCAACTTCACTAAACACTTTATTCCGTATAATAAATCGCCTTTGATCTGCTAGTCGTTGTTCACTAACATTTGAATCTGGATATTGTTGTTTCCATAATTCATACATTCGCTTTAAATAGCCTCTTTTTTCTGGCTCTGAGTTGTAGCAACAGGCCATTATGGCACGGTTTTCATCTGCACTATATTTTTGTCGTTTTGTTGGCTGGTCCACTTGTAGCCCACTTGTCGACGGATGTCCAGGGACCCCAACATCCGCCGCGGCCCTTGTTAACCCGCGCGACGACCGATGCGGTATGGAATTCTTATTTGTTTTTTTCACCATATTGTATGGGTTGGCGGGGTTTTTTTTTACGGGACCAGATGCCAACCTGATCCCAACCTTCCTCCTTTCTCATCCGGGCTTGGGACCGGCAATGGCGGAGTTGTTGTTGTTATTATTATTATTATTATTATTATTATTAGTAGTAGTAGTAGTAGTAGTAGTAGTAGTAGTATTGCCATCACTGTGTTATGCTCCCATAGCGATGATGAAAGTCAGGCTTTAGGTTTTATATCCTCAGCAATGTTATACAGGATTAATGAACATAGAGGAGTAAATCATTCAGTGGCCCAGACAGCAGGAATGTAATGGCAGCATCATGGGATGGTCAGTTTCCCAAGCGCTTCTAAATTCCATTTTACTAAGGGGGCATCACATCCTCTCTACTGATGATAGCACCATATACCACAATGACTTTTTACTGTACTTACATACTGACTTTCTTCATACCAGAGGAAACCTGTTCCTTTTGCTGTTTCTGTGCCATGTAAATATTAACTCGTAACTAGAACTACAACAGGGAAATATATAGCATTTTCTTTTGAAGAAATCTCTTAAGCCTTATGATTCTTGATGTCTAAATGAATATTGAAATTAGCTACATGTATTAGATACATTTGCAGAATTCAGTAAGTTAAATGCGTCAATTCAAAATCATGAATAACCAAAAATTGTTCTAATAAAGAAGTGCCAACAATTCTTTATTAAAAGAGAAAGTTTAAAGGAAAACTGAAATTATGAAAGCAAGATAATTCTTTCTCAAAATAAACTTGCTTTTGGAAGGATACAATATGCCATTATCTAACATACAATTTTGTCAAATATTTAAACAAACTAAATCTTAAGTTTGACTGCTACATCCTAGAGAATATGATTCAATTCAGCTGGCCAAGCATCCTATGCAAAATAGATGTTGGAAATTAGGTTGATAATATTTCAAGCATTGTTGGCCTCTTTTATTGAAATCCAAAATTATAAAACACTTTGCTACAATTAAAAAGGGAGAAAGAATAATTGAGTTTATTCTGAATCAAAAGGAAAATCAACTCTGAAAAAATTTACTTGTGTTCTCTATAACATATCTGTATGAAATAGCTTTTCAGATGTGCAATTCTAAAAACTATTTTAGAAACTGACCATAGCCAGAGCATAACTTAAGACACATCCTTTCAAATAAATAGCCATGGTTTGAAAAGCTTTATACAATATCAAGAATTGTTTTAATATAATAATTATAAAGTCTACAATCTCATTAATATAATATTGCATTACTATACAATAATAAACAATATTGCATTAAATGGCTTTAATTTTGTGCTGTTTTAATATTTGTTCTTTATAAAATGACTATTTACTTCCAATAAAATTACTCAATGTTTTTCATTATACTGTACTATTGCCTAACTTCCTAATCATTTGTTGTATTTTAGTAACAATAACATAGCTGACTTTTATAAGAAACGGTAGTCAATAGGAAAATGATTATTAAATCAAAACTGTACATATATTCCAGGTCCCAGTCAAAAAAGTTAAGGAACCCTCAAAATCAATCAGGAATATCCATTTCAAATAAATTTGGTTATCTGAGATTATAATATAGTTTTGTTATTATAGTGTTGCTATTAGTTCAGATGAAGTAGCACTATAGTGATAGGGTACTTGCCATATGGTGGAAATTAAGGAGTTTTAGTTTTGTTACAATGGATTAATAAAAGTCTATGATGATTTTCATTTGATATTCACTATGATTTTAGATAATTTGATGACTAAGACAAAGGCATTAACAACTGTACACAATCATTTGCATTATATCATATGGATTTTTCTGTTATTAGGAACACAGGTTTATTATTTATTATGAACAGATAGAACCATTTTGGCCTAGGGGTTAAAGCACTAAGCTAGAAAGCAGGACATTGTGAGTTCATGTCATGTCTTAGCCATGACAGCCAGCTTTGGGCCAATCAAGTCTCTCATTCCAATCCAATTTACAAGGTTGTTGTCGTGGGGAAAATAGGAGAAGTACGTTGGATATATTTGCTGCCATCAGTTATTTGTAAAAATAATAAAGGCGGGAGATGAAGAATGGACAGACAGAATAGTTTGTTGCTCTTCTCAGCACTTTTCCCAAAGTCATCTTTTTTGTATTGTGGTGACCAAAACTGGATGCAGTATTCCAGGTGCGGGCTTACTAAGCTTTTATAAAGTGATACTAATACTTCACCTGATTTTGATTCTATGCCTCTATTTATACAACCAAGGCTTGTATTAGCTTTTTTGGCTGCTGCAACACACTGCTGATTGATATTTAAGTGATCGTCCACCAGGACTCCAATGTCCCTCTCAAAGTTACTCTTTTTGAACCAGGTTCCATCTAATCTGTACTTGTACCTTTGGTTTTTCCTGCTCAGGTGTAAAACCTTGCTTTTCTCCACATTAAATTTCATTTTATTTATTAGAAAGGGCCCATTATTCAAGTCTGTCAAGATATTTTTGGATCCTGAGATTGTCTTCTGGGGTGGTGGCTATTCCTATCAGCTTAATGTCATCTGTAAATTTGATTAGTTTCCCTTCTATTTCCTCATCTAAGTCATTTATGAAGATATTGAAGAATACTGGGTCTAAGACAGAACCTTCTGGTATCCTACTGCTTACTTCCCTCCATGTAGATGTAGCACCATTAAGCACTCATTAAATATGATTTGTCAGCCAGTTACAAATCTATCTAGTGGTGATGCTGTCTAACGCACATTTTTCTAGCTTACCAAGAAGTAAGATTGTGCTCTACTTTGTCAAATACCTTGCTAAAGTCTAAATATACTATATCCACAGCATTTCACTTGTCTAATTTAGTCACTTTGTCGAAGAATGAAATAACATCAGTTTGGCATGATCTGTTTTTAACAAACTCATGCTGACCAGTTATAACTTTTGTTTCTAGATGTTCACAGATCTTTTGATTATTTTTTCAAGTATCTTCCCAGGTATTGGTATTAGGCTGATTATTTTGTAGTTTCCTGGGTCTGTGCAGTTATAAGAGTTGTTACTTTTTACCTTAAGCTGTCTACCATGGACCTTACGCATTTCTACGAGGTCCCTAAGGAGGCGTGCATAAGCACACCAGCATGTCTACCATCTCTGTCCTATTGTCCCATTTATATGTACCCTTTTTATGTGTTTATGGCTATGTTTTAAATATCCATTTATTTGTGCCATTTTTTCATGTGTTTTCATACTTGTTTCTTTGTACTTGTTGACAAATAAATAAATAAAATAACAAAAAAGATAATTAAATAATAGCCATCTATTTTTTCTGTAACATCTTTAAGCAATAATCTGACTTTCTTGAATGTCTATCTGTAGTTATTCAGGAAAGCAGTAGATTGAATAACTGAAAACTTGAATTTGACCAGAGATGTCTTGATTACAGAGGGATGGTAGATCTCCGGGTTGTTTTTTTTTTGTTTTTTTTTTTTTGTGAAAGATAATTGCAATGTATGATTAATGATTACTACATACACAACAGTGGAAATATTTGGCACCACCTACCATTGAAGATTGGATGGTGAAATTGACAGAATTTGTTGAATGTAAATGTGTTTTATTTTCCATTTTCATTTTCGTACAGTCACACATATGCTGTACAGAACCGGTGCCATATAACATTAAACAATAAACACAGCCATTCCTCTTGTCAATAATACCCCCCAAAGTAGAAACCCAATGTACCTCTTTGACCCTCCATACACCCTTTCTTTCGCCCCCCTCCAACTTTCCGTCTTCCCACCATCATTCCCCTCTACCCTACTTCCCCTCCCCCTCTACCACACCTCTCTCCCAATACACTCCCTCCCTTCCTTCTCACCCTCCCTCCAATCCTCTCTCCCACCCTCTCTACCCCTCTTTCTTCTATCCCTCTACTCCTCCCTTCGGTGTATTTCTACTATCTATTAATATATTCAGCTTGTCCTATTTTTACACTGGAATTAAAGAGCAACAGTATACAAGTGCAATCGCATTACTTTAAAATCTAACACATACTATATATATATACATCATAATCTCAAAAATATCACATATACAGTTGGGAGATGCTTCTGAACAACTCTCTTTTTATTAATTTTTAGATGATATTACTTTGATGAAATAATTTTAAACCTGGAATGCCCGTGTTAGTGGTTTCCTGATTGATAACTGAAACACATCTCTGTGGGCTGCCACTGTGCCTAATCCAAAAATTCAACTCTATAGAACTCAGCAGTCAGGTTGGTTTCTAGAACAACTCAATGCACTGGCTGCTACTTTGTTTCCAGCTGAAATACAAAAGGCTGTTCACTAGATAGATGGGCTGGATTCCATGCTACTTCTCACAATGCCTCTTTCTAGATGACTACCCTTTGTTTGCTGAGATCGCCTCAGAAAGGTTTCCCAACACTTGCCACAAATTCATCAATGGGAGTTCCAGTTCTTTGTGTTGAACCAGCTGAAGATCTTTTAACACAAAAACTGTAAAACATAGCTTTTTCAATCAGGGTTTTAATTATTTTTATCTTTATTTTATGTCTAAGTATTAATTGCAAGGAAATCTTAGTGGCTAATGCTAATACCAGTATGAGAAGTTGATTATATAATTAACCAATTAAATAACTTATATGTCTTATATAATTAACATTAACATAAATCTACTTGGGAAATAGTCCCCTGATAATTAGTTGTTACCATTTCAATTTTGATCTTAACAAGATGCAGGAAAACTTACAATGCTTGTATTTCTGGAAGAAGGAGATTTTAGTTGTACAAGCATTGCTCTTCTAGGTAGACCAGACTAAGAAATAAACACCCCACAGGAAGGTTTGGAGTTACTTTAATTGATACTGGTTATAATATCAAAATCTTGAAAATCTAATTGTGTTGTGTTTGGTCCTCCTTATACTTCAGTAAATTAGAGAAATAGTTGTGTGATCTGCTTCTGAACGTTATTCAGACATTCTGGGTTTAGAAAATGTTTACTCCTTATTGCCTTAGCAACAGAGCTTGCAGAAATGCTTTACTAAACTATATATTAAGATAAACAAGTATGACATATATTATTAAGCCATAATGTGATTTGTTTAGTGTAGTGTATGAACCCAACTTCATTCGTTATGCTTTATGCTTCAACAGTGAACAAACCACTTCACTAAGGTTTTTTTTTCCTCAATAGGTTATATTTTAAGCAAAGTATGACTTAATATAATGTTTTAATCCAGCTAAGATTCACCACTGTGCTCAAACTGAGATAATGAATAAAAAGCATCATTTCCCACATAGATATTTCAAGACCTTCAACTGAACATTTTTATTAATGATTTAAAATAGAAGATGAGACAATCCTGGCAATGACATTGTTTCAGACACAGTTGAGGCATCTGGTCCTATTGTATTTATTTTCAAAGCATATGGTAATAATATTCAAACTGTTCTATTGCTGTGGAAAAAAACAAGCAATGAAAAAAATGATCATATTTAGAGAAACTTTTCTATTAGCAAATATTGATAAAATAATTTCAGAACAGAGCACATCTTTAAGTAATTTGTAAAACCCAATTCTATATTGAGCAAAGTGGCTGGCCCTTATCAAATAGGTGAATCACAAACAATTATGGAAAAACATCCTTCTTGTGGAAACTGGTAGACCAAGGAAAAAAAATATCCCATTTTAACCATCTTCTGGAAACTGTTAATGTTGATTAGGTAGGCTATGAGCTTGTTTTGTTTATAATCTGGAACAGATTTTAGTAATAGAATTACCTAAAATATCTGTGCATGAATTGGTTTGAAGGTGGAGAATGAAGATTTTATCTTGGAGCTCCTCCAGTGCTAATTAAAAAGTCAAGTATTTAGATTATCCAGAACTATGTTCTAGCTGAGGGGTAAGAAATCTGGTATTCCGACTGTAATTCTCATATTCAGTGACACATAACCAATATCCTTCCAGAAATAAATCAACAAAACTAGTTACCTGTTTTGTACTCTATTTTCCTTTCCTGTTTTTTTATTTTACTCTAGAATTTTATTAATTTCTTAGCCAACCTCCTCCCTTGGAGAGGGGCTCTGGGCAATGTACAATATAAAAGCTATCTTCTTGAAAATATGCAGTAGCCTTACAAAGGGCCAGTCTAGGTGCACATTGTCAGGAGGAGAAAGACGACAATGATCAGCTGGGAGCAGTGCAGTTCAGGGCAGTCAAAAGGGCAGAGATGGGGTGAGAGATAGGCAGGTGGTAGGAGTTTGAAGCAAGCAGAGCAAGGCAGGAGAAGCATTGTGCAGCTTTCTTCTAAACTCCTGGACTTTGACTTCCACTGTGGCGAGAGCTACCTTAGCCCGCCTGATTAATTTCTGGAGTTCTCAGAGATTTCTCTCAGCTTCCTGCATTCTGCTGTCAGGCTGAACTTCCTGTGATGATCTGGCCTGGGCAAAATGGCAGGTGTTTGAAATACTTCCCGCTTGTAGATGATTTTCTGGAAGATGATGTCCAGTTGTCTGCAGAGCTTTTAAAGTCTTTTTCCAGATTTACAGGCCTCTAGTATGTTGCCTTCTTTCTGAAGGTCCCAGAGAGTTCTTTCGATCTAGACATGGTGATACTACACACTACACGCTTCAATGTACAATGATAAAAGGGCGTTGGTACTTACCTGATACGCCTCTTCTCATAGTGGGGGGAGGAGTATCCAGAATGGGTTGACCTTATCCTCTCGTGATTGGATTGAGTCAGATAAGCTCTTTGGGTAATGCCCCCTGGTACTGGGAATCCCCAGTTTTAATGACGAAGAGCTCTATCCGACTCGTTGCATCATTCACTCCAGACTCTTCAGTTTTTAGCTTTTATTGTCTTCAACATCAATATTTAAATAACTACATAAACAATGAACATAACACTTAGTCGTACAAACATAGTCAGGGAGGGGCTGGATACTCCTCCCCCCACTATGAGAAGAGGTGTATCAGGTAAGTACCAACGCCCTTTCTCCATAGTGAGGGGGGAGGAGTATCTAGAATGGGACGTACCAAAGCCTGCACGTCCCTAGGGAGGGAGACCCCTGAGGCCCCGTGTCCCCCCCTCAGGCCTGTTGAGGCATGGGTCCTGCCCTGTGAACCGTCTGCAACACCCCGCGGCCAAACGAGGCTTCTGCCGAGGCAAAGGAGTCCAACTTATAGTTCCTAACAAAGGGAGAGGGGGAAGCCCACATGCTGCCCTGCAGATGTCGGCCAGGGATGCTTGTGTGGCCCAGGCCGTGGATGTGGCTGCACTCCGCGTGGAGTGGGCTGTGATATGATTTGGTGTCTGTAAACCCTGCGATTGGTACGCAGTGGCAATGCAGGTTCGCAACCACCTGCCAATAGTGGTGGAAGTTACCTTGTTACCCAGGGATCCTGGTTGGAAGGAGACAAACAGGGCTTCGGATTTCCTATTTGGCCTGGTTTCCTGAGGTAAATCCTGAGAGCCCTCCTAACGTCCAGAGTGTGCCACTTCCTCTCCAATGCGTGAGAAGGGTCCGGACAGAAGTTGGGCAAAATCAGTTCCTGGGCTCGATGGAAGCAGGAGCACACCTTGGGGATGAAGGACGGATCCAGCCGTAACACCACCCTGTCTTGGTGGAAGACACAGAGATCCTCCCTGGTGGACAGCGCTTGCAGTTCGGATATCCGCCTGGCGGAGGTGATGGCCACCAGGAACACCACCTTCAGGGTCAGGAACTTAAGGGAAACTGTTCGTAACGGCTCAAACGGAGCACCCGTTAGAGCGTCCAATACCCTGTGTAAATCCCAGGAAGGGTACCTGTGTACCGTAGGTGGCCTGAGATTGGAGGCCCCCTTAAGGAATTGCCTGACCATGGGTGGTGCGTCAAACTCTGGTTTCTGCCACACAGGAGAACTGATGAGATGGCTGAAACCTGTCTCCTAATTGTGTTAGGAGCTAACCCTCTATCCAGGCCTGCCTGGAGGAAGTCCAGAACCTGTGGCACCGTAGCCTGGATGGGGTTGTACCCCCGGGAGTTGCACCAAGAGTCAAAGGCCCGCCACGTGGAGCCATAGATGCGCTCTGTGGAAGGTCTGCGGGCGGCCTGGATAGTCCTTATCACCCTGGGGGAGAAGAGGTCTTTCCTCGGGATGCTCCGCTCAATCGCCAAGCGGTCAACTGGAGCCATTGAGGATCCGGGTGCTCCAGTGACCCCTGGCTGAGGAATATCCTCTCCTGGGAGATTCTCCAGGGCCTCCCCACCGACAGAGACTGGAGATCTGCAAACCAAGGCCTCCGGGGCCAATGAGGAGCCAACAGAACTACTTCCGCCCCTCCTGAAGGATCTTCCATATGACCCTGGGAATCAGGGGCAAGGGAGGAAAGGCATACAAAAGACCCCTGGGCCATGAGCTCCGCAGAGCATCCGTCCCTTCCGCCCCCCGTGTCCGGTACCTGGAGAAGAACCTCGGGAGCTGAGTGTTGAGGGGAGTGGCGAACAGATCGACCTCCGGGCGCCCGAAGGGCTCGGCCATCTCCTTGAATATCGCAGGCTGCAGCCTCCACTCTGAGTTGTCCACCTCGGCCCAGCTGAGCCAATCGGCCCTGGTGTTGTCAACCCCCGCTATGTGTTCTGCCCTCAAAGACCGGAGGTTGCTTTCGGCCCACTGACCCAGACGTTTGGCCTCCTTAATGAGGGCCCTTGATCTGGTACCCCCCCCTGCCTGTTTATGTGGGCCTTAGTGGTGATATTGTCTGTGAAGACTAATATGTGCTGGCCCCTGACCAAGTTCTGGAACCGTAACAGGGCAAGGTGGACCGCCCTGAGCTCCAACCAGTTTATGTTGTGAGTCCCTTCTGCCTGAGTCCACTGTCCTTGCGCCATCTGAGCCAGCAGATGGGCACCCCACCCGCTCAGCCTGGCGTCCGTCGTTACCATCAAGCAGTCTGGTGTCCAGAAGGTTTCGCCCTTCGTGATCGCTGGGGACATCCACCAAGTCAGGGAGCCGGAGACCTCTACTGGGAGAAGTACCTTGGTCTGCGAACAGCTCGTGCGCCTTCGCTGGAACGGCAAGAGGAACCATTGGAGATCTCTGGTGTGGAGGCGAGCCCACGGAACGATGCCAATGGCGGAGACCATGGTGCCTAGTAGTTTAGACAGAGTGGCTAAGGACACCTTGCGCTTCCTGGCTATCGAGGAGGCTAGCTGTCTAAGCGCTATCTGTCTGTCAAGCAACAGGAAAACCATGCCCGCCTGGGTGTCTATTCTGGTTCCTAGGTGAATCAGACTAGTAGAGGGGTGGAGGTGACTCTTGGCTAGGTTCACTGTAAACCCATGGTCCTTCAGGACTGTCATGGTGATGTCTAGGTCTCGCAGGGCGCCCCTAAAGGAAGATGACTGCAGAAGCAGGTCATCCAGGTAACATTGGATGCGCACTGGAACCTGTCTCAGGTGCGCTGCCAGCGCCGCCATTACCTTCGTGAATACCCTTGGGGCCGAAGACAGCCTGAAGGGGAGGGCCCGGTACTGATAGTGGTGTCCCATGTAGCAGAACCTGAGATATCTGCGGTGATCCTGGGCAATGGGAATGTGCAGATAGGCCTCAGTGAGGTCTATGGAAGTGAGAAAGTCTCCCTGTCTAACCCCCTCCAAGATAGAGTGTAGGGAGTGCATCTTGAACCTCCTATAGCAAATGGAACGGTTCAGGTGTTACAGGTCAAGGATCGCTCTCCAGCCCCCAGAGGCCTTGGTGATGACAAACAGGATGGAGTAGTGCCCCTGACCCTGTTGCTCTGGAGGCACCGGCTGGATCGCCCTGATCTCCAACAGGTGTTGGATGGCTTCCTGCATCAGCAACCTCCGGGTCGGGTTCTTAGAAACCGGACATATCCGGAAGAAGCTCGGGGGACTGGAAAGAATTTTGAGTGAAAGGCCATGCCTGATGGTCTTCTGTACCCATCTGTCAGAGGAAGTGAGGTCCCAGTGGTCGGCAAAGTGCGCTAAGCCCCCCCCCCCAATGGGGAGAACGCTGGGCCTAGCTTTAATTTCTGCGGAAGGAACGCCCCCCTCCACCCCCTCGAAAGGGCCGCTTCTGCTGCCTGCCTCTCTGCTGTCTGTCTGGGTACCTCTGCCTAGCAGGGAATCCCCCCTGGTACTGCCTGCTTCCAGAGAACCCTGCCTCTGACCCCCTAAAGGAGTCCTGACCCCGAAAGAAGGAACCAGAGTCCTGATCCCGGGAGTAGGAGCATCTGGGGTATGGAGTCAACCTGAAGCTGCCTTTCTTCTGGGCAGTGGCGAGGACCTTCCTCTTGTCCTTGTTCTCAATCAGGAACCGGTCCAGAGCCGAGCCAAAGAGGGAGTCCCCTGTGAAGGGGGCCGAAGCCAGGCACCACTTGTGACAAACCTCCACCTGTCACTGTCGTAGCCACAGCAGCCTGTGTGATGCCACCGATGATGCCTGGAAGTAAATCTGTCTGCAGCCAGGGTGGCATCCGATGAGAACTGGATGGCCGCTGCCAGCCTGTTGATGTCCTGATGTGACCGGGCATCTGCTATGGGAGTGCGTTGCTGTAGCTCCTGCAGCCACAGCAAGGATGATCTGATGATGAAGGAGGCTGTGGTGGATGCTTTCACAGCCCAGGCCGCTGCTTGATGACCCCTCTGCAAGGTGAGGTCCGCCTTCTTGTCCTCCGCCTTCAAGGCATCCTCTGGCTTCCCAGGCATGTTGGTGTATATATGAAGAGCCACGATTGGATCATCTATGGCGGGTTGCGCAAGTAGCTTAGCCAGCTCTTGGTCCACATTGAAGAACACCCTGTCTGAAGAGGAGAGTGAGGGGCCTGTTGTAGGAGATGCCCATTGGCGCCTTATCAGGTCGAGGAAGGTCTTGGGCGTAGGAACGGTGTCTGCCTCGATGGCCTGCTCATCGAAGATGTTCTCCGCTGAGAAGCCCTGGCATTGAGGTGTGGCCTCCGCTGCTCTGTGGCCTAGCTTGACTGTTGCCTTGGCCTTGAAGAGCAGGGACTTGAACAGTGAGGGCTGGAACAACCCGGTGAATGTAGGTTTAGGAGGAGGCATGCCTTCATCCTCTGACAGCTTGAGTTCCCTGATCTCGCCTTCCTCACTTTCATTGTCACTGTCCTCCTGGGATGAATCTGAGGAGCTGTGAATCTCTTCCTCCTGGGTTTCTGGGAATTCAGGAGCCCTGGGGGGTGGGTGGAAGGGGGGGCTGAGGCTGTGGGAATGCTGCTGCCATGTATTGATGAAAAGCCTGCATCATTAACTCCTGGAAGTTGGGGGCTCCTGTGGGAGGTGCTTGGCTGGGGCTGATGCCCCTCTGAGCAGGGGGACTGCCCAAGAGGGGAAAGCCAATAGGCAAGGCTGCCCCCACAGTAGGGGTGGTAGGGGATTGCCACCCCTGAGTAGAGCCCCGAAGTCCTTCCTCTGGATCCACCCTGGGGGAAAGGTGCTTGGTTTTGCATTTAGCCTTTCCTCTCCCCCCCCCTCCTCGGGCAGTTTCTGGGGAAGCTACTGACCTGGATGCTTGCTCTTCTGCCCCTCCGGTGGGGCTGCAGTCCATGCTTGCAGCTGCCTGGGATTCTCCTTCCTGGTAGCTGCTGGGCGCCGCCATCTTGGACCACATGGGTCCTCCCGGCTTCAAAATGGCGCCGACCGGCTTGCAAAGGGGCGCGAAATTTAAAAGTGCCTAAAGAGCGGCTTGTGCTCCAGAGAGCTTGCCGCGCGTGCTCCCAGCCGGATTCTCTTCCTCCTGCCTCTTCTCCGATGCCGCTGTAGCCAGGAACAGCTTCTTTAGCTTCCTCACGATCCTCTGGCCAGGTGGAAGCAGCACAGGCGCTCCAGGGTGTTTGGAAGCCCTGGTTCGTCGCTCAACCCTTGAGAGGAGCAACGGAGCGCTCCAGCGACTTACAAGCCTCAGCGGTTAGGGCTGCCTGCTGGAGGCTTTTGCCCGTCCTCCTGCTGTCCGGCCAAGGTCATCACTGAGTGTCTTCAGATGTGCTCAGTGGCCAGGGCAGCGTGCCGCCCCAGGGGGCTAGTGGCAGTCCCAATCCTGCAGGAGGAGGCTGTGCGCGGAGCAGGGAGGCAAAACTCGACGGGTCCAACTGAATTTCCCTTAGATCCTAGTAAATTGCTGGAGATCCAGAATGAGCAACCTTTCACGATTGATTTGAGTCAGAAAAACTGGGGATTCCTGGTGCCAGGGGGCGTTACCCAAAGAGCTTATCTGACTCAATCCAATCACGAGAGGATAAGGTCAACCCATTCTGGATACTCCTCCCCCCTCACTATGGAGAATGGAGGGGTACTGATTTCTCACAAAAGAATATAATAGTAAGAAGGAATAACCATGAGGAACAGGAGGAAAAAACGCAACCATAACAACAGATGGCCAAGGTGGCGCAGTGGTTAAAAGCAGCACTGCAGGCTACTGCTAGATCAGCAGGTCAGCGGTTCAAATCTCACCGGCTCAGGGTTGACTCAGCCTTCCATCCTTCCGAGGTGGGTAAAATGAGGACCCAGATTGTTGGGGGCAATATGCTGACTCTCTGTAAACCGCTTAGAGAGGCCTGAAAGGCCTATGAAGCGGTATATAAGTCTACTGCTATTGCTATTGCTAACAGATAAAATAACTTCTCCATCAAAAGTTGCAACTCCATTACCCTGGCTGATTTTTCATCTTTACATTACATGAATAAAAATAACACAGATTATATTGTCATCTTTTTTTCTATAAAATAGATATGTGCCTGATAACAGGTTGGTTGAGTTCTCTATGGCTATATTAAGTGACTCACACAAATATTTTAGCACAATACAAGAAGAACTGACATACCTGAAGGGCTAGGTATATGCCTGAATAATAACAGAGATAAATCTAAATTTTATAGAACAGACTTAATCCATATATATGAGAATTTTTAAATGATCAAGCAATCATTAACCAATGCCATAGAAAGCTTTAAAGTAATTCTGAATTTAATTCGAATCCAATAAAATGTATGGAGTGAAAAATTTCTAACCAAATCTATAACATTTATCAAGAGACACAGTCCATAGCCAATTTTTAAAGTACAAACAGCTAAAAGACAACCATTTTTACAACAAATTCCCCTATGTCCCACCAAATACCACTCACAAGTGTCATCACCTTAAAAAAATACATTTTCATGTGTACAGCAGACAGAAATGTCAAAGTCATCTGCACTAACAAGATGTCACTTAGTCTAAAACAATTGCATTGTTAGTACTACCAGTATTAATATTATTTAATATCACAATTTATCCTGGTATTTATTTTAATTGGCATTATAGCAGAGTCAACAGTCAATGAATAAAACTGATTACAGTATTATTATATAGTGCAGGTAGTAGTAAGTATGAATTGGGCAATTCTCTTATATAGACAGAAATAGGTGTGTATGTATACAACCCACATAACAGTAGTTGTTATTTGAAAATAAGGTAGCATTTCATTTTATATTAAATGCAAATGCATAAATATTATAAAATGCTATAAGTATTTACGAATATTGTTCTCCCATTATAAGCTTTCTCTCAATTAATTATTCATTCAAGCTAATTAAACAAAAGTGTAACTAGGATTAAATAGTCAATTTGCTATGACAACAAGCTGCTATCATTGGAGCTCCTTTCGTCTTCATTCATACACCATAATGAGTAGAAAGCTTCCAGTAAGAAAAAAAATCAGGATAACTAGAGGTGGCGCAGTGGTTAAATGCAGCACTGCAGGCTACTTCAACTGACTGCAGTTCTGCAGTTCGGCTGTTCAAATCTCACCGGCTCAGGGTTGACTCAGCCTTCCATCCTTCCAAGGTGGGTAAAATGAGGACCCGGATTGTTGTTGGGGGCAATATGCTGACTCTTTAAACCGCTTAGAGAGGGCTGAAAGCCCTATGAAGCGGTATATAAGTCTAACTGCTATTGCTATTGCTATTGCTAATTCAAAACAGCCAAAAATGTAACAATAGCCCAAAGATTAGGAGTATTTATATTGCATTGCCCCTCTTGGCAAATAAGAAAAAGTTGTTCCAAAGGTGAATTACAAATATTTACATTCCATAAATATGTACTCAGACGGATGTCTTATTGATTTAGTGTTGTTTACTTGAAAGTAAACTTTAAGCCATGCAATTAAAATATTTAGCAGAATTGTACCTTAAGTATATATTTAAGTCTAGTAGGATATACTATAGGAGAAACTTTTTAGAATCAACTGATTATTCACAAAATCATTACATTTTGAATGTATTACTACAAATAAACTTCATGGTGACAGAAAAGATCACAGAAAGCCAAAGCCCTATAAAATGCAATGCTTTCTCTCCTAGTTAAGAATGTGTTTTATTCTTTTATTTAAAAAGACAAAGGAGATTAAAAGAAGAATGAGTAGCAAAATGCTGAAAAATTTTTGGAGAGCTAAATACAGATAAAATCCCTTTCCAGGAATATGGGATTATGCCAAGAACCCATAAATCTTGCAAAAATTGAGTACTGCAGACACATCTACTGTTTTCTCCCCAAAATAAGACCTTTTTGATCTTTTTTTGCCTCCAAAAGAGGCATTAGGTCTTATTTTCAGGAGATGTCTTCCATTGTCTCAACTTGGGCAGTGGCACTGACAGCCCCGCCCAGCAGGAGCCAATGTGGCCACTGCCGTCCCACCACTTTTGCAGTTGCTTGCCGCTGCTCATATGCAGCACCCTTGGCCCCTGTTTTGCTGTCACAGGCCTTTAGGAAAGCCTCTGCAGCTGAGAAATGAGCTCTGATGGCACCTCTGACGGCAAAATGGAGGTCGGGGGACGACCTACTTACTGTATTTCTCTCTTTCTCTCCCTCTCTATCCCTCTATCTACCTACCTACTTTTTTTAAAAAAAATTGCCTCTTCAAAACCTTGGTGCGTCTTATACTCCGGTGCATCTTATACGCCGAAAAATACAGTAAGCAGATTTCAGCCCCTCAAATGACATTATGTGTAATCCTCAACTTATAACCATTTGTTTAGTGACCACTCAAAATTACAATGGTACTGAAGAAAGTAACTTATGATCAGTTTTCACACTTACTACTGTTGCAGCATCCCCATGATAATGTGATCAAAATTTGGGCACTTGGAAACTGGCATGTATTTATAACAGTTGCACTGTCCTGAGGTAATGTGATCACCATTTGTAATTTCTCAGCCAGCTTCCAATAAGCAAAGTCAATGGGAGAAATCAGATTCACTTAATGACCTCATGATTAATGACTTAACAACTACAGTGATTTGTTTAACAAAGGAAAAAGGTCATAAAATGGGGAAAAATTTACCTAACAACGGTCTTGTTTAGTAATGGCAATTTTGGGCTCAATTGTGATTTGATTTGATTTGATTATATTTATATGCCGCCCTTTCCCCCCGAAGGGGACTCAGGGCGGCTCACAATTCAAATCAGGGAAAGGGGGTACAGACAGAAAATAAAAAGACGAAACATAACAATACATAATTTAAAAACACACAACAGTCATACCATTCGAGACGGGGGCCCATAAGGACTGCTTATACTATACTATGCATGTGGCTCTTTCATTCCTCTGTTGCAGCTTCCTGTCGCCATCTTGCCAGATGGCAAGATTTCTTCCCATTAAAACCACTAACATATTTTCCTGCCAAAACCTCTTCATCTTTACTCATACATTTACCATTGTGCTGCATGGTTATTCTAGTTGTGGACTTCCAAACCTGCAATAGTTGGTACTTTTATTATGGGTTTAAACAGACCATCAATATCTTGTCCAAAATGAAAAGGATCTGCCTAACATCAGAAGCAAAGTTAGATGTATTACATTGTGTTGAAGCTGAATGGCATCTTCAGCACTAAGATGAGCTTTTAACTTGGGCAAAATTATGGTGCACAATATAACAAATGCTAATTCTTATACTTTGATGCATTCTACCGCTTTGTCTGCCAGATATACATGAGCATTTTAAAAAAAACAGCAAAATGGATACAATTCTTTCACAGCACACACAAGCCAAGACAAGAAAGCAAAGTGGTTGAGTAACATGCTTAAGAATAAATGTATGAGAATATTTACACTTGAGTTATAAAATTTTATACCATGCTCTGCACCACCTATTTTCCACTGGTTCAACATCTTGCTAGGGAAATTGGTAATTTATGTATACATGAAAAGGCACTGTGCAACAAAAGATTTTAAATCATCAGCAAGCATATTAGTAAAACTTTCACAAGAGACAAAACTATTACATAGCACTTGTACTTGCGGAATATGCCACCATTTATCCACACTTGTCCATTCTTTTAGTCAATTACTTACTATATGTTATATTCCATGAAAGTCTTAGTAAACTATTAGGTATTTTTGGTGATACTATCAGAAAGAATCGCCAAAAATGCTTTACCTCTTTTTTTTTGGTAAGCAGGAGAGTTATGAGTGAAAATGGGAAATCATTACTGCATTCCCACCTTTAACCCTCCCATTCCCAAACTGTTTGAAGTCAATGTTTTTCTTTCAGGACAATTTCTGACTTTTCAGAGGGTTTTGAATGTAAGAAAAAAAGCATTCACCTTCCAAGAGAACTCCCATTCATTTCTTCACCCTTACCAAAAGCAAGAGCTATTGAGAAATTAACATGGGAACGGGAGGAGACTTTCCATCTTTTTCCACATTTGATTCTGAAGAAAGATTGTGTCATAATTTCGAGGTGTGCTTCATACAGTGGTTTCTTGAATGGCTTTGATGTTAAAATATAGACTAGGAATCTGAGGATTGTTTTTTATTGGGGAAGGGGCAACTGAGCCCTTTGACATCCTTGTACAGTCCCATGAAAAGCATTTGAGCAGATGTATATATCAGGTGTTTTAGCTAATGTTTGTTCCAGCTGAGGCTGACAAAAACATTGTAGTCCTATTCAATGTATATAATGCAAATGGTCCTAGAATAAATCCCCACATCTCCAGATGGCAAGAGATTTCACGAAACAAAATGAAATGAAATCTATTAAGCAAAAACTTAAAATGAAATAAGGTAAAGGAGGAAGGGATGATTTTCATAATACATTCAGCCTGCAGCAACATCCACTTACAGTATGTTACTTTGTAGAAATCTCCAACTTTCTGGAAAAAAAATTTAGAGCAACTTTTCAAACAAATTGTTTTTCCCTCTTCTTTGATTGGAGAAGTATCCAGTGGGATACTTTAAAATCACCCATAAGTAGTCTGGATTGAATCCAGTGATTGGCCTCTTAAAAGCTATTATTTATTGCAAAATTGCTTGTCAAATAAAATGAAATTGGTTGGACTTACGTAATATGATAGGCCACATTATGGCTTAGTGTGAAGTGTGAACTAGTCAATGGATTGGAGCATCTTACAAATGAAGAACTGCTGGCTAAGCTGCACTATGTTGGAAGTCAGCAGCTATGAAATACTGTACTGTACCCTCCACATTCCTGAGTTTACAAAAAGAGAAAGACCATTGGCTTACCTGAAGGGTCCTTCTCTGTGCACCGCGGGAGAGTCCAAGCAATGGGTTATTTCAGTCTGCTTGCCCTGGACTGAGAAGTCTTTTCCCTGGCCACGCCTCCTTGCGTGGCTACGTTCTCCAGAAAAAATAGAATAGTCTAGACCATGAGGATGGCAGAAAAGGAGACCAAGTCCAATTCAGGAGACAATGTCACCACGTATCCCGGGACAAACCGGGCGGGTTGGACTCTCCCGCGGTGCACAGAGAAAGACCCTGCAGGTAAGCCAATGGTCTTTCTCCTGTGCACCGCTTGGAGAGTCCAAGCAATGGGACATATCCAAGTTACTGTCAATCGGGGCGGGCAGAAAGAAGGTCCCAAGATTCAGTCGCATGAACAACCGCCTGGAGCACTCTCCTGCCAAAGGCCGCCTCAGCCAAGGCAAATATATCAAGCTTGTAATGTCTGACGAAAGGAGGTGAAGACCATGTGGCTGCCCGACAGATCTCTTCGATCGAAGCCTGGGTGGCCCAGGCAGCCAAGGTGGCTGCGCTCCTCGTAGAGTTGGCAGTGATGTTACGTGGAACCACCCGAGATTGGCCTTCGTAGGCGGAGGCAATGCATGCCCTCAACCATCTTCCCACGGTGGTGGAGGTGACCTTCTTGCCCAGAGAACCAGGCTGGAAAGAAATGAACAAGGCCTCAGACTGACGGAAGTCCGAGGTCCAGTGGAGGTAGACTTTCAGGGCTCGCCGAACATCTAGACTGTGCCAAGAGCGCTCCCCCGCGTGGGAAGGGCACGGGCAAAAACTTGGCAAGATGACCTCTTGTGCCCTATGGAAGCGGGTGTTGATTTTCGGAATGAAGGAAGGATCGAGTCATAAGACGACCCTGTCGGGATGTACAATGCAAAGGTCCTGACGAACCGACAAGGCCGCCAACTCGGAGATACGGCGGGCAGAGGTGATGGCTATCAGGAAGGCCGTCTTCAGCGTGAGGTGTTGAAGAGAAACAGAACACAGTGGCTCGAAAGATGGAGCGGTGAGCGCTTGGAGCACCACGGAAAGCTGCCAGGTAGGGTATCGATGGATGGCGGGTGGACGTAGGTTCGAGGCGCCCTTCAGGAAACAGCGTACTCTGGGGGTCTTGCCGAGAGACAAGGAAGGATCCCCGGCCCAGATAGTGGAGAAGGCCGCATATTGTTTGTTTTTGTATTGCACCCCCTTCCCTACGATTGTAAGCCGCCCTGAGTCCCCTCAGGGAAAAGGGCGGCCTATAAATCCTAATAAAATGCTAAATGCTAAATGCTACCTGGCGCCGCAGCGTATTCGGGGACAACCCCTTCTCAAGGCCCCCTTGCAAGGAGTCCAAAACGCGGCACACAGGCACAGTAACTAGATCCAGGAGACGGTCCTCACACCATCTGGCGAAGGAGGCCCACATGGCATCGTAGATTCTCATCGTGGAGGGACGCTGAGCAGCTTATATGGTGCGTACCACCTCGTCCGATAGACCTTCGTTCCTCAGCAGGTCCCCCTCAGACGGCCAGATGGCCAACTGCAGCCACTGGCATTCCAGGTGGACAACAACCCCATGGTGGAGGGAGATCTGACTCGGAGGGATCCGCCTAGGCTGACTAGGTCAGCGAACCACGATCTCCGGGGCCAATGGGGAGCCACGAGAATCACTTCCACCTCCTCCGCAATGATCTTGGATAGGACTTGCAGCAAGAGAGGAAGAGGAGGGAAGGCGTAGAGCAGACCCCGGGGCCAGCGGTACCGCAAAGCGTCTGTTCCTTCCACCCCCGGGGTCAGAAATCGGGAGAAGAACCTCTCCAGTTGGGCGTTCTCCCAGTGGCAGGCCAAACCTGCAAGTCAGGCGGCGGAAGAGGGCCGGGTCGAGTTGCCACTCGGCAGGGTCGATGGTAGTCCTGCTGAGCCAGTCCGCCCGGGTATTGTTGACACCCGAGATGTGATCAGAGTGGATGGACTTCAGGTGGCGTTCCGCCCAGTGGCCCAGTGCTTCCACCTCCGGCATAAGCCGCTTGGATTTGGTGCCACCCTGGCGGTTGATGTGCGCCTTGGTGGCCACGTTGTCCATCATGAGGAGGATGTGACGTCGGCGAATCGACAGATGGAAATGACGAAGGGCCAACCTCGCCGCCCTCAGTTTTAGAAGATTGATGCTGCAGCGGGACTCCGACGCGGACCATTTGCCTTGGACCACGAGTTGGCCCAGATGCGCTCCCCAGCCGGAGAGATTGGTGTCGGTGGTGACGACCACCCTGTCGGGCTCCCTGAAGAGGTGCCCCTTGAGGATCGCAGGTGACGTCCACCATCGGAGAGACCTCTTCACGGCTGGAGGCACAGGAATCAGCATGGTCGAGTTGCTCCTGTTGGCTCTCTGGTGGGGCAGAAGCAGCCACTGCAGAGCCCTTGAGTGGAGCTGGGCCCAGGGAACAATCGACAGGCACGAAATCATCTTTCCCAGCAACTGCGATAAGAGAACCACCTGAGCCTGCCTCGCACGGATCACCTTGTGTGTCAAGGACCTTAGAGCCTCTACCCTGTCTTGGGATAGGTGGTTGATTCTGGTGGAAGGAGTAAGGTGGCTCTTCTCCAAGTTGAGAGAGAAGCCGTGATTCCTGAGGGTCCTCATGGTGATGCGGAGGTCCCGCATGGCCTGCGGCCTGGACGACTGAATGATGATGTCGTCCAGGTAGCATTGGAGCCGTACGGGTCTGCGCCAGAGGTGGGCAGCCACTACCGCCAGGACCTTCGTGAAGGTCCTTGGAGCCGACGATAGGCCGAATGGAAGGGCCCCGTATTTAAAATGTCAGAAGTAGGACCATTGTAAGATAAGATGGATCTATGGGATGATAAAAAAGCAATCTTCAAGTATATTGTCAACAGTAGGGAAAAATTGTTATAAATACATATTATTAATAACAGTTATGAGATCATATAATTGTGAATGTATATATGAAATTGATAAAATAAATAAATTATAAAAAAAAAGTAAAAAATAAAATAAAATGTCAGCCCGCATAGAAGAAGTGTAGGAACCTCCTGTGCTGAGGGCGGATGGGAATATGGAGATATGCCTCCTTTAGATCGATAGAAGTCAGGTGGTCTCCCTGGCGGATCCCCGCCAGGATGGACTGGAGGGACTGCATCTTGAACCTCTGGTAGGCAATGTACCCGTTGAGGATCTTGAGGTCCAAGATGGCCCTCCACCCCCCCCCCCGAGTTCTTGGGCACCAGGAAGAGGATGGAATAAAATCCCCTCCCCTCCTGCCCGGGGGGCACCTGCTCTATTGCGTTTATCTCCAGGAGGTGAAGGACCTCCAGGGCAGGAGGGAGTGGGGCACCTGATGAAGTTTCTGGGAGGAAGGGAAAGGAACTCCAGGGAGAGGCCCTCCCTGATGGTCTGAAGCACCCAGGCGTCCTCCGCTGTCTGGGCCCAACGGGAGGCGAACAACTGGAGTCGACCCCCTATGGGAGACGACATCTGGGAATCACTTTGACTTGCGGAAAGGCCTATTGGAGGCCCCACCGCGGTTGAACTTACGGAACCGGTATTGCTGCCTCCCCCTGTCTCGAAAGGAAGACCTCTCCTGCGCCCTCTCCCCCGACTGGCCTGAGGGTCTGTTGGAAGGATTAAAGGAGGCAGACGTGGGGGGCTCGGAGGCACGAAAGGACTGCCTTCTATGGTAGTGGGCGGATTTGCGGTCCTGCTTCTTGGAAATAGAGGGCAAGACCTTCCTCTTGTCCTTGGACTCTATGAGGAAGGGGTCCAACACCTCCCCGAATAGCTTGGCACCCTTGAAGGGCACAGCGGCCAGCTTCCATTTGTGTTTTTGGTCCGCCTGCCAGTGGCGGAGCCAAATGAGGCATCGGGAAGTGACATTCGACGCTAGGGCCCTGGACGCAAATTTGGTGGCATTAAGTGAAGCGTCCGCGGCATACTGGGCCGCTGTGACTGTCTTAGCCATGTCCTGGTGAAGACGAGCATCATCAACCGGAAGTTTGTGTTGGAGCTCCTGCAGCCAGATCACAACAGCCCTATTAAAGAATGAAGCGGAGGAAGCCGCCCTAATGGCCCAGGGCGCCGCAAGATGGGTCTTGTGGCAGGCTTTCTCCGCCTTTTTGTCCTCTGCTTTGAGCCCTTCTAAAAGGTCCGCGGAAAGATGAGAGCCCCCTCCCACTGGGGGAGGATGAGGTGGCTGGTTGATTCCACTGATGTTGTATAAGGTCAAGGAAGAGTTCGGGAATTGGCACCAACTCCTGGTGGGAAGGAGGAACCTTAAACATGGCTGCATTGGGATTCACCGGAGCAGCCCCTGGTGGGGCTGGAGCTGGCTTGGGTTTAATCCCTTCTCCGGTAGCCACCTTCACCTTGTGTAGGATTGATTTGAATAGGCTGGGCTTGAAAAGGCCCAAAAAGGCCAGGGCGTCGGGAGGGAGGTCCTCATCATCAGACATCTTATGGAGATCCTGGCCAGGGTTCTCAAGGGCAGAGGCCTCACTGACTACGGAAGACTCAAGAGAGGGGTGGCGCACATGCTTTGGCGGCGGAGGGCCAGCCTGAGCGAGCTGAGAAGGACCTGAGGATGGAAGTTCGCGCTTCCGCATGACAGCCTCGATGCCCTTTGCAATGGCCCGGGCCACCACCCCTTGCATGTGAGGGGATAACTCGGAGTCAGAATCTGAATCCAGCTCCTGATCAGCAGGCTCCCCTTGAAGGGGAAAAAGACCTTCAGAAGGATTGGACGGTTCCAATCCGTGGAATAGCAATAGCAGTACACTTATATACCGCTTCATAGGGCTTTCAGCCCTCTCTAAGCGGTTTACAGAGAGTCAGCATATTGCCCCCAACAATCTGGGTCCTCATTTTACCCACCTCGGAAGGATGGAAGGCTGAGTCAACCCTGAGCCGGTGACATTTGAACCGCTGAACTGCTGATCTAGCAGTAGCCTGCAGTGCTGCATTTAACCACTGCGCCACCTGCCCTTGTGGAAGGTTCCACAAGGGCAGGTCCCTGGTCGTAAGACCAGGAAGGAGTTGGGGAAGAGGGAGCCAAGGATCTGCTAGGAGACAAGTCCTGCGACTCAACCTCCTCGTCCAACAAGACCACGGGGTCCTCCCTGGGAGGGGGCAGGGCTGAGGATCCCCCAGGAGTAGATGATGGGGGGGAGTTCCATCTCCGCCAGGCGCCTAGCCCTTTCAAACTGCTTGTCAAGGGCTATCTGGCGCCTTTCGGCATCCCTAGCCTCAGCCACAGAGGGGATCTTGGGGTGTTGACCCTGGCTGATCACCCTAACCCTGCCTGAGCCACCATCCATAGCGGGGGGGAAGCCTCACTTGGAACCTGCGGGGGACCCTGTCTACCAGCGAAAGACCCTGAAGTAGAGGGATCCATGGTGAATGATCACACAGATAGATCAGACAAGTGCAGGAGGCAGCAGGAGAACTGGATGCTCTGACTGGCTACTCTGCAACAAAGGAACAAAGAGGAAACATAAGTTGAAGCACTCAAAGGATCAAAAAAGTCACATAAACATGAATACATGGTACAGAGAGGAGTGCCAGAGAGAGCAGAGGGGATGGAGGCCAAGGGATCTGCAGTGCAAACCGCAAGATCAATCGGGGAACCAGAGAAAAGCCCAGGCGCCTGCAAAGACAAAAGGGGAAAATTTAAACTGCCAATCATGCAGGCCCCGGGAGCCTCTCTGTGCCAGAGCGCAGGCCACGGACGGCACTGGTGCTAGCGCCGCATGGCGATTGATGAGGATGGCAGAGGGACAGTTGAGGGATAGTTGAGGGCCCCCGCTGTACCCCCTGTTCACCCAGCAGCTGCCCAATGAGACGGGGCTGAAGCGTTGGGCCTGGGCATAAAAGGGCGCGAAACACTTTCGCCCAAAATGGCCGCCGCAACAGCGTGGGAGGGAAGGAGGACAAGCGTGGCGCAAAAGCGGCTGAACCGTCGGCCTCGCTCACCCTGCGGCAGGCCAGCACATTCCTAGGGCCAGAAGATCCAAAAAACTACGAGAAAAACAATAAATAATGTCAAACGCAGCTTCGCTGTGTGTCCTGGGAGCCTTGCTGCTGATCGCCGTGCCTTTAAAGGCAAGCGGCAGGCCTCCGAAGCCGGCTGAAGAGACACGGCCCTGGAAAGCCCTCCCGCACTAACCGTCTGCCTCCCAGCCTCCGAGAGGCTCAAACACAGCAATCCAGGCTGCCAAAACACAAGGAAGGAAAGAGAAAGAAAGGGAAAACAGTTTAAGAAGGGAAAAAGCAGATTGGAGAGTCGAAGCCAAAGGGAAAAAAAACCAAATAGCTGGAGCTCACATATTTCAATCTGATCGGGCTGGACTGAAAATTTTTTCTGGAGAACGTAGCCACGCAAGGAGGCGTGGCCAGGGAAAAGACTTCTCAGTCCAGGGCAAGCAGACTGAAATAACCCATTGCTTGGACTCTCCAAGCAGTGCACAGGAGAAATCACATGCCACTGAATGTCAACAGAAAAAATTCTTCACCCAAAGCATTATTAACTATTGTAAGGTAGTACTGAATTCCTTTATCATTAACATGAGATGTAATGAGGAACACTTATGGGTGTCAAACTCAAGGCCCAGGGGCCAGATCCAGCCCGCAAGGTGCTTAGATCTGGCCTGCAGGGCTACCCTGGAAACAGCAAAAGACCAGCCTGCAGTACCTCTGCCAGCAAAAATGGAGCTTGGGAAGGCCATGTGCGGCCCTCCCAAGTTGCATTTTCACTGGCAGAGGGTTGCAAGAGCAGTTGCAGCTGAAAACGGAGTTCGGGAGCCCATTTTCGCTGGCAGAGTGCTCGGGCCACCACAGGGCTCCCCAACACGAGTGACATCGAGCTGGCCACACCTACCCCAGCCCCCCGAGGTCAAACACAACCCTGATGCATTCATCAATGAAATTGAGTTTGACACCCCTGACTTAGATGGATTATATTACAGGAAGTCCTCGACTTATGACCATCCCTGAGTCCAAAGTTTCCATTTCTAAGCAAGACAGCTGTTAAGTGAGTTTTGCCCAATTTTACAACCTTTTTGCCACAGTTGTTAGGTTAATCATGCAAATCTGGTGTCTCTCATTGATTTTACTTGTTGGAAGCCAGCCAGGAAGGTTACAAATGGTGATCACATGACCCCAGGACAGCACAGCTATACATGCCAGTTGCTAACTGCCCGAATTCTTATCATGTGATTCTGGAGATGCTGAAATGGCCATAAGTGTGAAAACCTGTCATATTTTTTTCAGTGCCTTTGTAACTTCAAACAGTCACAAAACAAATGGTTGTAAGTCAATGACTACCTGCATTGTTCTACAATAAGCTAATAGGTGCCTCTTTAATTCAAAAGCAAAGATTTTTCTATAACCATATAACTATCAAATGAGTCCAAAAAAGAGAGTACTGTACTTTTTTTGGGAGAGAAAACCACAGACAGGTTCAGCAGGTGGGCCAACACCAAATCTGAAGTACCTTTCCTACTTTGGAGACAAACACTGCACACTTCTAAACACTGACACTCAGTTCTGTTGAATATTTAATTTTTGAAAACATTTTTTTCACATTTTAATATTTAATTCAGCAATAATTGTTAACCAAACAATCTATATACTTCTTTAAAGCTGTTAAAAGTTACAGCTCGGCACATTACATTTGCTATTCACATTGACCACTAGAATCAATGACACATGATTAGTATTTCAGAAAACACTACTACAGCTATGATGTCATCAGCTGAATTATGAGCCAAAATTTATTTTTTATTCTTCAAATTTATATAGCTGCTCATCTCATCAAACAACTGATTTAGTTATGATTTCTTACCCTTACCATTCACTGTTATACATTAGTTCCCATTTGCTTATTTGCAACATTATTCTTCAATACATAATTATGTTATAGCAGTTTGGTTAAAAGCTGTATGATTGGTGGCTTTCTATTACTTTACAAGCAGTGATGGTACCAGAATGCACATGGCACAAAAGAAAGAACAGTTGTTAAACTCCAAAGAAAGATTTGCTTGTTCACTAATGTTTATAGTGTGGATAATAGGTGGCACAGACAGTCATACTGAAAGCTTATGATTAGTCAATTTGAAAATAAAAGGACCCAAAATAAAAAAAGGAACCCAAATCAGTAATATTTAGGAAGATATTTGATTACTTCTTTAACAAATTGGTAAAATGTACATACTGTACTAATAAGTTCAATATATATAAGCTTTCTTCTAGACATGCTACTTTTCAATATCACAGTAGTATCTTGCACCAGATACAACCATTTTTCTTAACCATTTATCATAGCACTCCTAACTGCAAAAATTCAACTCAGTAATTCAAAATCAAAATTCTGTAAAGCCTCCTCCCTATTAGAAAGGAAACTTGCCTTCTTTTCAACCTTTGATGCAGATTAATTTTTAATACCAAGTCCTTTTCAATAGCCCACTATTAGTGTTAGTTGTGACATTAAAATAGTTTCTCTGCATTCTCCTGTAAGCAAAAGGATGGTCAAATCAAATGTATTTATGCAATCCATAAAGGACTTTTGTGCTATATCTTTTGTGCTGACTATAATCCTAATACAGCAGCGAAAGAGTAAAATAAAATGGGATCATTAGAAGGGAGATTTGATTATCCAGTAACATCAATGCAACAGACATTACTGAAGAGGACTGAATCCTTCATGTTTCTCTTTATACCATTCCCATTAACTATATTATTCCCCAACCAGCATATAAAACAGCAGCTTAATGGAAAAAAGGGGAACATAATTTCTCTGTGCTGGAAGAATGAATAGGTTATTTTTGTAGATGTGATCCTATATATACCTTAATGTTAACTACACGTGCAATAGAATTGTAGAGCAAAAGAGCAATAAGTTACCTGTTAAAAAAAGACATGGATGCATTGCTACCAAGGAAAAATCCAATAAAGAATTAAATTGTACATATTTGTTAAATGTAATATACAACAGTTAGTCTTCCGCTTATAACCATTCATTTAGTGACCATTCACAGTTACAACAGCACTGAAAAAAGTGTCATATTACTGTTTTTCACACTTATGACCACTGCCGCATCCCCATGATTACATCATCAAAATTCAGATGGTTGGCAAGTTGGCATGTTTATGAGGGTTGCAGTGTCTTGGCTCTCACCTTTTGCAATCTTCTAACAAGCAAATTCAACAAGGAAGCCAGATTCATTTAACAAGCATGTTGCTAAACAATTGCAGTGGTTCACTTACCAACTGTGGCAAGAAAGATCATAAAATGGGACAAAACACAACAACTTAGCAGCAGAAATTTTTGGCTCAATTGTGGTCATACGTTGAGGACTACCTGTACAGTATGTATCAAAGTCATTCTGTAGTATACACTAAAAATCACAAAGTTAAATTAGATACATTAAAGTTAAAATTATAAATAAAATAATCAACAACTAAAATGTATTTAAAACAATATCTTATATGGGCCTTCTAGAAAGTTGCAAAAAGGCCAAATCCCCGCAATTCAGCACATAATGATTTCCAGAAACTGAGAGTGACTACAGAGAAATCTTGACCCCAAGTTACCAGAAAACAAGCCCATAGCAACTGTAGGAAAAACTCAATGGTATGAGGATTATCATTGGATTCAATGTACATAAAATAAAATAAAAGAAATCCAGTACTTTATAATTACCTTTAATTGAGTTTAGGTGTGGCAATTCCATTTACTGGCTTGCCACTATAATAGGAAATTGCAGCAAGTTCTAGCTTCCTTGTACATACAAGACACATTTGAGTGATTACCGTATTTTCCAGAGTATAAGATGCACTGGAGTATAAGACGCACCAAGATTTTGAAAAGGCAAATTAAAAAAAAAGTTTTTGCACTCTGCAAACTTCCCAAAAACGGGCCCGTTTTTTGTCAAAAAAAGGAGGAGGCTTTAGGAGGCTTATAGATGGCCCGTTTTTATGTAAACGGCCCATTTTTCATTCAATTCCCCCCCCCCAAGGAGCACTCTGGAAGCCTCCTAAAGGCTATGCACGGCCATTTTTGCAAAGGAAACGGGGTTTCTGGTGGCCAAAAATGCTGTATTCAGTGTATAAGATACACCCAGATTTCCACCCTCTTTTTTGAGGGAAAAAGATGTGTCTTATACTCCGAAAAATGTGGTACATGTTTATAGCAGAAGCAGACTGCTAGTTTTCTTTTAAGGAAAGGATGCATACCAAATCTAACTGGAGTAGTACTTGCCAATGCTACGTGTTTCAATGGTTGAGAAAGGACAAGATTCCGACGCCCTCCCCTTTTTTTTTTCTTCAGGCAGCAAAAGAAACAAATCATGTCATATGTATTCAGGATCTATATACCTAAATGCTAGAACAATGCCCAATGAATACATATTATGAAAAGCAATTTTGTTTGTGTTTTGAAGTATTTAAATCTACAGAAGTCAATGAAATGAAACTTTAGATGACAAACATTTTAAATACATTCATTTACTCCAAACTTCAATCCAATCCAAACTAGTGATACCAATATAACTCAACCATGCAATATTGTACACATTTTCCCCATTTTCTTCTATTCTTTTCTCTTGAGCTACATGAGTAACAAACAACCTAAGAAGACACAGTTATGCCATTTTCTGAGAAAGTGGTCTACAGGTTTAGTTGTGTGATACAGTTCTGTTGTAGTCTAGTTTTAACGTAATGCAAGCAACATATCCACTACTCAAGATCATACTATCTTAAGAATTCTACAATAATCGGGAAGGACAGAATGGTACTCAAATAAATCCTGAAGAGTTTTTGTAATATTTAATTCTTTCAGTATCTTTTTGAAATATATCCAGGTCAAATAAAGTTATTGTCATATTTAGATTCTTAAAACTAGTAAATTATGTTTTGAATCAAACACAAAGTGATGATTCAACTTCTTAAACTGAATCTCTAAAATTTTCTGGATCTACAAGAAACAGGAACTAGAAAAGGGAAAACAGACTTTTGTTATTCTGTGTAATCCATGTAATATTTTGCAGCATCACATAATTTGGTTACTGCAGCCCCAGAAACATAGATGTAAAAAGAGATATATACAAAATACAAATGCATCCTTTACCTTTTGAAAAAAAAAAAGATATTTACAGAATAACTCTAAAGCAGCGGTTTTCAACCTTCCTAATGCTTCGACACTTTAATAAAGTTCCTCATGTTGTGGTGACCCCCAACCAACACTCCATCGTGCCAAAACCCGCCCCTCGGCTCTGATTGGCTTGGAACCCAATAACCAGAACCCAATTTCTCCCCCCACACACACATATAGACCCCCTTTTATGTTTGCGTTTCTCCTACTTCCCTGTGTGCCTGCGTGTGTATTTGTGAGTCTGTGCGTGTGTGCATGTGTGTGCGTGCGTGAGAGAGCAACACAGCACGCTTTAGAGTCTAAAGAGTTAAAGAGTTCCGATGGTCTTGGGCGACCCCTGTGAAAAGGTCATTCGACCCACAAAGGGGTTGAGACGCTGCTCTAAAGAAATGCTTCCCCCCCCCCCCCCGAAACCAAAGGTTAGAAAAGATTGGACCCCAATTAAATTGCAAATAAAAGTGCTTGTTACTAGCAATATTTCTAAAAGGTCTTCAATTTGGCTTTAAACCCATAGCATTCTTTAAACAAATACTTCTCATCATTTAATGTCATAGTGAGAGTAGCCTAAATCCACAAGGTAAAAGCAGTTCATTTCCATGTCTTTTCATTGACTCGTTATCATATAAATGAAGTAGTTCTAACCTGACACTGACACCTCCCTTTTCATCCAATCCAATGGTTTTTGCTGTTACCTTTTCCAGCTCTAGTACAGGAAAAAACTGAGCAGACTTACAGAATAACAGAGATAATAGACCACCACAACCACTTAATTAAGCAGATGTGACAACCCATACTATATAACAGGATGCAGAGAAACTTGTCTGCACATGTGGATCACTTTTAATTGAACTGAATACATCCCTGATTCTTAGCAAAACATCAAAAGGTCTAATTTCAGTATGTTTATAGTATATCTTCAATAAAAGCAGAATATGAGAATGCATTTGTACAACAAATCTTTCCCAAATATTAATTGCCTAACAGGCCAAAAAAAAACCTTTAACCAAAATGAAATCAAGAGTTAAAACAAGTAGAATACATTGTTAAGTCAAACTCCATTCTGTAACTCTATTCATGTAGTTTTCTTGGCAACTTTAAGGAAGTGATCTACCATTTCTTTTTCTAAGAATTTTTTAAAAATTGTCAATCTTGTCATCAGCTGTGAAATAATTAGAGCAGCTACCCATATATTAAGAATCAACTCTGCTTAGCTTCCAAGATCACTCAAGGACAGCTAGATTTCTGCCACTCACTGAGATAATTCAAAAAGCATCATTTAACTAAGTGACTTTCTTTAAAGCATACAACTTGTAATGCCGCTTCCAATGAAACATCCTAAATATGTTTTATCATTAAAATGACTGGTACAATGTATACTTTGAATTTATTCCATAAAATGTATTGGGAAAAATCCTATTAAATATAAAATTAAAAAGAATGAATACAAGTGTAAGACCTGTGCAGTTATCTGAATTCAAAAGGAAAAATGCAATTCAGTGGTATCCATTAATTCACATGTAGCAGAAACTTTTTAAACCTATGTCCATTTGTATGCACTGAGACATATTGTACATTTTGAATCCAGATCTATGCAGAGCCCAGCAAAAATTATTATAGGGTTAATTTACAGCAGTTTGATATAGTGCTTAAATTGCTGTCTAGAAATGAAGAGACTGTGAGTTCTAATCCTGCTTTAGGCATGAAACTGGGTGTCCTTGGGCCAGTCATTTATTCTCATCCCAACACATCTCAAAGGGTTATTGTTGCTGGGGGAAATAAGAGGAGGAAGGAGTATTATGCATGTTCCCCACCTTGGGTTTTTTATAAAGTAATAAAGGTGAGATAAAAATCAAATAAACATAAACATATCTTTATATAATGTGATTATATAAAGCTATATCATATACCAAAGTTAATTTATATTATAAAAAGTGGTGCCCAACTAAATTGTAGTAAGTAACTTTACGTGCTTTCTATTTTAGGGGAATACAGCCTCCATCAACAACATCCAAATATGACCAAGGAATTTGAGAACTGTGGTCCAAAACATCTGATGGGTATCATTTATTGACTTCCTGGTATAATACACCGAAGATTTAAATCAGAAAGCTGATATTGAAGTTACAGTTTTCCTAATTTGTTTCTAAAATTCTAATTATACCACTTTTACAAATGACTATTACTTTCACATGAGTATATCATTTTGATATTAGAAATATCTAAATTTAAAATGATACCCTACATATAATCATTTTTCTTTTCAAGTGACAACATACCATGGAGTACATTCGCAAGTACCGTATTTTTCGGAGTATAAGACGCACCTTTTTTACTCAAGAGGCTGAAAATCTGGGTGTGTCTTATACATCGAATATAGCATTTTTCCCTCCCAAAGCCCCACCCCCTTCACCAAAATGGCCATGCATACCCTTATGCTTTCAGAGAGCTCCTGGGGGCTGGGGAGGGCAGAAATGAGCAAAAAATGGTCCATTTTTGCTCCCCCAGCCCCCAGCAGCACTCTATAAGCCTCCATAAGGCTATGCACGCAATTTGTTTGACAAAAAACGGGCCCGCTTTCATGAAAAACAGGCCAGTTTTTGCTGGTTTTTGCCCCATCCCCACCCTCAGCGGCACTCTGTAAGCCCCTCAAGGCTATTCATGCCTTTAAAAAAAAAACAGGGCCATTTTTGCAAAATACGGGCCATTTTTGGGAGGTTTGCAGAGTGCAAAAACTCCCCCCCCCTTTGGAAAGCTCTTTGATTGATTAGAATTACATTGATTAAATGCTGTGCCATCAGAAACAAAGTCTTAGGTGCTGCAGATTGTCAACAATTTCCTTCTCCAGCACATGGATAAATACACCTGGAAACATCTACCTACCTACCTACTCTCTCTCCCTACCTACTCTCTCTCTGTCTCTCTGTCTCCCTCCCTCCTTCTACCTACCTACCTACTCTCTCTCCCTCCCCTACCTATCTACTTTATTTCTCTATCTCTTTCTATTTTTCTCTCTATATCTACCTACCTACCTACCTACCTATCTACACACACTCTCTCTCCCCCTACCTACCTACTGTATTTCTCTCTCTTTCTCTCCCTCTACCTACCTATTTAAAAATTTGCCTCTTCAAAACCTTGGTGCGTCTTATACTCCAGTGCATCTTATACTCCGAAAAATACGGTATATAAGCTAGGCATAAAAAGAATCGAGATAGCAATCCTTGATAAGCAAGAAACAATTTTCTACATTAATACATAACCACAAATAAGTTAATATATCAGTAGAATGGTCTAGTTTAATCTTAGTATTTAAGACTATTTTCATATTTTAAAGTTGCACATTGGTATTCCTACATAACATGTACTACCACTATTCCTTTCTATTTTTCTGAATGGCATTCAGAATCTCAGCTTCTAGCTTAATACATTTTTTTCCTATGAGAAAAAGAGAAAAGGCAGTTTTACATGAGGTATTCAGATAGACTATCCTATTTTTCTCTTCCCAAAGATTTACTACAGAATTGTAAAACAAAACTGCAAAGAATCTTCCTAAAAACATCTTTATGATTTATCAACATTTTACTATGCTACATTACCCATGCCGGTGCAGAAGTGGCTGCTCTGAGATTGTGATATTTTGCCCCATCAAATCCTTACAGAGGTAACTCAATATATAGATATGCATCTCTTGAACAGGTAAAGTAATATAACTCTACTTTCATTTTTAACTCAGAGTAGCTATAGAAAACATGCTTTAAGGTAAAAGGCTAGGGGGCCTTTTCAAAAAAAAAAAATTAAACATAACATTTCATCTATTAATTTCGCTCTGGAAAAATACATTCCGTTTTTTAATGTTATAAACCGTTTCCAAGCCCTTGCTACTTATTTTCAAAATATTCTTTTATCTCTGCAACTAAGTAATTAATTCAATTGGGGACCCCAGCATGCCTTCAGGCAACCTAAATTTTTTGTCGTTTCTTCACTCCCTCTAAAGAATAACGTAATCCTTGCTGCTGCTGCTGCTTCTCAGGCTAATATAATAGGACGCGACGCAACGCAACAGCCATTGGATTTTCGAAACGCATATAATTTTTGAATATGTCAGTCACTCTGCTATCGCCGTGGCACAACTTCACAAAATAAGGAAAGGAAGAATAAAATAATGTTTTTAAAAGTCATGGGGAATCTTTCGCCGTCTTTTGCCAGCAGACAAGACACCAGCTTATTCACTCTCCCACTGTTTCTGGAGCAATTCGGATAAATAATCGGACGGGGAATGGGAGTGTTCTTTGAAGGGACGTTGTGTTCCTCCCGGGGGGGGGGGGGTGTCAGGAAATTCGAAATCGTCGGACCCCAAGGCGAGAGAGAGAGAGGAGAGAGGAGAGAGATTGACAGCAACGTCGATCCGGCCACTTCCAAGCCATCAACCAACACCAGGCAGCTTCTGAGTTGTTGTCCCACACAGTTGCCTATATGTTGGGGGGCAACCCACAATTCACACTCAAGACCCGAGCAATCCGCATGGAGCCGATTTGGCGGCTTCCTCTCTCTTTTAACCTTTGACTAGTATAGAGAAACGACGTAATAATATTCGGAGCGGTTAGGGAAAAGTGGGGAAAGCGGTGGGGAGTTTCTCCCACGTTAACCTGACAAGTTTCTTTTATATATACACATACATTACATACATACATACATACATACATACATACATACATACACGTATACACACACACACACACACACATATATATAAAAGAAAGAAAAAGAAATTTCCTTACCGTCATATATAACAAGCCTCGTCCTTCCAGAGAACGGCAAACGAAGCAAAACCAACCAACTCAAAAGCCGTAAAGGTTACCCAAAAAAAGTGGAGGGGAGGAGGAGGAAGAGGGGGGTATCCCCCCCAAAAAAGGGCGAGTTCAAGCCCTCCGCTCAATTCAATTTAGTTCTTGTGCCTCCACGCAGCAGCAGGCCGAAAGGAATGGGGGTCTCCCGCAGCCGTTGCCCCCAGCGCCCCACTCTCAACTCAGGCCCCCCCCACATTCCTCCTGCAAGCAGAAAAGGCGAGGATGGAGGGAAGGAGGGGGGGCTGAAGAGGAGACGCGGAAGGCGACCGGGTCTTCCCGCTTTCCCAGCCACGGGGGGGGAAGGGGGAACCGAGCGAAGAAGGTTGGAGGGGGGAGGGTTCGGTCGTCACCTCCCTGAGGGAAAAAGCACCCCCCCTCTTACCCCACCCACCCCCCAAGGAGGATTTCTTCTCTCGCTTCCTTCTCCTGGAGCCGGAGGGTGAGGGAGGTGGGGGGAGGCGGTAGCTATCCAGCAGGGCAATGCCTGTCTGCGCTGAGGAAAGAAGATTGGGAAGTGGGGGGGGGGGGCGAGGATTGGCAGCAATCGCGGGTGCTGGTGCTGCCGCCGCCTCCTCCTCTGTCTTCCTCCCCTCCCCAGAGCCAGCCTCCCTCCTTCCTTTTTTTCTCCCGCCTGCCCTCAGACAGGCAGCAGCATAGCAACCAACATGGCAGCTGCGCAGTCACCCAGTCGCGAGTGGACCGGCCGGGAGGGGGGAGCTCTCGCGAGAGCTCCCGAATTTCTACCTCCTCTCCTCTCCTTTTTTTCCCCTTTCCCGCAGGACGCGCCTTCTTTCGCTGGGCCTGGTGGTTGCTTTGGCTGTGGGTCTGCCGCGGAGATTGGATGTTGCTTACCTGAAGCTCCGCCTTTTTCCTTTTCTCTTCTCGGCCCATTGGTTGGCCAGAACGTCTGTTCTTGTCTGAAGAACTTTTAAGCAAAAAAAAAAAAAAAAAAAGCTTTTCCTTCGGCCCAGGCCCGAATTACGATTCGGGCTGCTCCGGATGGTTTTGTAGAGTTGTAGCATTTGGGGAGACCTTGGGGGGAAAAAAATAAGGAAAAGGGAGATTGAAGGCGCTTATATTAAAGAACAGAAGTGACACCTACTGGTATGTCTGAAGAGGGGGCGACTCTTCGAAAATGTGTATTTGTTTAGATCCCTGTATCGTACCTGTGTATCGTATGTTCGTTTCATTATTGGATTGGGGGGGGGGGTTTCCAAATAGAAGTCTAAAAATTAGGAAAAGCAATTTAAATATATCCATTAATTCTAAAAAATAAAGTTCCGGCTTCAATTCAGTATTGGTCTTTCAAATCCACTGTATTAAGATTATGTATTTGAATTCAATTTTCTAAAGTTATTTTATATCCCCATGATCATTTCCTTTCAGGACTAATGGATAAACAATTTATAAACAGCCATGGAAGGTTATTTCAATATATGATTACCGCAGCAAGATTATTACAGGCACAGAAATGGAAAGATTCAACTCTACTCGCTGGTTGAAGTCGCAAGATTTTTTGAAAGGAATACATTCTTTGATTAAAGATATTATCTACGTTTATCGATGACTGGAAACTTCTTACAGACTTTTTGCATAAAAATTTAAAAAAGGAAATTGTGATGCATGATTTTGATGATTAGAGAGTTTAGAAGATTATAGAAATAAAAATTATGCAATGTACGTTGGGAGAGAGAAGTTGAAATACAGGTAGACCTCTACTTATAAATACAATTGAGCCCAAAATTTATGTTGCTAAGTGAGATATTTGTTAAATGCGTTCTGCCCTATTTTATAACCTTTCTTGACAAACAAGTGAGTCATTGCAGTTATTAAATTAGTAATACGGTTGTTAAGTGGATCTGGCTTCCATAGGGACTTTGCTTGCAAAAGTTGATCACATGACCCCCCCAAAACACGGCAACTCTCATAAATATGAACCAGTTGCCAAGCATCCAAATGTTCATCCTGTAGCCATGGGGATGCTGCAACCATCATAATTGTGAAAAACAGTCACTTTTTTCAGTGCCGTTGTAACTTTGAACGGTCACTAAATGAACTGTTGTAAGTTGTGGACTGCCTATATAATCTTCTGTGAAGACTGTAGGAAGCCACTTCTTTATATCTGGCTTTTCTGTTTCTTCAACTTTTTCTACTGTTTATTATGCGTTTTCTTTCTTTTTCTCTTTTGTTCCTGTGTTAGTTTTATCTTCTTGTTTAAAATATATATATTTATATATGTAAATATATATAATATAGATATATAATGTAACACAACAGTAGAGAAGTAAACACTTCATGATGCAGTCCTATAGTCTTTAAATTGTTTAGAATTCTGAAGCTTTGTTTGTATTGAAACCTGTGTCTTGTGTAGATACTTATAGGATTAGCCCCAGGACACATAAATTAAGTCTTCAGGGGATCATTTTTATGTATGCAAAACTGAGCAATGAGGGCACCCGCCCAATACATGCAGCCTTTCCTTCTCTTTTCTTACATAGATGAGAGCAAAGGTTCCTTTCGCAGACATAAATACAATGACTTTTTCCATTCATGGATGTACACACTCATAATTTGTCATATGGATGCAGAGTCTTTTTCCATAATAAGGGATAACCCTTCTTTCCCTTCATTTCTTCATACTCATAATATACATATGGTGCATATGCACCTCAGTGGGAAAGGCAAAAATAAGTTGACTTCATGGTAATCATTGTTTTGGGGCACTCCTGGTGTCTTATCACTAATGAATTTTTGGCTACTGCTCTACAAATCCTCAGATGGAAGATGTGTAGCTCTGAATCAAAAGATATTGTGCAGCGTATCTGTTTTTCTCTTCTTAAAGGATTTTCTGATGTAATGGGTGTGTGTGTAGTGAGAGCTATGATATTGTTAAAAATGGGAGATGAAAATGTTTGGAGTCCTCTCTCTGCCCCATTAAGGTCCTTAAGTTCTAAAGACAATTGCCAATAAAATTCACATCCCAAAGTACCCATGTTGCTTGGAGAAGGGTAATTTTCCCCTGGTATTTACTTCAATGATAGGTAGAGGCAGCTGGACAGAAAACCTGTCCAGTATGCAGAAAGAGGTAGATCAAAGAGGGCAAATTGTGCATAAAAACTGTGCGTAATGAAGAATTGCAGACGAGATGGTGCAGATTGTAATGGTTTAAGGGGAAAAAACAGGGAGAAAACATAGAATGCTGCTGAACAACTTTGAATAGAAAAAAACCCTACGAGTTCTTTACTTTGTTGGATTTGGAAGAGGACCAGTACCTAATGGAGATCTTGAAACAGTAAAACTATGAACAGGTTTTTTTTTTAAAAAAAATGTTGACAGCCGTGTCCTATACCAATTGAAGACCCCAAACCATTTTGAAAACACTTATTTCTAATGCTTTATTTAAAAAACCCACCAGTTTTACAGGGTATTTATAGGGAATTAGCTAGAGAATTATCGGTGCTTCTTGTGTTAACATTAGAACTGTGGAATGTGATACATGAGTCATGCAAAAAGTTATGGGTTGTTTAAAAGGTTCTTGATTGCAAGGTATATATATCATATCTTTTAGTAATTGGAAAAATTCCTGACATTTTCTTCATAAAACTTTTTTAAAATTGGAAAATAGAGCAGTCAATCATTGGAAGCTCCTGTGATACGGTAGTATATGATTTCTCCCAGCACCACAGTTTTATGTTTTTGAAAACCTATTTATTTACTTACATCATTTCTATACTGCTGAGTCTCCAAGGTCTCTTGACAGTTTACAGAAATTACTCATGAAACATAGAAACATTAAAAAAAAATCCTATCCCTAGCAGCATCCAGCATTCGGTAATAACTCCCTTCTTTCTCATTAATAAAAGTTCTGCGAGGGTGTTAGGGAAGGCCAGATCCTTGGAGATATGTTCCAAAATACTAGAGTATATCTAGAAAAATACATCAAGTTCTAACTCCTTTTTTTCTGATTTCACTGGCAAGGATGCTCAGTCAGCATCCTCATTTTGGCTGAATAAACCAGACCAACAAGCTTTAGCAAAAGCAGGCAGTTCTGTGCATACTGAAGCACCAAGGTGTAAAGTTTAAAGAAGCATTTCAAATTGTACCCTGAAACCTATTGCCAACCAATGCACTGCTCAGAAAACCAGAGTTATATGGTGCTGATGGCTCTCAAACTTACACAAATGAACCACTGCATTTTGTACCCACTGCAGCATTTGGGTAAGTCAAATACATTGCAGGAATTGATGCTCTAGGAAGGACTAGCTGCTATCTCTGGGCACAAAGAATTCCATATTTATTGATTCATTTAATGCACTCACTAAAAATGAGAGAGAGCAGCCTTAATTTAATAACTCTGTACACAACAGGTCAAATTTGGCCTTGTTCAAATTTACCCAATAATCTTCAAAACAAAAAATACAAGAATCTGGGTTAGGTTTTACAAATATATATTCACCAGCATTCTACCTGTTTAAACAAAACAGCATTATTTGAAAAAAGAATAGCTGCCCTGCATAAAGAAATTAAATTAAATGATAAGGCTGTTAATGCCATAGCTGCACTTCCTATTTGGAACAGGTTATTCAGGTGCAAATGCAACTCATTAAAGCAGGTGTATCTATTTCAGGATTATGATACTGTGGAGAAAACCTTGCAGATAGTCCTGGGGGTGTGTGTGATTGCATTAAGGAATTGCATTATTGCATTCTGAAGGGTTCCAAAACAAACCAGCATAGCCTTCTCTCTCCGATACTACCTTTCCATGCACTAGATGGAGAAAGCCAGTCTCTATATAAAATAATGTTCTCCACAAAATAGGCCACCTACATAAGCAGTTTAAAAGTAAGGCAGCTATTGATGAAAGCTACTTTTTTTTTTTTTTTTTTTTATAAAAATTTTTATTTCATTTTCATTTTCATTTTATACAATCACTTATATACTGTGCATAACAAAAAACAAAGAGAAAAAGAATCCACCATAAAAAAAAAACACCCCACATGACTCTTCAATCCCCCATACACCCTCTCTTCTCCCCCTCCAACTTTCATTCCACCCCTCCAGCATTCCCCTCTTCTACTTCCCTTCCCCCTCAGACATCTCCCCCTCCCTCCATCTCACCCTCCTTACATTCCCTCTCACTCCCTCTTTACTTCTCCCTCCTCTTTCCCTCTTCTCCTCGCTTTGGTGTATCCCTACAATTCAGTTTGTTTTTTTAAAAAAAATAAAAGAGAAAAAAAAAAAAAGGAAAACGAGCCGCAGTATACAAGTGAATTCTTATTGTTCTAAGAATTGAAACTGTAATTCCACCCTCCCCCCTCCCCCCTATAATCCCCCCTCCCTAACCCCCTTACGGCTTCGCAGGTCCCATACCCGGCATAATTCTTTAACAAGCACTTGAGTATAATAAAGCCAGCTAACTTTAAAATTAAAAAAAAAATAAAAGAAAAAAAAAAGCACACACACACACAAAAAGAAAAGAAAAACAAGAAGGGTCAATAAACCCACTACGTTAACACAGCTTCCCATCATCTGTAAATCTTAAACAATGTAGCTCATTCCAAATTTCGGTTATTTTACTGCTTGCAGGGTTTCAAACTGTATTAGAGCCAGGTAAGTTAATCAATTAGGATTCCCCAACTAAAAGTCTCATTGCTTTGTCTATCTATTCAGACCTTTAATTTATCTCTTTTTTATCCGAATATCCAAACCTTTCTATAAAACCATTAAACTCAAGTACTTCTTTCATTTTTCATTTCCAACACCTCCCTTTCTATCCTTACCCACCTCCACATGTAAATTTTTACCTTCCACCCTGCCTTTGTCCATATCCACATATATATTTTATCCGCGTCCATTGCTCCTCCCATATTTACTCCACCTTCCTGGAGACTCTCCGACCAATCTTTCTTGACCTTATATTGAAATAACAACTCAAACAAACATCAGCTTGCATTCTAGCCCCAAGTAGTCTAATTAAGCTTTCGCTACCCTTCCCTCTCCCACGCGCCTCCCAACTCCGTTCGTCCCAGACCACAACTCAAAAAGATCGCAATCTCCGCTCTCCTCGCCTAGGAAAATAATTCATGCACAGTTTGAGTTAGAGTTCAGACAAATCTTATATACAATATGTGTCCACAATCAACAACGCTTCTTTCAGTCTCCATGTCTCATCATCGATATACAACTTTTCCATTTTATCCCAGACGGAAATCATAAAGCTTTAAGAACATCGCTAAGTCTTTATTCTTTAGTCTTCTGCCCTTCCGGAAGAGGAAAGCAACACCCTCCGCCTTGTAGCCACGTGTCTCGCTGCTTGTCTTCTCCTTCTCCTTGTCTCTCTCCAGGTCCGGATGAATCAGGAAGTCCCGCCTTCAGGGTCTCGTAGTAGAATTCTCGGGCTTCACAGACAGAGTTAATTCGGTGTTTTTGGTTGCCAAATGTAACTGTAATACCAGCTGGGACTTCCCATTTGTATAGAATCTGAGAATTTCTGAGTTCTTCGGTTAAGAAAGCGTACTCTCTCCTTGTTCTTAATATTTGAAATGGTATCTCTTTAAAAACAATCAAGTCCTGTCCATCAATTCTCAACCTCTTGCTGTAAAGCCTCTGTATTATCTCATTTCTGGATTCCCTTGTGGTAAAGTATATAATTATGTCCCTCGGAAGCTGTCGCTGTTTTGCTACCCACGAATTCTGGCGGTAAATTCTTTGAATCTGCCAATCAAAGTTAAGTCCCGGACTTCCCACCAAGCGGCTAAAAGCCTCAAAGAAGATCTGTTTCAAATTCTCCTGTTGGTTTTCACGCAGTCCTCTAACTCTTATTGCAAAGGCAGTCTTATTATAATTTATCATGACAAGTTGCTTTTGAGCATTTTCAATTTCCTGTTGTAACGTTTGAATTTTGGATGTCAAATTAAGGTTAGTTTCTTCCAAAAGTTCCAATTTGTCCTCCGTTTCAGCAATATAATCTGTCATGACTGTCATTACTCCGATCATATCCTCCTTTGCCTGAGCAATTTTAGCATCAAATTGATCATATAAATCCGATATCAGTTGATTAATTTCCTGTCTGAAATCATTAAGCGTTTTAAAAAGAAATTCTTGTGTTAACAAATCTCCCGTGGAGGGTGTAGGAGGCAAGGGTAGTGGCTTCATAGCAGTTTTTGAAGATATGTTATTAAGAAAGCGCTTCTGTTTAGATTTGGGAGCCATTCCAGAGTAAAAATAAAAGACAAGCAATCAAGCGAGCCAAAAATCAAAGTCTCTGATCCCCTCAGTTAATCTTTTAGCAATTAGTACGGAGAAGCCTTCAGGAGGGTAGGACTGACTAAGTACGTCACATCAAACACAAAAGCTGCAAGATCGCCATCTTGTGACGCAGCTAAAAAAAAAAAAAGGGAGCCTTTTGCGAAGTTGAAGCTGGTATTTTAGATAGTAATAGAAGAAATTCCTCAGGAATGGTCCCCGCCCGGATTGATTTTTAAATAGCTTAGCTTTGTCCTGGGGGGGGGGGGCAAACTGCCTAGGGCTGCAAAAAAGGCAGCGCGGAAAACTGGCCGGAGTAAAGGCTCAGCTAATGTTGAACCTCTTCTCCATTCACAGCAAAAAAAAAGCTATGAATTACAAAGAGATCCTAACGACTGACCTTCTCCCTGCCCCTTTCTGCCAGAAAGGGGAGATATCTATAGATCTTATAAGATATACGAACCAGAATCCTGACAGGAGCTTCGTTGAGCTCCCGACGGCGGCAGGCTCCTCCCCCCGAAGCCGATGAAAGCTACTTTTTAATGAATTACAATTATGTTTGCTGGTAAGAACTCAGTTTAGTGCATTCTCTGTTGATGATCTTGTTTAACCTTACCATGAGTCATCCTTTTGGGCTAGTAGCTGGTATTTCATAAGCTAAGAGATACTATCAGTTTTGCCCAACCTTTGCATAATGCATTAATAATATGTAGGCTGTTTGGAAGTGTTCACTCCTCAATGTCATGAGTTGTAATTTTCAAGCTAAACTACACAAAAATATAATTATAACTGAGTGTATTAAACTCAAGTGGATCTTTCTGTATGGAAAGCTGCATGCAAAACAGGAGCAAGGCTGAAAAAAAAAAAGCGATTCAGAAATAGCATGGCATTGCCATAGTCATATTGTTGCATGTAAATGATTTAAACCTTCAGTGGTTTTATTAGCTAGGAAATAATTATATAGTGTTTCTCCCCTCTCCCAGTACTACCATCTACTACTATCTTGGCTGTATGACTGCACATTGCAACTGTCTCCTGGGTGGCAAGATTCTGGCAGCAGTTTTGATCAGAGATCTTACTTTTCATAGAATAGCTGTGAGGTTTGTGGCATGGGTACAACTAAGGCTGGGAACTAGTCTGCGCTTCTCTGAATTACTCCAAAACCAAAGGGTGTAGGAATGTGGAATGTGGAAAAGAACGGTGTACAGCTGTTTGATAGATTGTCATTTATTGGATCTAGCATATCTATGAAATTTGTCAAAATTTGGGGCATTTTAAAAAATATCTTAATATTGGGTTTTTTTGAAAAATATCATTTCTTTTAAGCATCTTGGACTGTTTAATCTAGTTGATATAATAGGTAGTTAAAATTCAATTATTTATGGTAAGAATAAATAATAAATATTATATCTCTAATAATAGTCTAAGGAGGATCCTTATGTTAATTTTCCTGACAGTAGATATTTTAAAAAGATTGTTAAACAGTTACAAAGATAGTCCTTTGAGGGTTTTTTAAAAAAAATCTAGACTGCAACTTCTGTGTGTAGATGGAGATGCCCTTTTGTTGGAAACCAAGTGATTTTGGACACTACATACATGAACCCTCCTGTCTTGGGGGAAACTTAGTTCTCCTTTCAACTTCTTTTCTGAAATTAAAGATTTTAAGAGCTATATGGAGCACTTAGGGACAGAAGTTTAAATTTGACCTCTGTGCACATTAAAAAATGACTTTGAGATGATCTGAATTAAACAATTGTAGACAGTTGCTGTATTGTCTATACCATGCACTTTCCTTTTCTTTCCTTCCTTTCTATTTAGGCTAAAATGACTTTAGTGCTGTGGACCAGGTTATTTTCAATAACTTCTTCAATGTTCGATGTAGTACAAGAATTTAGATTACCTTAAACCTTCTAAATGGCAATATATTCAGTTAAAATACATTTTTGATGTACTAATAACTTCTGAAACTCCCAAATTACTCATTATGCTAATTTTTAAAAGTCTAAACAAACAGTTTCTTTTTATAGGCAGCTTTAAAATATAATTAAGATAGATATTAGTATGAATTTGAAGATACTGAGTTGGAATATCCTATTTTAACAAAACAATAGTCTTTGTGTTTTAAAGACTGTGAAATATATTTGCCATGACCTTGAGATGCGATTTCAGTAATGAATAAAAAGCAGGAGAACATGTAGCAGAACAAGGAGATGAAAAAGAAAGGCATTTGGTTGACAAGTACTTTATTACAAAACCTCAATCCTGACATTTCAAGTTAAAACCTAATTTTCAGAGAATTGCTGAAGTAAGAAAAGCACTCAAAACAGACTGTAACTGAATTGGAAATGGGTTTTCTTTATGTCATGAAAAGACTGATCAATAAGATTCAGATTTGGCAAGAATTCATTTAGTTAAAAACCAAGTCGGTATGAGCTGCATATGATGGAAGTAAAATATGGGTAAGATTTAATGGAATGCTTAACGAATGTTTCCAGATGGACATGGAATAAGATAAGGATGAGTGGTGTTCTGACTTGTTGAGCTTATTTTGGGCAAAGATATCAAGAATGCTTTTGGTGACATTAGATGAGTATTGCTCAGATATAAATGTGAGTACTATAAACTTTAGTATGGAAACAATGCCATATTATTGACTAAGACTTCAAATGACTTGCAGTAAACCTTAGATGGCATAGCTCAGTGAAGAATATCTGAAAATTAATATATCAAAGATCAAACAGAAAAGGTGTGGTGATATTCAGTTTTTTGCACAGAATGCCATTTGTGTCATGGTTTCACTGCTTGGCAGAAATTATATGTGTGTGATTAGTGCAATGGGTGTCATCAAACTAATTTGTTCCTGTAGGCTCAACGCAGATGAATTAGAGAAGCTGGGAGTGACCTTTTTGGTTGAAATAGCATTACCCCAGTCCACAATGATGATACCATAGCAGTCAGGAGAATGAAGCTCTCTACATCAAGTGGAGTGCCAAAGTGGCAAATGACAAGATCAGAGATGCTATTAAAGATAAAAAAAATTCCTTGAAGAGGAATCAGTGAGCAGTTCTCATTAGTGAGAATCTACCAGGGATCAGTGCTTTATAACTTTGTAGCTGGTGTATATCACTACAGTAGTGCTATAAACTAGGGAGAGTGATTTTATCTGTTGGTCATATTAAGTTTAGAATAAACAATTGAAAAAGAAAGATTGTGAAATCCTGAAAAAAAGGCTATTCGGATGAAATGAACAATTTCAAAATGGCAAATATAATTCAATGCAGACAAGCATAAAATATTTATGCTGACATAAAATTACTTCATCTGTATGTTACTGGGTTTTAACCCTGCAGTAGGAAGGAAGAGGATGCTTGGAGTCATGGTCAACTATTTGATGAAAATGTCAACTGCTGTTAGAAGAGAAAAGACATGAAAATTCATAGTTGAAATCTTTAGAAAGAAAATGAACTTTGCAATGATAAGTGTGTCTATGAAGAGTTATGTATCATTTTGGTCACCCTTAAAAAATACAGATTTAGAAGATAGGACAACCACAATGTTCAGAGTTGGCATAAATCTCCTGTAAGGAAAACCTATAGCAATTGGGTTTCATTAGCTTGGATTGAAGCTGAAGGGAAGCTATACCATATAAGATCATATATAGCATTAATTACAAGAAAATTTTCCTCCATCTCTGACAGTTTGGGAGCTTGGCATATCCATTAGATGATTTTAAAAGATTATAGGTAGGTGCAACAGTGACCAAGCCATCAATGGCTAATAATACTCTTTTTTGTTTACTATGCCTGAAAAATAGCAGGCTGTAATAATTGGTTAATGGAAGGAAAAATTAAAGTCCAGTTCAATTTTGTGAACTTCCCAATTGCACCCAGTTGGTCTCTGAATTAGTTGGATCTATGGTCTGAACCAGGAGGGGTCTTCTGTCCTTACGTGTGGGGAACAATTCTTTTCACAAAGAGATGGGATATTTATCATCCAGGACTTGTTCTCTTCATGAAACTTTCAGGCATCTAAATTTAGCTGGAATTTTGGAAGATAACATTAGACTTATTGGCAGGAATGATTTTGATACCATCTGTTATATTGTCAGATTTGATAAATATGCTATTCTTAAAAGTATTTCTATGTAATATTTACAAAAAGTGTTAGTTTGATAGACTCTGAATATTGTATCTTTCACTGCATAAAATTAAAGTTTTTTAAAAATATTATTTAGGGTGAAATCCAAGGTGATACAAATGAAGATTTATTTGCCCAGTAGCAATTTGCTGCCTACTTGCCTATGTTTCCTAAATATGCTCTGGAACCTTTTCTGTCACTTTGGAGAATATTTAGATAGGCAGAGAGAGATGGAATGAAACATTTCTCCTATCCATGTGCCATAGGCATAGTACCGGTGGGGGGGGGGGAGAGGAGGAAGGGTCAACCAAATAATTTTATTACTGGATAGCATTGTTATTGGTTTAATATAGTAATAGCAATTTGTGATGGCCATTATTTTAGAAAAAATGTCATCTGAACTGAAACTTTTAAAATAGAAATGAGTAAAAAATTAGTCAAGATAGTAGTACATAAGGTTTCTGATTTTAAAACAAGGGGCACACTAAACCTTTGATTTAAAAGAATCAGTTTAGCACGCTTTGCTTTTAATGGAATGAGTCTACTATTTCATGAGTTTTGCCCAAATTTCAGGCAATAACAGATTTTTTTTTCCTAGCAGTGTTTGCTGCTTCCCCGCAAAGCATTTTTCACTGTTATCAAAGCAAGGAAGATTATCCATGTACAAGTGTGTTTTTTGGCTCACAAAGTCCCATTTACATTTAATGAACATTCAGTCTTAATGGACAATCCATGACCAAGATATTCTCTTATCCAAGCAGTGACCATGGGCAGCCAAACAATGCAGGGGGAACGGGAGTGACTTCTGACTTCCTGCTGACTTCTCTATTGATGTTGTTTGTGTTGAAAATAGCTCTTCCTCCTCCTTGACTGTCCCATGGAACTGCCTACCATTTTGCTGGGACGGAGGAGAAACCAAGTGAGCCAAGGATCATGAAGAAAACTGCATTCCCCATTCTGGTGTGTCTTCAAGAGCTCCCTCCAAAAGAGGAAGAGTGCTTACCTTTCAATCACCAGTGTCTCCCATCCAGCCCTAACACAGCAGCAGGCAAAACAAGTCACCTCCTTGTCTTTCCCTTGTTGCTTATGGCTGTTAAGAGAATTCAAACGTCAGCATGATTCGAAAGAAACCAGGTGTTGGTTTAACCTTGCAGTAGGAAGGAAGAGGAAGCTTGGAGTCATGGTCAACCATTGCCACTATCAGATTGGGATTGGGATACACCCTTACATCTTCCCTTGTGCCAACCCAGTCTTCAGATTTCTGGGAAGTGTAGTCAGAAAGCATGGTAGCGCTGAAGCAGCCACAACTTTGCCAAATTTCAATTCCACAGGAGTGATCCTGGTCTCAGATTTTGGATGCATTCTGTAAGTTAGCTCATTTGAGATACCTTGGTTCTAAAATTGTTGCCCTGTCCACTGTTGAAACGTAGAAACATACACAAGAGTTTTCATAGTATATAGATGCTTCTCCTCTTATCAGCCTGTTAAATTGAGTGTTTATTATATTTAAATAAAGACCGATAATATATCCATAACAATTTTCTAAAAATGCAATGTAAATATTTGCTGCTCCTTCTAAGCAAACTTCAAGAATGTTTACAGAGTTTCAGGTGAGCAATCTGTATTTAAAAACATACACAGGTACTTCTGAATTACCTTCTATACAATACTCCCTAGTACGCAGTTTGTGGTTTTGTAGCAATTCCTTTCAAAAGGCTATAACGAGATAGGAGTTACCATTTTTTGTTCCAGCGCTGAGAGAACAGGAGTTTTCTTGAAGACATTACAGAGGTGCTTGATTGGTTGCCTGATTTATTTAAAATATTTTGAGTCGCCCTTTTTTAAAATAAAAAAATCAAGAGGCCGGAAGAATACATGACTATTTTTTAATTATGAGATAAATTTTGATCTCAGGGAAGATAACTCAAAATGACAGCATATTAAACAGGAAAAGGAATTGGTTGAAGTTTCTTGATGGAATGCAATAGTATTACAAGTTTGTGGGGTAGGTATAATTCAGTTCAATTTAGGCACCACCAAACTTTAAACTGACTCTGAATTGCTCACAATAAAAGGATTTTCAAATACAATAATAAACAGGATAGTGAATCTATTCCAGAGCACCCATGTGTATAACAACCTCCTGCCAGCCTGCCACCACAGTCCAAGGCTTGGGAGGGACCAGCAAAGTCTTCAAGGCCTTCTAGAATGTCAGTTCTTTCTGGACAGCAGGAATCATGACCGAGAAGACATATTTCTGGATCCCCATGGATCTCTCAAAGGGCCGTATTCAATGCCGTCTCCTGAAGGCTTCTCTAAGGGGAAGTTTCCTAAAGGCCTCATTCACTGCAGTCGCTTGGAGAATTACTTTTTCTCCATTAATGGAAGCGACGCTGTGAAAATGAACTGCACATTCTCATGCATTAACATTTGAGGTAATTTCAGTGGAGATGAATGCGGTACTGGCCTCCTGCCTGGTGCCATTCAAGCTGAATCCTGTGATCTGTGTTTCATTGTATATCTCATGCAGGATTCAGTGAAGCATCACTGACATCAGTAGGAAACCTGAGAGAAAAATGTGTCCTTTTTTTGTTGTTATTTCGGGGGGGGGGGGAGTTTTGCTTTTCTGCTGCAGTTGAATACCAATAAAAGAAAACTGGCTATGAGGTAACATGGCAATACTAGTAGAATTGGTGTTTGAACCTGCAAACTCTTAAGGTTTGCTTGACTTCAGTCTGTCTTTAGTTCTATAGCTAAATATACATCCACGCAATATAATATTCAACCTTTCCACCCCTGTAACCTGGATTCTGACGATTTTTTCCAGTATAATTCAGATTGCAAAGCATGCCTAGACCATTTTTTACCTCCAATAGCATTTTTAATCTAAGGTCATTTTACACAATTTATTACCAAGTAGAACAAATCAGCTACTTAATAATTCACGTATTGGAAGTGATGAATGATCGGAAATGAGGGCTGAGGCACCAGGAAATTTTCCCATTTGTTCACGGGATCTCTGATATCAAAGGTGGAGGATAATTCAGTATTTACTGTTAAAAATATAAATGTAAGCATATGAATATAATGCAAGTAAACACAGGCAATATGCTTATCAGGAAACACTGCACACTTTACTGCTGTCTCTGTACACCTTTATAATATGTCAGATGGTTGTTGCTTTAATATATACTTAAAATGCTCTGGGTTATTTTAGGATTATAGACAAATAAGAGCAGTATATAGACAAAGGGCAGGGAATAAGGCATGGACTCCAAGTAGTACTAAAAGCACTTTCACCAAAAAATGGAAATTTGGAGATGGAGAACCTTGAAAACAGGATGGGGACTGAGATATGTTTGGATGGGAAATGCATCTGCATCTGATAAACTACCACTTTTTTTTTTACCTGTGTATGTAGAGATTCTTACTCACAAACTGTAACTGCCACTACTGAATCTTGTTCTAGGAACCTCTTTAGTCTTTGGGTGTTCCAGTAGAACTGGTTCCCAGATGAGTGACAGTCAAATCAGCTGCTGCACGTCAAAGCCCTTGATTCAGTCCTGCATATCTTGACGGTGCACAAAACTAGACATGCCTGTTAAGCAAGGCTATTTGAGACTTACAGCTCAGCGGCAGAGCATGTGATTTAGACTTTGTCTACTTGACAGAGCATAAGGTTCAAGGTTCATCATTTCTACTGATTAGAAGGCTTTTATAGCAAGACGGGGAGGGGGGGAGACATACCTGTGCTTTGGAAATTTAAAAAGACTGGATTCTCAAACCATACCAAGTTGTAGTGTAGTTTGGCTTTGACATAATGTGGAACTAGTTGTGGTAGACTGCAAGCCATGATTTATGGCTCAGTGAAATATATGAATCCTTCCTTTTTGTAGTTTAGCAAAACTAAAGTTACACAAAACCTAGTTTAGGATATCTAAATAGAGGTTGCAAACATGTGCAAAGAATAGTAATGACCTATATCAGGGGTATCAAATTAATATTGTCACAGTGGCATCACATGATGTATTGGGATCCCCCCCCTTTGCTAAATTGGGCGTGGCAGGCATGTGGTGCATCTGGCCCACAGGCCAGGAGTTTGATAGCCCTGACCTGTATGTACCAACTTATACAGTGTAGCTAACCAGTTTGAAGCAAAGAGGTAATTTGCAAATGCCATTATACCCAGAATTACTCAAATGGAAGTCTATTGTAGGTGAATCAGATACCCTGAATTAATAAACCATGACCAATTTCTCTCTATCTACGGCTAAAAAGGAATGTTACACTTCTCAGTTCAAAGGATTACTCACTCAGCCCTTCCTACAGTTCATACCAGAGAGCAAGCTAAGTATCATTAAATGAAGGTGTTGTACATTCGCTGAAATCTCCTGTAACATTAGCAACAAATGAATACTATCAAAGACAATTATGCTCTCAGTTGTTGCATAATTTTGACTATACTCCAACTTGGGGAATGTTTCAGGGTGTGGCACCTATTGGAGGTTTTCAGGCAATGTTTGTGTTTTAGAAGAACAGGTCAAACTTGACAACCTCAGATACTTGGTTCTTTGGCGTTGGAATATTTTTAATGCCTCCCAACTTTATTCACTGCTTCTGAACAGCACTCACTAGGTAGGGGATGAGCCCTACCATTCCTTAGGGGTTGCCGGATTTGCATATTAAACTATTTTCTTCTGTGTATAATATCTCCCAATTATGGTACACTTTCTTTTTAGAATAAAACCAGTAGGCGTCAATCACCACTTAGTAATATGCAATTTTCTCTGCACCTAATAACAGCACAGGAATCTTGTATCACATTTAGTTAGCTGAGAAGGCTGATAATTTGGAACAGCACATTTCTAAAGGCGAAGATCTAATGAATCCTCTTCCAGCTTAAAATTGGAATATCATTTGATTTTGGCAGTAACGGTGAAAGACTATTTTATTTCTTTATGTTGCTGGAAGTCATACATCTGATTTGTATTGCAGAACAGATTTATGTAGGGGAGACTACTTCGGGTTTTGGAGGTGAAATATAAAAGTTTTCTTTCCCAGCTGATTTTGAAGAACCAGCCTAAGTCAGTACTAACTACAAAACCTTTGGCATGCTAGGAGTGTTCAGAGGATGACATGTAGTAGGAGAACAGAATCAAATTACATATGTACCTTCTAACCAGTCAAATATTTTGGCAAGGAGTTAACCATAATCTAATGTTATCTCCTTCTGGAGAAGACATACATATACAAAATATATTCATAACCATGTCATTGGACTCAGTCATTCATGTCATATGATTACTGGTTTTATACATTGTCTATACTGTAGTAAGCATAAGTAAAAGATAACAAGGATTAATTTTTTAAAAAATTCCTTCCTTCCTTTTTTCCTCCCTCCCTTCCTTCTGCCACAGTGAATTCTGTAGCCGAATAGGTGGAGGAAGGAAAGGGTTTTTATTAAACTACATAAACACATTTCTGTTCTTATGCGTAGTATTGCCACTAATTTTTTAATTAGTGCCTGTTTGCTTGGATGAGGTTTAGTGTGATGTGTTAACATAATCATTGTGGTTTGTAAATTACGTTTTATAGCATATTGAAACCAGCCAGTATGACTCACTTAACTACTCATGGCTAAAACAATCATAACTTATTGCAATGTGTGAATAATTTCCTTGTCAGTTAACATACATGAGATATATGTGCATTTAAGATTTTATTTATTTTTACCTCAAACTGTAACAATTTAAACTTCTTACATTGAAATACAGTTGCAATTATATCTACCCTGTTTTCTTTTGGAAAAATCTGTTTGGGATTCTTTATAATCTCTTAGATTTTAAAATATTAGTAATGTCACACTGCCTGGTAATTTACCTAGTAATTTGCTTAGGAAAAAGATTACATTAAGATATTTTTGAATTTTTTTTTTAAATTATAGCATTATATTAGGCATTCTTTGGTACATAAGCTAGACTGAGAAAAAAGGTACCTTGCCTTGTTTCAAGATCAGCATGTCCACTTACAGTTTTTAAAAAATAATATCCTGGATGGATTTCCTCTGGATTCAGTGATATCTCTATTTCCAGTTTAACAGAAAGGCTTAGTGTTGCATATTGGTTCATCCCTATTCACTTTGGTTTTTTAGACTCCTTTCCTGAGAAAGGAGTCATAGGTATCTGCCTCACAGTGAAGAGGCAAAGAAATTGTTCAGTTTACTTCAGGTTTACTACTTAGTGATAATCATACAATGATCAGTCAGTGTCAGAACCTCTCCATTAGATAATTAGGAAAGAAGACCACGAGACTCCATGAGTAGAAATCAAGTGTACTTTTACTAATTATAAATGATTAAAGGCATAGCGAAGCGAAGTCTGATTATTTAGGCGCGAAAGCAATTGATATATAGAATAACCCATTCCCCACCCCTTGGCATCACAGTTACAGTCCAATCATAATTCTCCCAAGTGTCAGGTGTGAAATAACTTCAAAAGGCATCATGAAGATGGAATGTCGGTGCCGTTAGTCCTGGCGGGAATCTCCTACGCATGTGTAGTCAGACAGGCAGCTGAACTCCAGAACCTTCCTCCAGCACAATGAGTAACCCCTGCAAACGAACTGAAACAGGATTGATGATCTTGATGATGGGAAATGGGCCCACATACTTAGGCCCCAATTTCTTAAACTTTTGTGTAGTTTGAAGGAACTGCGTGGACAAATAAACCAGGTCACCCTCTCTGTACTGGTAAGGTTGCGCATGCTTTTTATCAGCCTGTTTCTTATGAGCACGATGCGCAGCATCCAAAGTACTAAGAGCTAAAGGCCAAACATGGCTCAAACGTTCGCTCCATTCAGAGACGGAAGAAACTTGTGGCTGCTCAAGGGGAAGTTCAGGAATAGGAACAAAATCCTGACCAAAAATGACACGAAAAGGAGTGAACCCAGTGCTGCTATGGACAGAATTATTATAGGCCACTTCAGCGTGCGGCAACAAGTCCACCCAATCATCTTGCTGATAATTGATGAAACAACGTAAATATTGTTCCAGAACAGAATTAGTCCTCTCGCAAGCCCCATTAGTCTGAGGGTGGTGGGCAGAGCTTAGTCCCTGGGCAGAGCCAATGCGTTTAAGAAATTCCTTCCAGAAAACAGAAGTGAACTGGACACCTTTATCGGAAATGATGCGATAAGGCACCCCATGCAAACGGTAAATGTGAGAAATGAAGAGTTTAGCCAGTGCCTTCGCAGAAGGAATCTTGTGGCATGGAATAAAATGAACTTGTTTTGAAAATAAGTCAGTAACCACCCAAATGACGGTGTGCCCCTGGCTCTCGGGAAGTTCGACAATGAAGTCCATAGAAATTTCCTTCCAAGGGGCGACAGGGCGGGCTACAGATTGGAGTAGGCCTTGCGGTTTCCCAGGTGGCCGTTTAGCGGCTGCACAGACTGGACAACTGGCAACATAAAGTTCAATGTCCTTTTTCAAAGAGGGCCACCAAAACTGCCTCTTCACCAAATGCAATGTCTTTACAAATCCAAAGTGACCCACCAACTTGGAATTGTGAGCCCGTTGGAGAACGACGAGACGAAGAGAGGCGGGGACGTAAAGCTTAGCTCCGATCCACGGTAAATCGTCCCTCATTGTGCACTCACTCTGATGCTGCTGGAACCAGTCATCCTGGGGAAGGGCCCGTTTGAGGTCAGAAAGGAAATCTTGAGGCACCTCTACTTTCAAGTGCGCCTGCTGTCGAGTGACCACCAGAGCGGCAAGGCTGGATGCGGGAACGACAGGCTGAAGAATACTCAGTTTAGAGCAGTTGTATTGAGGGAGCTTGGACAAAGCATCAGCCATGAAATTCTTCCCTCCCGGGATGTACTTGAGTGTGAAATTAAAGCGGTTGAAATGCTGAGCCCAGCGCATCTGTTTAGGGGAGAGGCGGCGTGGAGTCCTCAAAGCCTCTAAGTTTTTATGGTCAGTCCACACCTCAAAGGGGTGCTTAGCGCCCTCTAGAAAGTGGCGCCATGTGGCCAAGGCCCAGCGTACTGCAAATGCCTCTTTCTCCCAGATTGCCCAACGTCTTTCAGTATCCGTGAGCTTGCGGGAGGTGTAAGCGCAAGGTTGCAAATTACCTTGGTCGTTGGCTTGAAGCAAGACGGCCACGTCGCTGGCATCAGCTTGGACGACGAAAGGCTTGTCCATGTCTGAATGCTTCAGAACTGGTTCCGCCGCAAAGAGGCGTTTCAACTTCTCGAAAGCAGCCTGACACTCCATGGTCCAATCCAGTGGCTTGCTAGGCTTAGGTTTAGGCCCACCTTTGGACTTCAACAAGTTAGTGATAGGAAGCGCAATTTTGGCAAAAGAAGGGATGAACTGACGATAGAAATTGGCAAAACCCAAAGCCTCCCACTCAGTGACTGCCTTCACCTTAGCAGGGTCCATCTCAATACCAGCAGGGGAGATACGATACCCCAGGTAGTCAATTTTTTCCTGGTGAAACTCACACTTGGACAACTTGGCATACAGTTCAGCGGCCCGGAGCTTTTTCAAGACAGTGCGGACCAATGTGACGTGTTCGTCATAAGTCTGAGTGTAAATAAGGATATCGTCCAAATATACGATAACGCCTTTGTAAAGATGGTCATGCAAGATCTCATTAATTAATTGCATGAAAACTGCAGGCGCCCCCTGCAGGCCAAAGGGCATCACTCGGAACTGGAAGCAACCGAGGGGGCAGTTGAAAGCAGTCTTCCACTCATCCCCCTCCTTTATGTGGACTCTATAGTACGCTTCTCTGAGGTCCAATTTAGTGAAAATGCGCCCCTTCCCCAATTGGGCTAATATGTCCTTCATCAGCGGCAACGGGTAGAGGTTTTGGGCAGAGATACCATTTAGGTTTTTGAAATTAACACATAATCTCAGGGAGCCATCCTTCTTCTCTCTGAATAATACGGGTGCAGTTACCTTGGGCCACGCTGGCTCGATGAAACCCCTTTCCAAGTTTTTATCAATGAATTTTCTCATTTCCTCCATCTCTCTAGGGGACATGGAATATATTTGGGGCTTTGGAAGCTTAACACTGGGCAAAATATCGATGGAGCAATCAGTGGGTCTGTGGGGCGGAAGTTTATCTGAAGATTTTTCACTAAAAACTCCTCTCAGGTCCCAATACACTTTCGGAATCTTTTCTTCTCCCTCAATTCTCTCCTGACCCCTGGCGGCCAAAGCGGGGCTGCAGCCAGCAGGCTCCGGGGAAACGCCCTCCCCGTCTGGAGCTGTGCTCGTGCGAATGCGCAGCCATCCCTCCAATTTATGCGAGGGTTCCATTTACGAAGCCAGGGGAGGCCTAAAATCAGGGATCTGTCCATTCCAGGAGCCACAATAAAAGAGATCAATTCTACGTGGGTGCCCATTTTCATCTCTAGAGGTTCAGTATAGAAATGGGCCGGGCCACCCCCTGCTATGGAGCCATCTATTTGGCAAAACACAATAGGGGTTTTCAAAGTCCTTAATTTGAGGCCCAGTTTTTCCACCATTGCAGGGTTGATCATACATCTGGAACAGCCCGAGTCAAGGAGGGCGGGAAGCTGTTCTGACACCCCATCGGGCGGTACCCTTAATTCTATTGGGATCAGCATGGGGCCTTTATTTGAACTCACCCAGCGAGGCGAGGCGTCGTCATCGGAGTCATCAGAGGAGCTGGCGGTGGCGTCAGCTTCTTCCTCCATGTCCTGCCTGAAGCGCGGGGGGGGGGGTTGGTATCAGCAGCGAAAGCAGCCTCTTTCTTCTTCTTGTCTGGGGCCCTGCTTGTCTTCCCTTCCCTCTTGGCAGGGGGTGGGGTGGTTGTGGGAAGTTTAGCGCGGCACTCTGGGGCGCGGTGGCCTCCCCTCCGGCAACGGAAGCATGTGAACGGCTTGACTTTGCCGGTGGAGCTTCCCTTTCCTTCACTCCTGATTCGGAAAGGGGGCTTCTGAGTTGGGGAGGGTGATTTTCCTGCTTTCTCTTCCCTCGCACGTTGAAGCCTAATCAAATCGAGCTCAATGTCTGCTTCATTTTCATACCAAGCTGTAACGCGCTTGGGAAGGTGTCTGTTAACACATTGTTGATAAATGTCCTCATTTAATCCCAATGCAAATTGGTCCAAAAGGGCATCCTGAGACCAGCCTCTCATATAAGAAGAGAGTTGTTGAAACTCCTGAATATACTGAGTCACCGGTCTATCTCCCTGCCTGAGGGTCATAAATTTCAACTTTTCCCGTTTCTCAATTAGGGGGTCATCAAATCTTCTCTTAAACGCAGTCATGAAAGTGTCAAAATTCCTCAGGAGGGGGGAATTGCTTTGGTGCAGGCTCATCATCCATTCGGCCGCCTCTTCCTCCAAAGCAAGTAACACCATTCGCACTTTCATTTCATCCGATTCTAAGTCGGGTCCATAAATTTCCATATAGTTATAAACTTGTATAATGAAGAGGCCCAGTTTTTTGGGATTCCCGTCATATTTTATAGTTAAGGGAGGGACTTTTGCCATTCTGCGTCTTCTGGGGGGGCCCCCTGCTCTGGCAACTGCCCTGGCTGGGGGGGGGGAGAAGCTGTTTCTGGGTTAGTTTGCTCCCATCTTCCCTCGGCCTCTTCACCCTCCCTAAATTTTTGCATAGAGTACCTTTGTTCAAAGTCTTCCGTTTGGTCTCTTTCTCGGGGTTTTCGGGCAAGATTTCTTCCAATTCAACTGGCTTCGCCCTTTGTTTTCTCCTGGTAACTCCAGCATCCCAACTTTCACTGTCCTCTTTTTGCCCCACATTCAAGGACCATCGAGGGGGAATCACAGGGTCCGCTATTCCTAGTCCAGCCATTCTTCCAGGTAATGATGGGTCAGCGGTTTCCCTTTCAATTTCTTCATCGCTTGCTTGCAAAGACATCTCCCTCGTTTCTTCTTGTAAGTACAGTCCCCACGGAAGGTTGAAATCTCCTGGTGGGGTGTGAGTGAGACTTCGCTTACTGTCAGAACCTCTCCATTAGATAATTAGGAAAGAAGACCACGAGACTCCATGAGTAGAAATCAAGTGTACTTTTACTAATTATAAATGATTAAAGGCATAGCGAAGCGAAGTCTGATTATTTAGGCGCGAAAGCAATTGATATATAGAATAGCCCATTCCCCACCCCTTGGCATCACAGCTACAGTCCAATCATAATTCTCCCAAGTGTCAGGTGTGAGATAACTTCAAAAGGCATCATGAAGATGGAATGTCGGTGCCGTTAATCCTGGCGGGAATCTCCTACGCATGTGTAGTCAGACAGGCAGCTGAACTCCAGAACCTTCCTCCAGCACAATGAGTAACCCCTCCCAAATACCATGCCCTCCCTCCCTGTTTCATGGCAGTCGAAGCAACAGCAAAGCAGAGGCTGACAGTCAGCCCTTGATAAACAGTTAGCTGTACTCATAAGCTTTGCATAATTCAGAGATTTCATCTATTGCTATTGCTATTGCTATTGCTATCTAGACCTGAGGCCTAAAAATATGCTAAACTACTGAAGCTCTCATCAGAACATCTATGATGGGTAGATATGTAGCTTCCTTCACTTGAAATAACACAATTAGCTATCCAATCATCTTTTGTTCTCAACCTAGTCAATTTCAGCCAGATACAAACTTTTCTGGAAACTTCTGCCCGAAAAGAAAAGCATAACATTTCAGTTGACATTGGAATGCAATATATTGCATTTAAACATTATTCAGTCACAAAATCCAGATCAATTGGGATGTATTAACATGAACAATATTTTCTGTGGTTTTAATCTTACGATATTTATTTATTTAAAATATTTATATAGTGTCCCATCTTTCACCCAACTCTGGTGACTCCCAATCAGAGCTGCATTGATACGTATTGCATTGATATGACCAACATTAGAAATTTGTGGCATGTAACAGCGTATCTTTTTCTCCTCTTAATTGATGGAAGTGTAACATCAACCATTCCAAACAAGTCCAACAGTGAAACTGTGGAATTAACTGCGTCATAATCTGTATCCATGCTTTCTGGCCAGGATTACGATAGGTTACTCTCAATTTATAGGCAAGTTGGAACATGAAAGCACAAAATAATTAATTATGGAACTCACCAAGTGCACGTTAAGATGGGTAGGAGCTTTTGATGTATATACTTTATAAAAAGTTTATTAAATACTACAATTAAAAATATACGAACTAATACAAATTAAAAATTAAAAGAATAAAAAAATAGGAGGGACAGATGTCCATAGAATGCCACAACTTCATACGTAATTGTAACATCATATGTAATTGCATTCACCCAAATTGCAATCACATGTTTACAGAGACCATATGATGGCCACAACTGTGAGGACCTGTTGTAAGTCACTTTCGTTCAGCAGCATCGTAACTTCGAATGGTCACTGAATTAGTGGACATTAAACAAGGACTACCTGGACCGCTTAGATGGTTGCATAAACCTAGAATTAATGCCTAAATTTGACCTGCAATGAACTCCAAATAGACAGACATTACATGATCTTATTCAATGTTACCTACCAGATCTAAAAATGCTTCAACTAAACATCTGAATTTCTGACATCAGAATAGAGCCAATCTCACTACTAAAGAATGCACCCATGCTAGTCCACTAAGGGCACATTTGTTATGTCTTTCTAAAACAACTTTACAATCAATAGTAGTCACAGAATAATGGATATTGTAAAAGTTGTTTCATTCAATTTAAAAAGACATGTTTAGTAAAGTCAGATATGCTGCCAATTACAAAGTTTGGGATGGGGTGAGGTTGCTGGCCAAAATGGTTTCCTTTTCCTATATAGCTTCATCTTTTCCTTGACACCAATTTGTCACTACTCATTTTTCCCCTTTCTGGATCTAGTAGGTGCTACAGCAATAAAGAAAAGGCAAGATACAGTATGCTAGAAATAACTGCTCATCATCTTTTATTGTTCGCTCACTCAGATGGGAAAGAACTGGAGGACCAAGATCAGGAAGCTCCGTGAATTGGCAGTAGTCCTGAGGAACTTTGGAGAAAAACTAGAAGTTGAAACTAGAGTTAACTGAAATCAACAGTTCTGCTAATTCAAAATCCAGTTCCAAACATCCCAGCAGACTTTCTTAAATCTACATTTTCTCAGCTAAAGAAACAGGTTCCATAGAAAGAATGATCTGAATAAGTTTTTTTGTGAAATTGCACAGTAAAGCTTACTTATAGTAGTAAGCAAAATAATAAGATAGATGCTTATTTCAGCATCACCAGTTGGTCTATTCATACAGCTAGTAGGCCATATATACTATATTAAAGTCCACTAAGACTTAAATACCTTGCTTGAGTTTTAAGGTTAGCACCAGCTCTAATAAAAGTTCATAACTCAAGGTCTGTATCAGAAGTGCAATTAATTTTGTTATAATGGCAAAGCTGACAAAGAAGCAGGCAGAGCGATTGAGGAGGAAATATAAAAAGAACAAGTTTGGTATATTTGGTATAGTTGTTTTCATGTAAGTTTGCACATAGTGATATCAGATTAAATGTGATTATGATTTATGATTAAATGATAACATAGAAAAGGAGAAAATTTAGAAGCTAGGAAAAGTCCTTTAAAAATATTTATCTCACACAACTAGTATCACAAATATATTCATGTCATATTATACAGTACAATTAAATTATTCACATTTAAAAAATGAGTACGTGAACATGCAAATGACTACATGGATTCCAAACTTCTAAATATTCTTTCATTTGAACTTCCCTATAATAAAATCCTTGTCCAAATATAGAAAGAGAAATGCAAGTCCCGACAGGATTCATCTTTGGATGCACCAACAGACCTGAGCACTTATATAAAAAATTGCTGAGTGCAAAAAGCCCCACCCAATTAGAGGAAGTAATTCTTCCAGAAGTTATTGGAATCCTAATGATAATCATGATCATAAGGATAAGCCCTGGTGGCACAGTGGTTTAAAGTGCAGTATTAGAGGCAAACTCTGCCCACAGCCTGGAATTCAATCCTGATGGGGCTCAGGGTTGACTCAGCCTTCCATCCTTCCGAGGTTGGTAAATGAGGGCCCAGATTATTGGGGATAATAGGCAAATACGTCTACACTGTAAAACTCCAGGAGAGTGAAGGTTGAAGGTTGAAGGTTTATTGTATTTATATGCCGCCCTATTCCCAGAGGGACTCAGGGCGGCTAACAAACCCAAAGGGCGGGGGGGAAACAAGAAGGGAATACAACAAACAAAATACAAAGAGAATTTAAAAAGACAATCAACAGTCACACCATTCGAGGGGGGAAGGGAACTCATCAATAAGGTGACCAGACGTCCCGCTTTTGGCAGGACACACCCGCTTTCCAATGCATTTTCCCGCGTCCGCCCGCCTTTTTAAAAGGCACGCTTTTTTTGGCGCTCGCAGCTCCCGCCCATCAGCTGCTAGCTTGCTGGGCTGGCTCATCGTTCTGTTCTCTATCCTACCAGATGAGCCAGCCCAGCAAGCTAGCAGCTGATGGGCAGGAGCTGCGAGCGCCAAAAAAAGCGTGCTTTTAGCCTTTTACCTACTACCTAAAAATTTAAGCCAGCCCAGCCTGCCGCTCACTGATTGGATTGGCCTGGACTCCAGCCAATCAGTGAGCTGGCTGGGATGGGAAATTTTCAGCACGCTTGCGCGAGTTTCCATTTCCTTTCGACAAAAGACGAAAGAGGTTGCAGCTGCGCTGACTGGTGAGTAATCTAATTCTAATTGAATTTTCCGCTCACCGCGGCAGGAGAATAGGGTGGGGGCAGCTGCAGCCGCCCGCGGCAGAGAAGTTCCACGCGGTTCAGGGGCTCCCGCCGCCCGGCAGAAGCCCCTGAACCGCGTGCGGGCGGCTGCCCCCTCCTCCTCCCTGTCCTCCTGCGGCCGCAAGGAGTAGTCCGTTCGTGCAGAAATTGCCCGCCCCGGCTGAGTGAATAGTGATCGCCTGTGGCCGTGGGAAGTCCTCGCGGCCGCAGGCGATCCCAATTGAATTCACTCAGCCGGGGCGGGCAATTTCTGCACGAACGGACTATTCCTCGTGGCTGCAGGCGATCCCAATTCACTCAGCCGGGGCGGGCAATTCGTGCAGAAATTGCTCGCCCTGGCTGAGTGAATTGGGATTGCCTGCGGCCGCGAGGAATACTCCGTTTGTGCAGGAGTCCTCGCGGCCGCAGGCGATCCCAATTGAATTCACTCTGTGTGGGCGGCTCGGCTGCCCCCTCCTCCTCCCTCTCCTGCAGCCGCGAGGAGTAATCTGTTTGTGCAGGATCCTCGCGGCCGCAGGCGATCCCAATTGAATTCACTCTGTGCGGGCGGCTCGGCTGCCCCCTCCTCCTCCCTCTCCTGCGGCCGCGAGGAGTAATCCGTTCGTGCAGGAGTCCTCGCGGCCGCAGGCAATCCCAATTGAATTCACTCTGTGCGGGCGGCTCGGCTGCCCCCTCCTCCTCCCTCTCCTCCTGCGGCTGCGAGTAGTAGTCCGTTCGTGCAGAAATTGCCCGCCTTGGCTGAGTGAATTGGGATCGCCTGCGGCCGCGAGGAGTCCATTTGTGCAGGGGTCCTCGTGGCCGCAGGTGATCCCAATTGAATTCACTCTGTGCGGGCGGCAGCCGCTGCGCCCACGAGGAGCTGCCTCTTCATGAATGGGATCGCCGCCTCCGAGAGCATGGGCGCAGCGGCTGCCGCCCGCACAGAACATCCTCTCGCTTCCGGGGGTCCCGCCGCCCGGAAAGTTATGGAAAGTTATCTGCGGGCGGCGTCCGTTCGTGATTGGGATCGATCGCCGGGGCAGCCTCTCGCTTCCGGAACTTCCTCTCTCACTTCCGGGGGTCCCGCCGCCCGGCAGAAGCCCCTGAACCGCCGTGGAATCCGTTCGTGAATCAAAATGGATCCGTGCGGCAGGAGGAGAGGTTGGGGCGCTGCCAGCCGCCCGCAGACAATTTCCTCTCGCTTTCGGGGGTCCCGCCGCCTGGCAAAAGCCCCTGAATCGCGTGGAAGTTATCTGCGGGCGGCGTCCGTTCGTGATTGGGATCCATCGCCCCTCCGAGAGGGTGTACAGAACACTATTTACCTAAATGTGCATATATACAGTTTAGTATTTTAGCATTTATTTTTGAAAAAAATCAAACTCCTAAATCATGGTGTATAGCTTATTGCTCCTATCTTGGACATATTTTTTCTGATCAAACATTTGTGTTTACTGGGGTGGTGCATAAAGCTGAAAAGAGTTATTGTTTGTAATTTTTCTACATTATTTTGCTGTTAAAGAAGAGTTTTCTTCTTGGGGATAGATATTGATGGAGATTTCTTGTGCCATTAGGAATTGTTGCAAAGAAAAGATAAAGAATCTTATGGTGTGATATTGGTGAATTTTTTTAAAAAATAGTCTGTGTTGTCTTTCTGTCCCAAATAGTTAAATATAATTTCATTATGAACATCTGCAGGGTTTATGGGATTCCCATAATATGGGAGATTCATGCCTTTGTAGGTCATATTTGCCCATTTGTGGTTTTCTGTCTCATCTGTGAAATTCATAACCTTTTATTTGTTATGTTCTGAATTTTTCTCTTTTTAGAAAGTGATAAGAAATCTACCTGCAATTTAATCTTGACCAGGCATCCTGACTTTTAAGAAGTCACTGACATGCCAGTTTTAAAATTGTTTTTTTTCTTGATAGTTAAGGTCAAAAATTTAAACTTGCTGTCACAACTTTGAGCAGGGTGTGAGATTGTTGATGTCCATTTTACTGTCTTTCAATAACTGTATAATGTTCCAATCAAGCCTCAAATTAAGATGTTACCAACTAGTATGTGAACTACTGGAAAGATTGTGTGCCTATAGAGTTAAGAGTAAGAGTTTCATTTCATGCATCAGAAGGCTGTATAGTGTAGAGAGAAAAATATGTTCAAAACATTACAGTTGTATGTGTTAGCCGCCTGAATCTATATTACTGTCTTTGTTTTAAAAAATTTCTCTCAGGATCCCAAAATGGTATTTGTTTGTATGGGTTATATTTATCAATATGTATTGCATTAAATATTGAAATCTAAGTATTCACTGCTACTGTGGATTCTCACAATTGTTTGATGGGATTTCAACATAGGCTGGCAAATTTGAATTTTGAGTACCCTTGATTGGGTCTGACCCTCTGGACTCCAAGGAGAGATTTTAAGAAACACTGATTTCTTTTGCCAGGTAATATGTAATAGGTTGCCACTGCAAGTGTATTTGAAAAAGATAGCTTACTCTATGGTGTTGTTTTTTTTATTTTTATACTGGAATTCTTCATGAAAAAATCCAAAAGGATTTACAAAAGAATAATAAAATATCTCTTCAAGAAAACAATAAAACTAACAGTGTCAGTGAAGATAATATAGAAAAGCAAGGCATAATTCATTTTTAAAAAGCAGTCTAAGAGGGAGGTTGTCCTGAAGCACATGTTACTCTAGAATTGCCTTGGGTGAACAGGCTTGATTTCAGCTGTTCAAACAAACCAATGTGTAGAAAACAGCTACACATTTCCTAATTTATTATTAAATAATTTGTATTCTATCAGGGGCTTTCAGCAGTTTACAGCAACAAAAATGCCAAATAAAATTATATTATTATAAAATCATTGTAACAATTCCACAAAAACAATAAAAAGAAAATCCAGTGATAAAACCATATTAAATCCCAATGGCTCTAGATTCTAGAAGACAGAATAATTTGTACAGCCTTCCTGAATGGACAGCAGGTTAGGGCTCCCTGCTCTGGAGGAGGTTTCCAAAGGATGGGCACCAGCTGAGACCTTCCTCCTGAGAAAGCCCTACCTTTGTCATGAATGGGATTACTAGCAGGGCCTCCCCAGAAGATATTTAAAGCTCTGGTAAGATAGCTTTGAGGGGGGTGGTCTTTAAATATTTGGACTTTAAGCTGATTTTGGAAAATCTGTAAATTTTAAAGCACAAAACTGCTATTGGCTTGTTTCCAGATGAGTCATTTACTGTAAGGAGTATAGGCTCAATGTATTTTAAAATAATATTTTATTTATTGTGCATATGATTTTTTAAAATAGTGGTATTCTGTGTTGATTCTTTTTTTAAATTGTCTTAGACTATTTAAAAAAAGATTCTATCCAAAATAAATTGAAACAAGCCATTTTAAAAATTTCTATGCACAATACTTTGAAATGGACTCAGGAGTCATGATTCACACTGAGTGAATTTGCACTTTTAATAATCAGGAAGATACAATGGCATTGAAAAAAGTGACTGATGACCATTTTTCACACTTAGCGACCATTTTCACACTTAGCGACCGTTGTGGCATCCTCATGGTTACGCGATCAAAATGTTGATGTTTGGCAACAGATTCGTATTTCTGATGGTCGCTAAGTGAGGAGTCTCGAGGAGGGGGAAAACATTTAGTGACCAAAGTTACAATGGCATTGAAAAAAGTGACTGATGACCATTTTTCACACTTAGCGACCGTTGCGACCATTTTTCACACTTAGCGACCGTTGCAGCATCCTCATGGTCACGTGATCAAAATTTTGTTTGGCAACAGATTCGTATTTATGCTGGTTTCAGTGTCCTGGGGTGACCTTTTGACAAAAAATTTTTTTTTTAATCAAGGCCCCCCCCCCCCCCCCCCGGTCAAGGGTGTCCCTCTTTTCCAATCTGAAAATCTGGTCACCTTACTCATCAATCTCAGGCCTGCTGGCACAGCCAGGTTTTAACGGCTTTGCGGAAAGCCTGGAGGGAAGTGAGGGTCCGAATCTCCGCGGGGAGTTCGTTCCAAAGGGCCAGAGCAGCCACAGAGAAGGCCCTCCTCCGGGTAGTAGCCAGATAACATTGGCCAGTAGATGGAATCCAGAGGAGGCCTAATCTGTGGGATCTAATGGGCCTTTCGGAGGTAATTGGCAGTAGGCGGTCTCTCAAGTACCCAGGTCCAATACCATGAAGGGCTTTATAAGTGACGACTAGCACCTTGAAGCGTATCCGGAGACCAATAGGTAGCCAGTGCAGCCCGCGGAGGATAGGTGTAACGTGGGTGTACCGAGGTGCACCCACAATCGCTCGCGCGGCTGCATTCTAGATGAGCTGAAGTCTCTGAATGCTCTTCAAGGGCTGCCCCATGTAGAGCGCATTGCAGTAGTCCAGTCTTGAGGTCACAAGGGCATGAGTGACTGTTGCGAGTGCCTCCCGGTTCAGGTAGGGATGCAATTGGTGCACCAGGCGAACCTGGGCAAATGCCCCCCTGGTCACAGCCGACAAATGATGTTTTAAGGTCAGCTGTGGATCCAGGAGGACTCCCAAATTGCGAACCCTGTCTGACGGGCGTAGAATTTCACCCTCCAGCCTGAGCGATGGAATACTTAGCCAATTTTTGGGAGGGAAACACACAAGCCACTCGGTCTTGTCAGGATTGAGTGCAAGCTTGTTTACCCCCATCCAGACCCTAACAGCCTCCAGGCACTGACACATCACGTCAACTGCTTCACTGAGTTGGCACGGGGCGGACAGATACAACTGGGTATCGTCTGCATACTGGTGATATTTTATCCTGTGCCGCCGAATGATCTCGCCCAACGGCTTCATGTAGATGTTAAACAGGAAGGGGGACAGGACCAAACCCTGCGGCACCCCGTCTTTCAGGGGCCTAGGGGTCGACCTCTGCCCCCAACCAACACCGACTGTGACCTGTCCAAGAGGTAGGAGGAGAACCACTGAAGAACGGTGCCTCCCACCCCTACCTCCCGTAACCGCCGCAGAAGGATACCATGGTCGATGGTATCGAAGGCCGCTGAGAGGTCAAGAAGCACTAGGACAGAGGCATGACCTCCGCCCCTGGCTCTCCAGAGATCATCGGTCAGTGCGACCAAAGCAGTGCTGTGGGATGGTACATAAGCATAAATGCTATAAGCCAATCATCTGTTTCCCAGTTAAAAACACAAAGGGTAGCTTCTCCATTCTAAGGAGGAGACACATAGCAATAGCACTTAGACTTATATATCAGTTTAAAGCCTCTCTAGGCTGTTTACAGAGTCAGTATATTGCCCCCAAACAGTCTGGGTCCTCATTTTACCCACCTCGGAAGGATGGAAGGCTGAGTCAACCTTGGTGTCTAACCAATGTTTCTCAATCTTGGGAACTTTAAAATGCTCTCAGAATGGTCATGCTGGCTGGGGAACTCTGCAAGTTGAAAGCCACACATTTTAAAATTCCCAAGGTTGAGAATTGCAGAAGGAGCAGAGAATGTAGCTGCTTGCTACATAAACAATTTATGTTGTTTTAGAAGATGGCCAGGAAGATAGGGAACCAACTCCTAAATCATGCAGACAGGCTTCAGGATTTTCAGTTTTGAAAGCAGCAAAGGCTGACCCAGTTTTGACTAAGTGTAAATCACTCCAGCTCCTCTACGTACCCAGGAGTCCAAGAGAAAGAGAAAGGATGAAACTGACAAGTGGCTGTTTCTTCTTGTCTTCTGCAAGGAGTCAGCTACAGTAGAGTACATGATGCTAGGTTATTTGTCCTGGACTGGTTTAGAAGCTTGGAAGTAAAGGCAAGAATGTCAGGGTTCCAAGTAACGAAAGAAGACTCCGAGGCTTGAGTTTCCTCAAAGTTCCATTTTATTAGTGATGTCATATTGGCACATCTGGGAAAACCCAAATATGAAAGTTTCCAGATTTTCCCCACCCAGATGAAAGTTCAAATCCCTGCCCAGCACCCACATTATCCAATCAGGCACCATCTCAACTGGAGATGCCTCCCAGTCATGCCACTCCAGGTGCAGGGCAAGATGTCCTTGACTCTCTGAGAAAGGAATGTTTGACTATATATATCCCACTCCATATATTCCCCTCCCAATTTCCCACAGCATTAAATGTGGCAGGTCTGAAGGCCCAATGTAAAAGATGGCTTCCAGGCCTGACAAAGAGTTTGTACTAGGTATTGTGTTCAGAGAAGATCAGTGTGATCCAGTGTAAATAAATTGACAAAAGAAGCCACTTCAACTCTCAGAATGAATGAACCAATATCATCTGATCAGGGCTGGTCTGAAAAGGATGCAAAAGGCTTGTGTGATGGTACCCTAGTTTTGTTTTGTTTTTATTTAATTATTAAATTTGCTACCCATTGCTCAAAAAGTTTTAGTATTGTTTCAGCTATATACTATAGTATACCGTATAAGCTAGTTTTAGTATATTTCAGCTATGCCCCTTTAAGCCAGTACTCTTGACATGATGAGATTTCAAAGATACGAAGTTGCTTTTGGATTGGAACAGATTCACCAACATATCAGTTGACTCTAGCAGCTGATATGTTATTTAGTGGTAGATTGTTGAACTGGCAAACAATACAAATTAAATTAGGAAGTGAAGTTAAGAGGTACAAATTACCAAAGGCGGAACTTCACATTTTGTTCAGATCTGTAATTTTCCAGTCTGAGAAGGCACAAAAGCTAATGAAAGCGTTTCTTGTGAAAAGAGGATGTTAAATTTTTTCCATACCCAACAACAGTTATGTCTTGAGACTACTTTCCTTCTCTATTCCCGCTCCCCCCACAAGGTCAGGGAGTATTAAAAATGGGGCGTAGAAGGGGAAGATTAAGCTTTCTTTTCTCATCTGCTGCTTCTTGGTTGGAAATGCCAGTTTTATTTTATTTTACGCAGAGCTCATATCTTGTTTCTTTAATTTTTTAGTTACAAGGAACTGCTTCCACTGCTTGATCAGGATGAGTTGTTTTTCCCTTAGAGTAGATACTACAACAGCCGGACCAAATGGGTACAACCAATTTCGTTGTATTTAAATACAATGACAATAAAGATTATACTTATATTGGTTTTGTTGCAGCTGTTGCCCTTTGTCTCCTCTCTTCTATCATGTCATCAGCAAGGATGCCAGCTGGCAGTGGTTCCCTGGGAAAGTACACAAGTTCCTATGAAAATACAATGGCCGAGTCGTCCAACATTGGAGATTATGCCAACATGACTTTACCTCTCAATTAAAAAAAAAAAAAGACCAGAAGGTAGAAAATGAAAAATGAGGCTTAGCAGTCTTGGATTTGATCCTCACCGTTGGGAGGAAAAAAGTCTTTGAGAAGGAGAAAGTGGTAGAGGCTACATCAGCATGTAGTAACAGGAATGTGTATCATAAGACACTAACAGAGACTTCTGGCTAGAATCTCAGAGCTTCTATCACTGCTGAAATTCCTTGGACAAAGAGTGAAATTAAGTGATGGGAGCCAAAAGGTGATTAGTGCACCAGCCTGCAGCCATTCCTGATATAAGTATCTCATCCCAACTTTTAGAACCCACCATGGCCATTATCGTCCAGTCCAAATGTTTTCGGCCACCTAATGATGTTTTGCTTTTCTACTTCTCCATGCTATCTCTTTATGAAATTGCTTCCTACCATGCCTCCATGATATCACCTATTTTTCCAGATAGTTTTCAAAGCTCAGCACATTTCAACCTAACTGGGAGTGGACAGCGTGGTTATCAAGCATGCAAGATCAGCTTTGTATGTATGTGTGCCCACAGGAGGAAGAAATCCAAAACTTGGCCTAGGTACACAAGATATGCAGTTGGTGCTAAATAATTTTGAACCTGTTGGAAATCAAGAGGAGAAATACTTTGAAACCTCCCTGGCAGTCTCCCCCCCCCCAAGTCTTCCCCAAATAGATAGTAGGTATCATCAGTCAAGAGGGATGCAGTGGCTCAATGGCTAAGACTCTGAGCTTGTTGATCAGAAAGGTTGGCAGTTCAGTGGTTTGAATCCTTAGCGCCATGTAATGGTGTGAGCTCCTGCTACTTGTCCCAGCTTCTGCCAACCTAGCAGTTTGAAAGTATATAAAAATGTAAGTAGAAAAATAGGGACCACCTTTGGTGGGAAGGTAACAGCATTCCATGCACCTTTGGCATTTAGGCATGCCAGCCACATGACCACGGAGACATCTTAAGACCGCACTGGCTTTTCAGCTTTGAAACAGAGATGAGCACCGCCCCCTAGAGGCAGGAACAACTAGCACAAATTTGCGAGAGGAACCTTTACCTTTATCATCAGCCAGTTTGAACCTCCCTAGTTTGTCAAGTTAGGGAATTTTTGGCCCATAAGCTCAGATTTTTTTTCTACCTTCAGCTCAGTTCTAGGAAGCTTTCTATTTCCTAGAAAAGAAGGTGATTGGCTGTTCCTACCCAAAGTCCAGAAATGTCATTCCTGAAACACAAACAGTAATTATATAACCATGTAGTGTTGCAAGTGGAGAAGAGATTAATGGGAAATTCCCTTCTAAAACCAGGGAAGCTTAATCTTTAGACATAAAAATAAATATTCTGGCTAAAGGGTTGTCCCCAATACTGTTAGCCTTCTGAAACTGGAAAGCCAATTGTTTTGCTTTGTATATTATCAAATTAGAGCATGTTTTAATGTTTGTTAGTGTTTTAATGGTTTTTGTTTAAAATATTTTATTTTATTTTCATAACACACATTCACATGTATACTATACATAGCCCATATCATATAGTGTTAAGTAATAATTTCATCAGTTCCTCTTGTCAACAATGCCCCCCCCCAAATAGAAACCCATTATAGCTCTTCTGCTCTCCATACACCTCTTTCTTCTAGCACCCTCCAACTTTCTATCTTCCCTCCGTATCCTTTCCTACTCTACTTCCCCTCCCTTTCTACTACTCCTCTCTCAACAATCCACTCCTCCTTATCCTTCTCATCTTCCCCCCTTACCTTCTCTCCTATCCTTCTCTGGCGATCCTTCTTCTTTCCCACTCCTCCTCTCCTTGGTGTATTTCCGCTAAAAAAAAAAAAGGAAACAGTATACATGTGGTGTCGAATTACGTTGAGATCTAACACATCTCGTCTATATCCCTCCCCCACTCAACCTACTCCCCCCCCCCCGGCTTCCCAGAACCCGTACACGGTATAGATTTTTAACAAACACAGTCTAAGATATATTGAGAATAAAAGAATACAAAATTAATAGCATCTTTACATTGAACTTAGCTCCTCCTTGCTAAACTAACTTTAAACAATTTAAATAATTCCTGATCTTAGGCATAGGCTATCTGGAATTTCTTAGTTCCATATTTATTTTGTATATAATCAATCCATTTTTTCCAGTCTCGTTTATATCTCTCATTTGAGTGGTCTTTAAGGTATGCAGATATTTTAGCCATCTCGGCTAAATTTGTGACTTTCAGTGTCCATTCTTGGATTGTAGGCAAGTCTTCCTTCTTCCAGTATTGCGCCACCAACAGTCTTGCTGCCGTTATTAAGTGCAAAATCAAGTTAATCTCTACCGCTGTACAGTCAGTAATTATGCCTAACAAAAATAACTGAGGAGTAAACTTTATCCTTTTTTTAAGAATATTTTGCATAATCCACCATATTTTTATCCAAAATGCCTTAACCTTTCGGCAAGTCCACCATATATGGAAATATGTAGCATCAAGAGAACCACATCTCCAACATTTGGGTTGTAAATTCGAGTACATAGAAGCCAATTTTTTTAGGATCTAAGTGCCATCTATAGAACATCTTGTAAAAATTTTCTCTCAGGTTTTGGGCTTGTGTAAATTTCACATTTCTTACCCAAATTCTTTCCCATGTGTCCAACATTATTGGTTCTTCAATATTTTGAGCCCACTTTATCATACAATCTTTAACTAATTCTGTTTCGGAATCCATCTGTACTAATACATTGTATATCCTCTTTATATGCATTAAACTTTGATCTCTTATTTGTTTAAATAGATTATCCTCAACTTGCATGAAACCAATTTTTTGATCTGTTTTCCACCTGGCCTGTAACTGCCCATACTGGAACCATGTTTGAATTACCTTTTCCTCTTTTAATACATCTAAGGATTTTAGTTGTAATACCCCGCTTTCTAGGGTAAGAAGCTGTCTGTAAGTAATTCTATCCTGTTTTTGTGCTATGTTCATGTTTTCTATTGCGTTTCTAGGAATTGCCCACATGGGTATCTTGTCATTTAATTTGTATTGATATTTTTTCCAAACCCGCAATAAAGCATTCCTTAAAATATGACTTTTAACATTTTTATCCACTTTTTTGTTGTATAACAGGTAAGCATGCCAGCCATATACCAAATCATGTCCCTCGATATTAAGTATCCTATCATTAGTTAAATCAATCCAATCACTGATTACAGATAATACTACTGCATCATAATATAATTTTAGGTTGGGTAATTTCAGACCTCCCCTCTCCTGCACATCTTGCATTATTTTTAGCTTTACTCTCGGCTTCTTTCCTGCCCATACAAATTTATTAATACCCTTCTGCCATTCTAGCAGATTCGCATCTTTTTTAAGTATAGATAACATTTGGAAAAGAAATAAAAATTTGGATAAGATATTCATTTTCACTGCTGCTATTCTTCCCAACAAAGATAATTGCAACTTGTCCCATTTTTTCATCTCTGTCTGAATACTATGCCAAAGTGGTTCATAATTATACTTGTATAATTTCCCATTTGAGGTTAAAATATTAACTCCCAGATATTTGACTTTTTTAACTATTTCACATCCGAGTTTCAAGATGTTGCCCCTGAGGATGTGGACAAGGCCATGAGAGCTGTGAGTGCCTCCACATGTGTACTGGACCCGTGCCCCTCCTGGCTGGTTGCTAACAGCGGGGAGGTGACACGGGGCTGGATCCAGGCGGTTGTTACCGCCTCCCTTCGGGAGGGGGTCTTTCCCCCCGCACTTAAAGCGGCGGTGGTGAGACCCCTCCTGAAGAAACCATCTTTGGATCCAGCCGTTCTTAACAATTATCGTCCAGTCTCCAACCTCCCCTTTGTGGGGAAGGTTGTTGAGAAGGTGGTGGCCTTTCAGCTCCAACGGTCCTTGGAGGAAGCTAGTTATCTTGACCCATTCCAATCCGGCTTCAGGCCTGGCTACAGCACAGAAACCGCTTTGGTTGCATTGACCGATGACCTCTGGAGAGCCAGGGACGGAGGCTACGCCTCCATCCTGGTTCTCCTTGACCTCTCAGCGGCTTTCGATACCATCAACCATGGTATCCTTCTGTGACAACTGCGGGAGGTGGGGGTGGGAGGCACTGTTTTGCGGTGGTTCTCCTCTTACCTCTCGGACAGGTCGCAGTTGGTGTTAGTTGGGGGGCAGAGATCGACCCCTAGGCCCCTAACATATGGGGTGCCGCAGGGTTCGGTCTTGTCCCCCCTACTTTTCAACATCTACATGAAACCTCTGGGCGAGATCATTCGGCGGCACGGGATAAAATACCACCAGTATGCGGACGATACTCAGTTGTATCTGTCCACCCCGTGCCAACTCAATGAAGCGGTGGACGTGATGAACCAGGGCCTTGAAGCTGTTAGGGACTGGATGAGGGCTAACAAACTCGTGCTCAACCCAGATAAGACCGAGTGGCTGTTGTGTTTCCCTCCCACTAATTCGGCAAGTATTCCATCTCTCAGGCTGGGGGGTCAAACACTACGCCCCTCAGACAGGGTCTGCAACTTGGGAGTCCTCCTGGACCCACAGCTGACTTTTGAACACCATTTGTCAGCTGTGACCAGGGGGGCATCTGCCCAGGTTCGCCTGGTGCACCAGTTGCGCCCCTACCTGAACCGGGAGGCTCTCACAACAGTCACTCGTGCCCTTGTGACCTCTAGGCTGGAGTACTGCAATGTGCTCTACATGGGGCTGCCCTTGAAGAGTATTCGGCGACTTCAGCTAGTCCAAAATGTGGCCGCGCGAGCGATTGTGGGTGCACCTCGCTTCACCCACATAACACCTATCCTCCGCGAGCTGCACTGGCTACCTGTCGATCTCCGGGTACGCTTCAAGGTGCTACTTGTCACCCATAAAGCCCTTCATGGTAGTGGATCTGGGTACTTGAGAGACCGCCTACTGCCAATCACCTCCACTCGACCTATTAGATCCCATAGATTAGGCCTCCTCCGAGTCCCATCTGCCGGTCAATGTCGACTGGCAACCACGCGGAGGAGAGCCTTCTCGGTGGCAGCTCCGACCCTATGGAACGATCTCCCCATGGAGATTCACACCCTGACCACCCTCCAGACCTTCCGCACAGCCCTCAAAATCTGGCTATCCCGTCAGGCCTGGGGCTAAAGACTGTAACCCACCCGAGTGGTATGAATGTTGTGTTTTTAATGACATTCTGTCCTACGTGTTAAATGTTTGTTTCCCCTCCCTTTTCGAGTTGTAAGCCGCCCTGAGTCCCCCCAGGGAAAAGGGCGGCTTATAAATAAACTTCTCAAATCTCAAATCTATCATTCCTCCTAGTTCTTCCTTTTGTTTAGTATTCATGTTTATGGCTAGTATTTTTGTTTTCCCTAAATTTATTTTAAAGCCAGACACTTGACCATATTGATTAATCATATTCATTAAGATCATACTAGATTCCTACGGTTGATCCAATATTATAACCAGGTCATCCGCAAAAGCACACACTCTGTATTCTTGCTGCCTAATCTTAATTCCCTTTAAAGCGTGCAAGCCCCGTATTTTGTTCAGCAGTACTTCCAAAGTTATAATAAACAGTAGTGGAGACAAGGGACTACCCTGTCTTGTACCTTTTCCAATTTGAAAAGAGTCTGTTAAACTTCCATTGACTATAATTTGAGCCGTTTGCTGTTGATATATTGCTTTGATTGATTGTAGAAAACTTTCTCCTATTTGCATTTTTTGCAATGTTTTCAACAGGAATTGCCAGTTAACTCGATCAAAGGCTTTCTCAGCGTCCAAAAATATGAACGCAGCAGGAATTTGATTGTTCTTTCCCAAGTATTCTAGTGCATTAATAATTAATCTAACATTACTTTTCATTTGTCTCCCTTGAATAAAACCTGTTTGATCCCTGTGTATCAATTGTTGAATAACCAACATTAACCTATTTGCTAGTATTTTAGTAAAGATTTTATAATCTACATTAAGTAATGAAATAGGTCTATAGTTTTTTGGTTGAGTAATATCTTGGTCTTCTTTGGGTATCAGGGATATAAAAGCTGTCTTCCAAGATGGGGGCACCTTACCTTCCGTTTGAACCTTATTAAATAGTTCCTTAAGAGGTTCTACCATTTCTAACTGTAGATTTTTGTAGTAAGCCGCTGTCAAGCCATCTGTGCCTGGTGCCTTCCCTACCTTTAACTGCTTAATTACCTGTAGAATTTCCCCCGAAGTTGTTGGTTGATTCAATTTTTGCCTGTGCTCTTCTTTAACTATGGGTATTTTCTCTTTGTCTAGGTATCTCTCTATATCTAGGCCATTAATTTTATCACTCTTATACAGCTCTGTAAAAAATTCCTGGAAGGCCTTTTGAATCTCATCCTGTTGGAACATTTCCTTCCCTCTATAAAACAATTTAGTTATGTTTCGAGAATTTTGTTTTTTCCTAATCTGATATGCTAACCATCTACCAGATTTATTTGCATTACAAAAGGTATTGTGTTTTGCGTATAACAAACTAGTAGCTACCTGATCTGAGATCAACATGTTGAATTGGGCCTTTAATATAGTGATTGTTTCTTTAATCTTTGTATCTCCTGGGTTTAAAGTTAACTCCAGCTCTTTCTTCCTGATTTCCTCTTCCAATTCTGTTCGTTTTACCCCTTGTTTATGTCTATGTGATCTATTTATATTTATCAAAACTCCGCTTTACTTGCATCCCATACAATTTCCATAGGTGTACCCTTATTCATATTAAAAACAAAATATTCTGTTAACAATTTTTTACAATCATTAATATACTTTTCATATCTGAATAAATTTTCGTTCAATCTCCAAGACCTTCTTGCTTGTGACACCCCTCCCAACTCCATCCAAACTGAGTTATGATCTGAAAAAACTCTAGCTGAGATCTTTGTCTTCTTCACCCTGGAAAGCAAATCATTAGTAATTAATATAAAATCGATCCTAGAAAAAGATTGATGTCTATCAGAGAAGAAGGTAAAAGTCATATTCTTTTGCATTTCTTTCTCGCCAGATATCTCTCAATTCAAAGTCATCCATCATATCGAAAAAGGATTTGGGTAGTTTTGCACGCTTTTGAGTATTTGGACGGGAAACCTTATCTTTCTTAGTATCCATAACACCGTTCCAATTGCCCAATAGTATGTAAGACCTATAATCCTACTGTACTAATTTAGCATGAAGTTTTCTGTAAAATCCATCTTGTTGTTGATTAGGAGCATATATTCCCAGTATCAATGTCTTTTTCCCTTCTAATATCAGATCTAACACGATGTATCTTCCATGGGGATCTGCTTCGATTAGTTCAGCTTTCATGCCTTTTCTTAAGTATATAACTATGCCGTTTTTCTTTTCCGTAGCAGAAGCTATAAAATGTTGACCAAGTCTTGTATTAATCAAGTATTTTTGATCAGTTGATCTAATATGAGTTTCTTGCAAGCAAATTATATCATTCTTGAACTGTTTAAGATAGTGAAATATTTTCTTTCTCTTCTGTGGGGAGTTCAATCCGTTGACGTTCTATGTTAGAAGCTTAGTTGTCATCTTTGGTTTCCTGAAGCTTTTTTAGAGCCCCCTGGATAACCTGAAGTTTAACCTTTGGCCTGGCTCCTGCCACTGCTTCAAGACTGGTTACTGTAGCTTCTTGACCAATGACAGGTGATTGTTGGAGTTGTTGCGTTTTGGATTGTTGCTCCATTCGTCTGGTAATCATACGGTTTGGTCTTTGTTCCATAGCTCCTTGTGGTTCTAAGAGAGAGAGATGCTCCCTCTTATCTGGTAATTGTGTAGTTTGCTGTCTATCTTGTCCTTCTTGTGCTCTTTCTCTAGGTCCAGATGGTGCGGGATGTTCGGCCTTCAAAATATTATGGTAAAAATCTCGAGCTTTCCATACTGAGTTAAGACGGTATCTTTGCCTCTGGAATGTGAGTGCTAGGCCAAATGGAGCGTCCCTTCTAAACTGTATCTGGCGGTTTCTAAACTCCTCAACTAAAAAAGCATAGTCTTTCCTGGATCTTAGCATTTGAAGTAGTATCTCTTTCAAAACAGTCAATTCCTTGACCCCCAATTTGAAGCTTATTTTTATAGGACTCTTGTAATATCATATTTCTAATATCTCTTGTAGTAAAATATATAACAATGTCCCTTGGAAGCTGCTTCTGCTTCACCAGCCAAGAATTAACGTGATAAGCTTTATCAATTTGCCATTCAAAGTTACCTCTTGGTCTTCCCATCAGGTTGTCGAACGCTTCTGAAAGAATCTGTTTCAAATTTTCCTGCTTGTCTTCACGCAAGTCCCTTACTCTTAATGCCAGTTCCATTTGTCTGTACTGTGTCATGATAATTTCTTTTTCAGCATTTTCCACTTTTTGTTGCACCACCTCTGTTTTCGATGCCAAATTAATATTAGCATCATTAAGAACCTCTAGCCTATCTTCCATTCCAGAAACATGCTCTGTCAATAAACTTACAATCCCCAACACATCATCTCTAATTTTGGAAACCCGAGTCTCTAGTTTGTCAGACAGCTCCTTATGTGCCACAGATATCTCTTCTTTGAGCCCTTCTTTAAGTTCTTTGAATTTTGCTTCCACCTTAATTGTTTGAGTATTAAAAGCCTCAGTCAGTTTATCAGTCAGCTCCTTCAGGAATAATTCTTTCGTTAGTGGATCGCCTATAGGGGGCGTGGGAGGCAGAGACTGCAGTTTTGTGCCAAGTGTGGGTGATGTGCCAGAGCCTCTAGGAGCCAAGGGGGGCATCTTTAAAGTAAGATTTGGCTTAGAGGCCATTCCAAGTTTCTTCTTCAACCAATTAATAAAACTCTGCTGGCCAATTAAGCAGCTGTGAAGCGAGGTGATAAATCACTCCTTTCCCTTGAAGTTTTAAAACTCCATGGAAGTTCAGAACATAGACAGTGTTATGAAGCAGCTCAGCGAGCTCGGCACCATTTTAACTGTCTCTTTAATAGCTAAGTTATCGGAAGAAGGTCTTGTAAAAATGAAGCTAAGATTTAAACAAACAATTAGAGGCTCACGTATACCAGTCCTGCTCGCCTTGGAATCAATAAATCAAGTTTTGTTCTGAGGAAGAGGGAGCTTGCTTCCTGCTGCAAATGCAGCTGGAATCCCGGCACGGAGAGAATTCTGCCCTCAGCTGGCCTTCCTCCCCTCCCAGACAAACTGTGAGGATCCGATGGCACTTTGCACAGCAGAAACCGCTCACCTTATCTTCTTTGCCTGAAGAGTAAGGTAAACAAACTGCCAGATGTCTGATGAATGATCGTCCAACAGATAACGCGACCAGGAATTCGGGAGCAGCTATAATGAGCTGCTTCCATCAGCAGGCCCCTCCCCGGAAGTCTGAATGTTTTAATGGTTTTTATTGTTTTAAAATGTTTTTAACATTTTAATTATAATATATGCTTGTGAATTATGAGTCATCCAGGCTCATTTGCTGAGATGGGTGGCTATAGAAATCAATCAATCAATCAAATAAATAAATGGAAAACAAGAGAAGCGGCTATGATGCATACATAGAATTCCAAGTAAAATCAGCCACACTAAACTAGTTACACTTTATTACTTTTGAGCTCCTTGAATAAGATTTCATTAAGGACACATATTCACTGCACAGAAGATGCTGGAAAGAGAATATCTTGGCTTGTATTTGGAAGTTTGAAGGCAGGCATTTATTTATTTTTTCTCCTTGATTTTATTTCTGCTAATCCCTTAATAAGTAGGAGCAGGCCTTTTTTTGTGGGGGGGTGGAGACTGGTTTTTGCTTTGTTCAGTCAAGGGCAGCACTTTATCAATGGTGTTTTAGAAAAGTACAAATTCTCTAAAGAATAAATCTACCTTCCTAATTATCCTTGATGGAATTATAGAGAAAAAAAATCTAGGTTTCACTGTTGCCCTTAATATAATGGCATTACATGGGAAAGTCTGGGGAAATACAAATACAGTCCTATCTATTCAGGCCATCTAGTTTGAAAATGAGATCCTTTATCAGCTGCTTTAATGGGCACTGTGACACCATGCCAGCTTATTATTTAGCATACGGCAATGTTACATTAGCCAGAAAACGACAGAGTTAATATAAAGTAGTTGCTTCTGCTTTTGACAATTGTTAGTCTGTTCAGTTCATGCTTGTGCGCTATCCAGAATGCACCATTTGGGGCAGAGTAGCTCCACACTCAAAAGGTTTGATGACGTTCCCAGTGTTATCCAGGGCTTTTCCCACCAATTGCATTTATATTGTTACTGGAAGTGCCATCTTCTTCCCACTAGTGGTACCTATTTATCTATTTGCATTTGCATGCTTTCAAACCACTTGGTTGGCAGATGTCGAGGAAAGTGACAGGAGCTCACTCCATCAGACAGTACTAGAACTTGAACCACAATAGACAGGAATATATCAGTAAACTATCTAGGGCTTCATTGTACTTCTAACAAATGAAGACACATAGGATATTTTCCCATTTTGTGGATCACAGAGCATCATAGTGCAGCACAGTTATGGGCTAGTCAAATAATACTTCTACATTGCAAACCTCCCAGAGAATGCTATAAATTCCTGTGAGATGGTATATAAGCCTAAATGCTATAAGCCAATCATCTGTTTTCCAGTTGAAAACACAAATGGTAGCTTCTCCATTCTAAGGAGGAGACACATAGCCCTCTAACCAATATTTCTCAACCTTGGGAACTTTGAAATGTATGGCCTTCACTTCTCAGACTGGTCATGCTGGTGGGGGAACTCTGCAAGTTGAAAGCCACACTTTTTAAAGTTCCCAAGGTTGAGAATTGCAGAAGGAGCAGCGAATGTAGCTGCTTGCTACATAAACAGTTTGATGGAAGCCCTTTTCCCCAACATACTTGCATTTGCATGCTTTCAAACCACTTGGTTGACAGATGCTGAAGAAAGTGACAGGAGCTCACTCAATCACACAGTACTAGAACTTGAACCACCATAGACAGACCTTCTCCAGCATCATTAAGACACTGAACCACTGTGCTTCACAGAAAAGGAATCAGTGGTGGGTTATGACTGGTAGGCACCGGTACGTCGGGACCACCGGGTACCGTTCTGGTACGGTGCTCCAGAGGGCACATCCACCGGCCTGTGGAGCACCAGTATTTGAGCTCTTTGGTGCTTCTGCGCACAGAGCATACGGCACCTGCGCGATGCTCCGCCGAGCAGCTGGAGCATCACGAAGGCATCGCGGAGCGTCGCAGGAGGTATGGACACATGCTCGCGCTGCGTGCATGTGCTGCACGTGTTCATGTGGTGGACGCCAGGTCCCATTGCACCGTACCGGTTGCAACGTTATATGGAGCCCACCACTGAAAGGAATATATCAGTAGACAATCTAGGGCTTCATTGTACTCTTAGCAAATGAAGACACATAGGATCTTTTCCCATTTTGTGGGTCTCAGAGCATCATAATGCAGCACAGTTATGGCTAGCAATATCTTCTTTCTGTCTTGTCTGCGTGATGTGGCTTGGATTCTTCTTGTCACCAGCCCATGAGTGAAAAAGGCTTAAGTTATCCTTAGCAGTACAGTGCTAAAGTGGTATTTTCCCACCTATAACAATACCATCTAAGGCAGTTTTATAGCAGATAAAATCTAGTTTTTGACACCCATTACCTTAAAGAGAAACAGATTTCAATGATTTAAATCAAAGTCAATGGAGGGATTGGAAACAGGCATGCCAATAACAATGGAAAGGAGGGAGGATGAGGAGGGAAAGGAAAAAAGGGCACAGCAGAGGAAGTAGGGAGGGGAAGTAAGAGTAGGAGAGAGGGTAAGAAGAAAAAGAAGAGAGGAGGAGTGGGGGAAAGAGAGGGAAAGAAGAAAAGGGGAAGGAGAGGAGGAAAGAAGAAGGGAGAGAAGGGAGGTTGAGAAGAAGGAAGGAGAAGGGTTGTTGCAAAATAAGATGGAGGTACTGGATGGCAAGAAAGTGACCCCAACTATGTTTTCTATATTTGTAAGAAGATAGTGATAAATGTTAATAGTTAATAGATAAATGTTAATAGTATTTACAAAAATGTATATTTGTGAAGGTATATGAAAGAAAAAATAAAAAAAACTTTTATATATAAAAAAGGAAACAGGCATGCCAACATTGCTAATTCCACCCTTGCAAAAATCTTACCACTGAAGAAATCTGTTTGGAAGGTTTATTTGCTGATGATTTCAAAATAAGTAACAATGCTTTCCCTTTCACTGAAGAAAGAGTTTCTAAGCACACATTACTTCCTGTTTTTAGATGCTTTACTTCCTTAAACATAATAACACTTAGCAATAATACTTAGACATATATCACTTCATAGTGCTTCTTAGCCCTGTCTAAGCAATTTATAGAGTCAGTATATTGCCTGCCAACAATCTGGCTCCTCATTTTACCCACCTTGGAAGGATGGAAACTGAGCCGGTCAGGATTGAACTTCTGGCAGTGGGCAGAGTCAACTTGCTATACTGCATTCTAATCGTTATGCCACCATGGCTCCTAATAGGATGAAATTCTCTTACCTTGACAAAATTCTTGACAAAATTCTAGAGGGGTGCCAATGGTTCATATGCCTAGTTATGCTGTTGTAACTGGTGGTGGTGGGGAGGTCAGCCTGGATAATGGTGTCTCATACCAAAATGCCGACCAGACCTTATGATGAAAGGTTGTTGTCACTCAACTTAAATCTTCTTTTGAAATGCATTTGAAGGGTAAAATGGAAAGGGTAAAATTGAAAAAAGGAGTGAAGAAACACAAATATGTTTGTGCCCAATTAAATAAATAGAAAGTTTGATACTTTTATCTTTCTGCAAGATGAATCCACTAAACTAACTGGTGGACTTTCACATATTACTAAAAGGTAGTTTATGAAAATATTTTTTTTATTGCTAAGCACACTTTGAAAATGATTTGGAAGAAGTCTTTGGATTTTGGGTGAGCATGGCACATTTCTGCTAGTCACTAAAGTGGTCTATCTTAGGCTCCTGCAGCAACTGTGCAGATCTTCCAAGGGATACTTGCATTTATTGGATAGCCAAGCAAATGCCATGGGATGAAATAGCATCCTGCTTCTGAGTAGCAAAGCAGAATGGACAGCTGTGCAGACATGGAGATTAAAATCTACCCACCAAGATAAAATGAGGAACTTCACCATTTCAGATATGTTGCAGATGCCAACATACAGATACATATCCTATGGACATTCAGAAGCCAATGTTGCTGGGATCTGTTTGATTTGGTGGGTCATAACTTGTGCTGGTTTTTGTTGACCCAAAAACATTTATTTCAGGTTACTTTCAAGTGATGATAGGCCTCTGTAGGAACCTTTACCAAATAGAATTCCCTGCTAAGCATTAAGTAAGTTGAGGGCCAGTGATAATCTATGTGCAGGTTGCTCAGCAGCAATTACTTTTATGATGTTTTATTTTAGCAATAAACAACATTCTTAGCAGCACAGCTCATTCAGAAGAATGGACAGGAGAGGGGTGTAAGTGATTTCCCACAAGCTATAAAGCCTGCCTTTCTTGCAGGAAATTGTGATACTTCCCAGACTACTTGACCTTTAATTTCCCAGGGAAAAAACGTGCAGTGTTGTTACTACCCAAACCTGGGCACTGAATATTGTAAATATCTATATGCAATATCTGAACCAATATTAAGTTGTTTTTTTTAAATTAAGGGTAGGAGGTTGGTTTCCTAATTTCCCTTAGGCAATGGCACATCATGGTAACCCATTTCAGGCATTTTATTTAAGTGAATAATCAATGCATGATGGGAAATTAAGGACTCTGGCCTCTCTTGTTCAGTTATGAAGAAGCAATGACACAAGAAGTAAACTAATTGAAAATCCCCTTAGTTCCAAGTCTGACCTGAACCACAAAGGAACTAAACTAAACAAGGAACATGCGTAAGAGTTTCTCCAAAAAGAGGTTCAACTTTCTCACATTCCTGTTTTTCTAAATAAAGTAACTTATTTGCGAAACTTTCGGTATTCTTCAGTTACACTGGTTGAATTCTTGATCACATCTATTCTGTAATAACATGTGTGATGGTTTTGCTTCCTTTAGAAAAATCATAAATAGCACAAAAAAAAAAAGAATATTCTTTATGTCATTTAGGCCCTTGTTGTATGCTGAAGATGAAGCCAAACAGTGCCTTTGTAAAGTAATACCCACAGATTTGTGATATAGGCAAGCAAATGGGTTTTGTGATACCGGCAGGCAAGATTTTGAAATTAAGCAGGAGAATATGGAATGAAAATAAGATGACTGAAATGTAAAATAGAAATATGATGTAAAATGTACTATGCATAATAGAAGATGTAAAGGGGGGAAACCAGGACAACACTTTGTTTACAAAAGAAGCTAAAATATGTAACAAAAAAATTAAAAAACCTTTTGTTTGAAAAAAAAAGATTTTGAGATTCAATTTATCATTTCCATGCTCCTCTGAACCTCACTCAGACAGGCAAGGTTAGGACTGGTCTGTCCATTTTTTTGCTTATATTTCTCCCAGATGCTGAATTTCCTGAATTTTTTAAAAAATTAGCTTTTTTTCCAATTTAATATTTGAGGACTACATTATTTCTACTACCACTGACTATGCTTTTCTCCTGTGACCCCCTATACAAGTAGGACAACTGGGTATATCATTAGTATAATGTTTGGACCCAGGCAAATTCGTAAGGCTTCCATCTATCTGTTTTCTAAACTATAGCTGTAAGTCAGGGGTGTCAAACTCGCAGCATCATGTTGTCACGTGATGTATCTCAACTTTTCCTCCTTCGCTAAAATGGGGGTGGGGGTGGCCAGCGCGGGATGCATCTGGCCCACGGGACGTGAGTTTGACACACCTGCTGTAAGTGGACTTTCAATGATTACTTTAGCATGCTGAATAATTTCTCATTTCTATTCCATCATCCAATTTTGCTTTAGTTTTAATTTTATTCCCAATTCTCTACTGGTAGATTTCTCACAGCATGTACTATTCTTTATGTATTAAAGAGCCGTGGTGGCACAATGGTTAGAATGTAGTACTGCAGGCTACTTCTGCTGACTTCCTGCTCCCAGGAGTTCGATTCCTTCGATCCTGACTAGCTCAAGGTTGACTCAGCCTTCCCTCCTTCCGAGGTCAGTAAAATAAGGACCCAGATTGTTGGGGGACAACAGGCTGACTCTGTAAACCGCTTAGAGAGCACTATGAAGAAGTATATAAGTCTAAGGGCTATTGCTATTAAAAGTAATTTTATGACTTACTGGAAACACCCAATACCATAAAAAAACCTCCTTTATCTGATTAACCACAGAGATGTTTCTTTTCCAGTGAAATTTATACTGACTGAGTCAGCACTATGTGTAACTTTTCAGATACTTCTAGACCCAGGATGATTCTTCATAGATTTGATAATACCAATGTTTTTTTCTCTCATTGTGATTTTTGCTTTTAAAATGGATTCATAGCCACCTAGTGTGGCTATTGTGTTTTCAATAGATAACTTTAGATATATGGCTATTGAGGAAAAGTCTGGCTTAGTCTTTAATCAGTTGCAGTTACTTTCAGCTCTTAGACCTAATTGCACGCTAGTGTCGATCTTATATTCAGTGGAGGTTCCACTAACAAGAATTGTTTGAAGTCAGTTTCCTTTCTTATTGCCTGGAATTGTTTTTTGTTTTTTGTTTTTGTAATTTTGCACATTTTAGCCATGTGGTTATTCTTTCCACACTTGCAACATTGCTGCTCATATGCTGAACATTATTTCTAGGCATGCATCATACTACATTGATTATGATGTTTGCATTTGCTATGTCCTATTTTTAAACATTTTTGCCTGAGAGTGGGTTTTGTTTTCTTTTGCTTTTGGGTTGTGTTTCTGATTTAAATAAGTCTTTCACTTGGATGATGGCCAATATGGGAGCATCATCCCTGCTTATCCCATCATTTTCAATTTTGAGTGAGTTGCACTTCTTAATATATATCAGAAGTGTTTTCTAGCTACATGTTCACCACTCTAAATAAGTCTCCTTGCACTATTTCACTCCTAATGTGATCTTTGATCAAAGATTCAGTCTATGCATCAGCATCAAGATTTCCTCCTTAGTTATTTTTTTATATTATAATTCAATTCAATTTCAATTTATTAGATTTATGGGCCGCCCAATCCCGGAGGACTCCGGGCGGCTTACACAGAACAAGAAAAGAAAAACAAACAAAATAAAAATAAAGATTTAAAATTCTCCAACATGCATACGTTCAAATTGGGGCTGGACCCTACATAATAAGGTCAACAGCCCCAGGCCTGCTGGAACAGCCAGGTTTTAACAGCTTTTCTGAAGGCCATGAGGGTGGGTGAGGTCCGGACCTCTGGGGGTAGCTGATTCCACAGGGTCGGAGCAGCCACAGAGAAGGCCCTCCTCCGAGGCCCCGCCAGCCGACACTGTCCGGCTGACGGCGTCCTAAGGAGGCCCACGCTGTGGGATCTTATCGGCCATTGGGAGGTATGCGGCAGTAGGCGGTCTCGCAAATACGCTGTTCCTGAGCCATGTAGGGCTTTAAAGGTAATCACCAACACCTTGAATTGCGTTCGGAGACCAATTGGCAGCCAGTGCAGCTCGCGGAGAATAGGTGTAATATGGGTGTATCTCGGTACACCCAATATCGCTCGCGCAGCTGCATTCTGGACTAGCTGTAGTCTCCGAACGCTTTTCAGGGGTAGCCCCATGTAGAGCACATTGCAGTAATCCAGCCTTGAGGTGACAAGGGTGCGAGTGACTGTTTGAAGTGCACCCCGATCCAAGTAGGGCCGCAATTGACGCACCAGGCGAACCTGGGCAAAGGCCCCCCTGGTCACAGCCGACAAGTGTTGTTCCAGTGTCAGCTGTGGATCCAGGAGGACCCCCAAATTGCGGGCCCTCTCTGAGGGGTGTAAGTTTTCACCCCCCAGGATCAAGGATGGACTGTCTGAACTGTCCTTTGGGGGCAGCATACACAGCCACTCGGTCCTGTCAGGATTGAGTACGAGTTTGTTTATCCAGATCCTGACAGCTTCCAGGCATCGGCACATCATGTCCGCCGCTACACTAAGCTGGCACGGGGCAGATAGATACAGTTGCGTATCATCTGCATATTGATGGTACTTTATCCCATGCTGTCGTATGATCTCACCCAGCGGTTTCATGTAGATGTTGAATAGGAGGGGGGACAGGACCGAACCCTGTGGCACCCCACAATTGAGGGGCCTAGGGGTCGACCTCTGTCCCCCGACCAACACCGACTGCGACCTACCGGAAAGGTAGGAGGAGAACCACCGTAGAACGGTGCCTCTCACTCCCACCTCCTCCAGATGTCGCAGAAGGATACCATGGTCGATGGTATCGAAAGCCGCTGAGAGGTCAAGAAGCACCAGGATAGAGGAGTGCCCTCTATCCCTAGCCCGCCAGAGATCATCGGTTAGAGCAACCAAAGCAGTTTCTGTGCTGTACCCAGGCCTGAAACCAGACTGAAAGGAATCCAGATAATCCGCTTCATTCAAGGTCCGTCGGAGCTGAAGCGCCACCACCTTCTCAACAACCTTCCCCAAAAAAGGGAGGTTGGAGACCGGACAGTAGTTTTTCAGGACGGCTGGATCCAGGGAAGGCTTCTTGAGGAGGGGCCTCACCACCGCTTCCTTTAATGGTTGCGGGAAAGACCCCTCCTGCAAAGAAGCGTTGGTGATCGCCTGGAGCCAGCCGCGCGTCACCCCCCTGCTGGTCGAAACCAGCCAGGAGGGGCACAAGTCCAGTAAACAGGTGGAGGCGCTCATCACTCCCATGGCCTTCTCCACTTCCTCAGGGGTGACAAAATCGAACTCATCCCAGGGAAACCGACTTGGACTTGCCCTCGGCACCTCGGCTGGTATTGCCCAAGCGGAGTCTAGGTCTGTCCGAAACTGAGTGATTTTGTCCGACAGAAACTGAACAAATTCCTCATCTCTTCCCTGCAGGGGTTCCCCCACCCCCTCGCCTTTCAGGAGGGAGCAGGTCACCCTGAACAGGGCGGCTGGGTGAGATTCCGCAGACGCAATAAGAGCGGAAAAATGAGTGCATTTCGCCGCCCGTATCGCCACTAAATAAGTCCTAATAAAGGCTCTTAGTAGTGTTCAATCAGATTCAGAGTTACTAAACCTCCAACGTCACTCTAGGCGTCTCTTTTGGCGCTTCATCTCCCAGAGTTCCTTGGTAAACCAAGGTGCTCTCCTGGATCCACTGCCGCAGAGAGCCTCAAAGGCGCAATCTGATTTAGTGCCTCAGTCGCCGCAGCATTCCAAGCAGCGACTAAGGATTCGGTTCGGTTGCGGGCAAGGGAGTCAGGTATCTCTCCAAGCTCCCTCTGAAATCCCATAGGGTCCATCAGGCTCCTGGGCCGGAACCACTTAATCGGCTCCACCTCCCTGCAGTGGGGGAGTAGTGTCCTGAAATCAAGCCTCAGCGAGGAGTGATCTGACCATGACAAGGGCGAGATCTCTATTCCCCTTAATTCCAGATCACGTCTCCACTGCCCCGAGAGAAATACAAGGTCGAGTGTGTGTCCCGCTCTATGAGTTGGGCCCTGAACTATTTGGGTCAAGTCCATGGTTGTCATGGAGACTATGAACTTCTGCGCTCCTTTAGAGTGTTCGCCAAGAGATGGTAGATTAAAGTCCCCCAGCACCATTAGTCTGGGGAACTCCACTGCCAACCCGGCTACTGACTCCAGCAACGCAGGCAGGGTTGTTGTGACGCAGCTGGGAGGTAGGTACGTCAAGAACAAGCCCACTTGAACCCCTAGGTCCAACTTCAAGAGAAGGGACTCACACCCCACAATCTCCGGGGCAGGGATCCTGCGAGGAACTAATGACTCCCGGACAACCATTGCTACTCCCCCACCCCTTCACTGGTGTCATGGTTGGTGAAGCACCCGAAACCCATCTGGGCACATTTCTGAGAGGGGGACTCCTCCCTCTTGGCCCAGCCAGGTTTCAGTTATACATGCCAGGTCTGCCCCCCGTCTAATATCAAGTCCTGGACAAGGGGAGCCTTATTCACAACAGACCTGGCATTTAGCAACAGCAACCTGAGACCAGGGCCCTGAACTCCTCTGCCACCAGGTTCTTGAGGTGAACCTGAAGGGCCGGAGCAAGAATCGCTGTAATGTAGCGAGTCCTCCTTCCCCGGTAATGGCTAGCCCTACGGCTTCCATCATATCTGCCCCTCCCAGTCATGACCGAAATGCTCTGACCCTCTTCCCCACCCGTAGACGCCCTCCCTCTCCCATGGCTCCCATTCTTCCTGGCAGGCCACACACAGGGCCAGCTACGATGACCAAAACAGACCAAAGCAGATGGAACGGTGGCTTTGGCCTGCTGCCATCTCCGGGACTCTTAGCAGTCCTCTTGACAGCCACAGCCCCATGTTCTTTGGCCCCCCGGAACAGATCTTCCACCAGCTCGTTCGAACTCTTCTTCCTCGAGGGGCCAACAATCTGCTACCCGCTTCGTTCTGACCCACCAGCATAAAACCTTTATCCTTCTTCCTCCTCCTCCTCCTCCTCCTCCTGAGCGTGAACGAGGTCACGGAACGACGTCACCCTATGGTCGCTGGCAGCGGTGCCTCTGGTAACGGAGCTAGAGGTGGGTTGCAGAAGGGTCATGATATCTTCGTCACCGCCATCTTCCCGCGAGCGCCCGCTCTCCTCGGCCCCGGTCACGGCCACGAACTCCCTCAACACTTCTTCGCGGTCCACCATCTTCCCCGGTGCAAGCTCCTAATGTAAGGGTGACTGAAAGATAAATCTTTCATATGTCATCTACTTTCATGGCTTCACTTTTTTGCCACAGGCCTTTCCCCCCATCCTCCATGAATATAAGTGTGCAGTACAATTCAAGGGCATCTGCTCCAGACATTGTAATCAAGAGGGCTATTTTCTATTTACCCTCTTATTCATGGAAGCCTATTGCTCTCAGGTACAACAGAAATCTTAAGCGAAAGCCTCACCGCTGATTTACACCAAGGCAGAAGGAAAGAATTTTAACTGAGAAATATAGTGTATGGTAGATGGAAAATAAGCCGCACACACCAAATTCAACATCTCTTATTTTTGGGGGGACACTGTGATGAAGAGAAATGAGGCTGCTACAACTAAATACAAGGCTACATTTCGAATGTGTGTTAATGTGAAATGGTGAAAAATGTTCCTTATTTCCCAGATAAAGTAGTGGAGTTCTGTTTTGTTCTCCATCTTGTTGAAAGCCCAGAGATTTACTGTCAAAGCAAAGGTGGATTGCAGTTGATGGATATGAAAGGAATAGAAGAAGGAAGTGTAACGGAGAAATCAAATGATGGATGGGAAAGAGATGGCTGCAATGTGGGCTGGCTGACTAGCAACTGGATGAGAGGAAGCCCCACCCCCAAAAAACATTTTCCAAATACCTCCAACCATACTTACAACAGGTCAGCTGAATTCTCCACAGTAATGGAAGGCAAAAACATAATGGCTTTTATACAATTTGAGGTTGTAGTGATTTGAGAGTTAGTTCTCACATAGTCAGCAGAAAACAACCTGCCTGTGGCCAGAACAGGAGATGGATGGAAATTGGCCCTCCCATCTAGAAAAGACCCACTGTATAGCTTGAGCAGGCAAAAGAGGAGCAAAACATTTGAATATTACCTCATTGATACCACCTTTGTTAGAACTCCCGTGTAATGGCTTTTTAGCTTTTGTACAATACATTCTACTTATCAGGAATTGTTGGATGTTGGTATGTCTGTTTAACCTATTCCAAGCTAACAATGTATGAATAAAGGGGAACTGCAGGGCAGTGTTGGGGTTCAGGGATTAGTGAGCATGGTCTAGAAAACAGATTTCTTATGTTTGGCTGACAAGTCTGGTCGGCATTTTCAGAGGAAAAGTAGCCACCTCTGCTGACCTGAGGCAATTGAGCACAGACTGACTGGGGCTCCTTTATATATAGCCAGCCATCTTGATTTCTGATTGGACTTTAGCTGAGTTGATTTTTGATTGGTGCAGGTTGACGAGGGCTGGTCTGTCACCAGTGGCGGACAAAAGTCTGTTCTCTGAACTATTGTCACTAAATCCTGAAGCCCAATCAGCATCTATTCTCTGCCTCCCAAGTCCCAGCCGATCGGGAGGAAATGGGGATTTTGCAGCAGCCTTCCCCTGGAGTAAGGTGGGAATGGAGATTTTTACAGTATCCTTCCCCTGACATGCCCACCAAGCCATGCCACGCTCACCAAGCCAAGCCCACAGAACTGGTAGTAAAAATGTTTGAATCCCACCACTGAGCCCAATACCACCTAAGAGATACCATCTGTGAAAGCCTACACCAGCATAAGAGGGGAACTGTTCCTTTTATATCAGCACAGCTAATGGTTATTTAAAGTTCTCATAATGGCCTGGGAACAAAATAAGTGCGAGGTCATGGCAGCAAGAGTGGAAATTAATGTTCATAGAGAAGTACAAAGGTAGCCATGGGAAAAAAAAGTATGCAACAGCCATTACAAAAACAACAGCTTTGTCCACGAAGGCAGGAGAAGTGAAGAACAAACTCAAGATTGTCTCTCTTGGATATAAAAGAAAGAAATAAGAAACCTCCGTCAGGCTTTCAAAATTCCATCACTGTAGCCTACGTCAGTATTTCTCAGCATTAGCAATTTTAAGAGATGTGGACTTCAACTCCCAGAATTCCCTAGCCAGCACGAAGTTGAAATCCATACATTTTAAAGAAGCTAAGGTGGGAAAATAATGGCTTATATCAGTAAAGTCCTAAAATCCTACAGTATCTATTCCCTGAACTGGCCTATTCCAAATTTTGTCCTCAATTGAACTATGTTTAAGGGCAAGTGGGGACAGAGCTTCAGACCTATGTTTGAAGGTCTGCTTTTAACCTATGTTTAGGTTAAAAAACAGTAGATGCATTGTCTTCCTGATAATAACCTTACATTAAGTTTCCTCTCTTTTCTTTATTATCTCTCCCATTTGCAAAATTTTAAAATGTAAACTGCCTGTGTTCTGCCAAATGACCAACGCTTCAGTTTTCCAATTCTTCTTTATCTAATTTAAAATATATCTGTGTTATCAGACTATATTCTGATTTATCCAGGGAACAGGGCGTGATGAACTTGGGTGTACCTTGTGGGATATTAGGAAAGATTGTTATACAAAAAAAATGCCCAGTGCAATCAGGGAAACACTCCCTCTTAAACATGTAAAACAAAATGGAATTAATGAACACAGGCTTCCCAAGTGAAAATTGAAGAAAAATTGATTGACAAATACAGTAACACACAGGATTATTTCTTATTCATACACTTGATATCTCAGAACCAAAACAGAAATTCAATAGTAAACTCGAGGATTAGAAATATGCTGTCTGTTCCCATGTAACATGAATTACTGATGTCACTTTTTAATCTACCCATTTTATAAAAAAAAAACCAACTCATTCATTTAAAAAACTTACAAAAACCCTTCAAACTGTATATTAAGATGGTTACTCCTCGCCAAACAAAGCCTACATTTGCTTTTTTTTAGCTGGGCAAAATGCTCAGTCACATATAATTAGTGGGCTGGCATAGTACAGTGTTTTCTTTTTAGCTGGATAGCATAACTGTTAATGTCACTGGGTGAAAGTTGGCACTTTGCTTTTACATATGGTCTGACTGTGGAGCCGGAGTGAAATCTAACCTGTCCCTAAAACCAGTGCACTACAAAACCACAAAACTCATAGGCCATTAATAGCAGAGCCAGCATTATGTTCTTGATATACCATAGTAAAGTGAATCCCTGCATTAACTTAAGAATGCCTCTAGGAGGCAGTATAGTCAGATAAATCTTGGCACAAAAGGAAGAAAAAATCAGGAGACGCTCAGTGGAGTTCACTGTCTGTTATTAGGTTTTCCACTGAGGATGATGTGCTCAGTGATTTTTCTCTGCTGCCAGACCAGTCTATAATAAAGTTCCCTTCATCCCTGATTTGATATTGGATGAGAGGACTGCTTTGTATCACTGAGAAGTGTCTGAGCACAAAGAGGGGAATTCCCTTCTTGCAGGTGTGCCCACCTGGTTTTGAATGCAGCACCAGCCATGATCCCAAGGCAGGGGCTATGGAGTAGCTAATTATTTCAGAGAATTTGGTGGCTTTCAGAGATAACTGATTTTGACTCCCGTTGAGACTAGGTGCTAGGATTAGATGACACTGCTGCTACTGGCCTTCTTGCTGCACACAGCAGTTTCCCTGCCACAGTTACTTGAGGCCAAGTCTGGATTGGCTGTGGATTTTCCCAAACTAAAGGTCCCAGGAGACTAGTTTGCCTCCTGTGAACATGACTTTGGATGTGGCTTAGGAGTTCATGGCCATTATGGATCTGATCTAGGAGTGTATGGAGCCAATTCACAATAGTGATCAGATTTTAACCTGGTTTGTATCACAGGGCAGTGGTGGCATGATCTGAAATTAGAAGTTATCTCCATCAATTCCCTACCATACTTGGATCACCCTGGGTTAGTTCTAGAATTCTCTGCAGGCATTGCTTCTGCAGAGAAGAATCTAGTTCATCAACATCTGATGAACCTTGCTGTTTCAGAGGAAGCGTGCAGTGGTTCCTTGATGCATGGTTTGGCCGAAGCTATAACTGCTGTTTGGATTGAAGACACATCCATGGATTGTTCCTCTGGTCTTTCTCTATGTCAGCTCCACAGGAAAGCTAAAACTACTTTTTGAGTTCGGCTATAACAGAATCTTGCAAATGTGATTGTGTTATGGTTCCTCCTCCTCCTTATACTCTTGTGAATTAAGAGGACATCTATCTAAGCCCTTTCCTAATATTTTCTCTTTCCTCTGAACTTAAACAAAATAATTGCTCCATTTTCTCTAGGTAACATTTCTTGCATATTAATCTCATCGTGTTTATCTTCCTTACTCTCTACACATTCTTATCTTTGATTCCCTCAGGAGCTCCCGAAGATGAAATAGCTGAACTCTGTTGAAGGAAAACAAGGAATGAATCTGATTGAACACAGGTAAAAAACCTTTCTTAAGGATTACCACATGGTGAAAAGACTGACAAAACATAAATATTTTTGTTTTATTACATCTGCAGGCAGCCATCCAACAGCTTTGTTCAGAGGAATATAACCTCTCGTAGGAAAGAATAGACCAGAAAACAATTGTAGGACCATTACAAAGATTATTCTAGGCATCTGACAGTTAAAATCACTTGGCTTCACTCTGAGTTACACTACAGTTGTGCCTTACGGCACAGTCTAGCATAGTTACTTAGGAAGAGTTAGAACTTATTGAACTTGAGAAAAGGACTATTGACTTACCTGAAGGGTCATTTTCAGGGCGCTGCGAAGGAGAGTCCAAGCAAGGGTTAAGTTCAGTTCAGTTCAGTTTATTAAATTTATATGCTGCCCTTTTCCCCCGAAGGGGACTCAGGGCGGCTCACAACTCGAACCGGGGAGGGGGATACAGACAAAAGATTTAAAAACAACAACATAACAATATATAATTTAAAACTCACAACAGTCATACCATTCGAGACGGGGCAACAGCTCTTTAGCCCCAGGCCTGTCGGAACAACCAGGTTTTGAGGGCTTTGCGGAAGGCATGGAGGGTGGTGAGGGTTCGAATCTCCACGGGGAGTTCATTCCAGAGGGTCGGAGCAGCCACAGAGAAGGCTCTCCTCCGGGTAGTCGCCAGTCGACACTGGCCGGTGGATGGGATTCGGAGGAGGCCTAATCTGTGGGATCTAATCGGTCTAGTGGAGGTAATTAAATACAGCCAAACTGCCCAGAGCTGAATTGAAACTTTAAGCCATGCCTCTGGTGTTGATTATCCCCAGATTTTCAATGAAGACGTGGAACTGTTGCACGCTGAAAAGTCCAACATTGGATCAACTGGAAACACAACTGGAACAAGTCCAACTGGAACATCCAAAGAAACAAATGTGATAACAGCGGAGCCAGACCCTGGGGTGTATGTGGACTCTCCTTCACAGCGCCCTGAAAACGACCCTTCAGATAAGTCAATGGTCCTTTTCCAGGGCGCTGCTCAGGAGAGTCCAAGCAAGGGACATACCCAAGCTAAATGTCACTAGGGCGGGAAGCAGAAACAGTCAGGGTCTCTCCGCTGGAATGAATACCCTGCAGCACATGCCTCCCAAAAGCCCCTTCCGCTGAAGCAAACTTGTCTAACTTGTAATTCCGCACAAACAGAGATAAGGAAGTCCATGTGGCCGCTCTGCAAATCTCCTCAATAGGAGCTGCATCGCCCAGCCAGCGAATGCGCTGTGATGCGACTGGGTACCGGTCGAGACTGAAGAACATGAGCGAGAGCGATGCAGGCCCTAAGCCATCCGCCAATCGTAGACGAGGAAACCTTCCTGCCCTGAGACAACGGCTGAAAGGAAACAAATAATGACTCCGAACGGCGAAAACTGGCCGTACGCTTGATGTAACGGCGTAGCGCCCTGCGAACATCCTGCTTGTGCCAGCGCGCCACGTGAGGATGCCTCGGGTGTGGACAGAAGTCAGGAAGGATGACCTCCTGGGCCCATGGAACCAGGAATTAATTTTAGGCACGAAAGAAGGATCCAGCCGAAGGACCACCCTGTCCTGGTGAAACAAGCACAAGTCCTCACGGACAGACAAGGCAGCCAGCTCAGAGATACGTCTAGCTGATGTGATGGCAATGAGAAACACGGTCTTAAAGGTGAGATGTTTCAGGCTGGCCGAACGGAGAGGCTCGAACGGCGGTTCAACCAGAGCCCGCAAAACCACATTAAGCTCCCAAGTCGGGTATCTGTAAACCATCGGGGGACTCAGGTTAGTCGCCCCCCTGAGAAAGCTGCAAATGGTGGGGTGACGGCCGAGAGAAGGCTGCCCCTCAGGGGCCAGGATGGTGGAGAGCGCCGCCACCTGACGACAAAGGGTGTTAGGCGCCAACCCCTTATCAAGGGGCCGTCTTGCAGAAAGTCCAGAATGACAGGAATCGAAGCTGAAGAAGCTGAAGCACCTCTGGAAGAACACCAGGTAATGAGCTGCTCTCATTGGCCCTTTGATAGGGCAGCAGGAGCCACTGGAGGGGACAAGAGTGAAGACGTGCCCACGGAACGATGGACAGGCACGATATTTGATTTGATTTATTGATTTATTGCATTTCTATGCCACCCTATTCCCAGAGGGACTCAGGGTGGATATCATCTTGCCCAGGAACTGTGACAGCAGAACTATCTTGGCACGAGGAGACCACCGAACCTGCATGGCCATCTCCCTGAGGCTCTCCATCCTCTCTGGTGACAGGAAGACCTGGCAGGCGACGGTGTCAATGACGGCCCCCAAATGCTGAAGCCTGGTTGTTGGGTGAAGATGACTCTTTTCCAAGTTGATGGAGAAGCCATGACCCTGGAGAACCTGCATAGTGTACTGCAGATCCTTGACCGCCTGCTGGGGGGATGATGACTGGATGAGCACATCATCTAAATAGCAATGCAGTCTTACTGGTCGCGACCTGAGGAATGCCACCACTGCTGCGAGGAGCTTGGTGAACGTCCTTGGGCCTGATGACAGGCCGAACGGCATGGCCCGGTACTGGTAGTGTTGACCGACGTAGGTAAACCTCAGGTATCTGCGGTGAGCTTTGCGGATGGGTACGTGGAGGCCTACCTAACCTCTTTCAGGTCTATGGAGGTTGTATTTTGTCTTTTATGTTCCCCTTTTTTCCCCCTTGAATTGTTCGCCGCCCTGAGTCCTCCTGGAGAAGGGCGGCATACAAATAATAAAATACAATACAATACAATACAAAATGTCTCCCTGCCTGATGCAGCCCAGGATTGACTGGAGGGACTGCATCTTGAACCTCCAATAGGTGACATGATAATTTAGCCTCTTTAAATCTAGGATCCCCCTCCATCCTCTGGAGTTTTTGGGAACCAGAAACAGGATGGAATAGAACCCTGTCCCCTCCTGACCTGGACTCTATGGTCTTCATCTCCCTGAGATGTCTTATTTCCTGTTCCATGAGGGATCTTTTGACTGGGCACGAGGGGACGGGGCACCTGATGAAATGACGGGGAGGAAGCGAGAGAAATTCTAGGGTGAGACCCAGCCGGATCGTTTGCAACACCTGGTCCAACGTGACCTGCTCCCACTGGGCGTGAAACAATTGGAGCCGCCCTCCTATGGGAGCTGACTCCCGACAGTCACTTATACTCCCTGAAGGGACGGGAGCCAGATCCCCCCCTAAAGGGGGGTCTGGAGTAATACGGCTGGCGACCCCTGTCCTGAAAGTACTGGCGGTCCTGAGACCTGTCCGTCTGTTGGTGGAACGGGCGATGCGACTACGCAGAACTCGAAGAAGGTTCCAAGTTCCGAAAGGACTGCCTCCTATAGGAATAAAAGCCCTTCTTATTGGATTTCTTAGAAACCGATGGCATCACCTTCTTTTTGCCCTTATTTTCCACTAGGACAGGGTCTAAGACCTCCCCGAAAAGCTTGACCCCTTTGAAAGGGGCAGACACCAACTTCCACTTGGTGCGCATATCAACGTTCCAATACCTCAGCCACAAGAGACACCTGGTGGTAACATTCGAAGCCAGGGCCTGAGAAGTGAACTTAGCTGCCCTGAGGGTGACATCGGCAGTGTACTTGGTGGCCGCCATGATTTTGTTAATCTCCTGCCTCAACTTGGTATCCTTAACTGGAACCCTCGCCATCAGCTTCCTCAACCAAAGGAGAGCTGCCCTGGAAAAAAGGAAGCCGAAGCAGACGTTTTAATTGCCCATGCGGCCGCCACGTGCGTCTTATGACAAGCATTCTCCAATTTCTTATCCTCAGCTTTAAGGCCCTCCAACAGATCAGGCAGAAGCACAGATGTTGAGGTGAGGGCCGCAACCGGAGGATCGATAGGTGGTAGCTTAAATAAATCCTCCAGGCTGGCATCCACAGTATACAGCCTCTTATCATTGCTAGAGGGGGTAGGCATGGTAGCAGGCTAAGCCCATTGTTTCTGAACCAAATTAAGAAACATCTTGGCAATAGGAATGATCTCCTGAACCGAGACTGGCTCCTCAAACAAATCCCCAGAGAAATCATCCAGTTCAGCAGGAGCTTGAACAGGTGGAGTGGACCCCATACGGGTGGCCAGCTTGGCCTTGTCCAAAATGGTTTTGAAATTTGCAATGTTAAATAGTCCCGAAGAAGAGGGCTTTTGAACTGCTGCACCTTCCTCCCCAGAGAATTCAGCCTCCTGAACAGGCAGAATGTCATCCCCCTCCTCCAAAGCCTCAGAACCTGAAGAGGAGTGGGGGGAATGCAGGGGACGTGGAGGAGAAGCCACCTCAGGAACCGGCTGGGGCTCTAGGTGCTTAGTTTTGAGGGTGCGTTTTCCCTTGTGCAACATGCCCACTTTGATGCCCTGGGAAATGGCCCTGTTGATAACTTCCTGCATTTCCACTGAAAGGTCAGGCCCAAGATCCTCCATGGGTCTCGCCCTGGGTTTAGGCTTTGAAGGCGGAAGCTGAGGAGCCAAGGGGCCTGGGGCAGGGCCTTCTTCAAGATCCGAAGGGTAAGCGAAAAGATCAGCTTGATCCACCATAGAGGCCCCTGGAGATACTGCCCTAGACATAGAAGCTGTGGGGGAAAACTACCGGCCTTCATTCTCACAGTCTGAAACAGGCCTTGGCTGGGCTGGAGGAACCTCCATGGTGGGCTCCTCAGGAGACACTGATTGGGAGGACTGTGTTTGATGCTGGGCCTTGGAAAATTGCTTTTCAAGGGCCTTTTGGTGACACAATGCATCCTTATCTGGCCCTGATCCCTGCTTAGGGGCTGGCCTGGAGTATGGTTTGGAGCCCCTGATGGCCTCCCTGGCAGCCACGCCAGCCTGCCTGGAGAAAACCCTGGAGGAACCCCCTGCCTGGGTGGAATCCTTGGGAGCCTGCTCAGCCATTATTAAACTGCCAAATATAATCAGGGGCTACCTCCACTCACCACCTTGCAAAGCACTGCAAACCAACAGACGCTCTGGAGAGACATGGGGGGGGGTGTCACAGCAGCAATATCCAGCAGGTGGAATAAAGCACGAGTGTTAACAGCTCCCAGTGCTGCAGGAATGAGGCTTGTGACCAGCGGCCCCAATCCTTGCCGCTCAGATGAAAAGGATACACCTAATTGTCAGCCAGGCCGGACAAAGAGTGGCTCCTTGCGGCACCTGCTGTGAATCAGGCTGCAGGCAGTTGCCACGAGGTTGAAATCAGAAACCGGAACTGCAAATAGCTCCCAAAATGGCGACCGGGAGCTCTAATTACTTTAAAAGTAGCCGCCAAACCATCCGGACCTCTGAGGCACCGCACCTGCACACCGGCCACCAAAGGCACGGACGCCAACCGCAGGAGCCTCAGTGGGGCTTTCCCCCTCCCCAGCGAGGGTCTTAACTGCCCCAGCAGCTGCCTGCGTTCCCCGCGGCATCTGGGAGTTAAGCAGGACGCCGGAGAACCGAAGAGCGAGTTAGAAATGAATTAAAGAAATCTAATTACACTCACTCAGCCTGATCATCCCTAAACTGAAAATACTCACAGTAAATGCTCAAGAGTCCAAGCTAATAAACTAAATAAAGAGAAACTTAAAGCGCATCTAGCTGGGCTAGCTGAATTGAAAATCTGGGGATAATCAGCACCAGAGGCGTGGCTTAAAGTTTCAATTCAGCTCTGGGCAGTTTGGCTGTATTTAACCCTTGCTTGGACTCTCCTGAGCAGCGTCCTGGAAAACAGGCAGAGTCCTCAATGCCTATATATTACACATTAGTTAAGATATTCCAATAGGTAACATGAAATGCTTCCTTAAAGAAGGAAGTAGTACCACAGCATTTAACAAGATTATGGTCTTACCTCCTTCTCAAGAAATCTTCCTTAGATCGAACAATGTTGGGTAATTTTTTGCAATGTATTCATGTTAAGACATGATGCTTTCATTGTGAAAATTACCATATTGACAGCAATGAAAAAAAAACCAGCATGCAAATCACCACAGTTTCAAAGTAGATAACCAAGAGAATGGTTACACTTTGAGGCTAGGGAATTTTCCAGGAAATGCTGAGGACGGTGTAATCATCATGAGTCAACCCTGGATCCATGACAATGGGAAGTTTCCCAAAATCATGACTCACACAAAGTAGACAACTGTGATAGCTGGTGGTAAGGTAATCATTGGTTAGCCTTTCCTTAACCAATTCCAACAATCTATTGGAAAGGCTTATATACACAGAATAAGAAGTGCAAATTAGCATCCATCATGATTAGACCAAATGGATAAAATTGCAGTGTATCTTCTGGACATTAACGTTTTACATCTTAATTGTTTTAGAGTGCTCCTCTCAGTTTAGATCAGATTTGAAAAGCAAGCGGCAATGTGTTATTGGCCTGTAGATAAAATCCCACTGAAAAGAAATTGCACAAGACCACAGCTGTGTTGTTGTTAAACAATGCTCATACATTAGTATCAATTAGAATCAAATATTGTTTGGTAGTATCAGTATTTCTATAAAAAATACCACAATTGATTTGGCTCTTATTTTCGACTTCAAGCAATTGTTAACTATTTGGGAAAAATAATAGGACTCTATAAACTAAGAGCACAAAAAAGGTTTAGATGCATGTTGGAAATCAGAACAACATGAAGGATCCATGTACATACTTTATTACAGATGATTTTAAAGATCAATATTAAAGTGAAATTGGAACTTTTCTTTTTAGGATTAAAGGTTAATCAGTTATAAAAAGCCATGGACTATTATTTCAATATATGATTACTGTAGCAAGATTATTGAATGAACAGAAATGGAAAGATTTGACTCAACCCACTATGGAGAATGGTTGGTGTTCCTTTCGCAAACAACTCTATATTTATGATCATATATACTCTTTTATCAGTGCTGCAGAGGCACATTCCTAAACCAATAGAAGGCACCTTGATACTTTCATTATAGCAAGTGCAATGAATCTGTCATAAGTATTTTATCAAGCATTATGAAATTTCCCGTTATTCACTGTATATTTAAGGTGACCAGACATCCCGATTTCAGCGGGACAGTCACGATTTATATCAATTTGTCCCGTGTCCCGCCATGTTTTAAAAAAGTCCCGATTTTCTGGCTTCATGTTGAAAGCCCAGTGGATTTGCTTAAGAAATCCTAACCAGGGCAAGACAAAAGACACCCTGTCTAATCCCTCTCTCTGTCTCAGTACTTTCATTGAAGATATTAAAACGTTAAAGCAACAAAACGGACCACCACCCCCGCAACCCTTTTACCTCATTTTATAAGAAAAAATGACCCATTACCATAGAGCTGCAGGAAATACTTGGCTAGAGAAGTAAGGACTGTTTCTTCCTGGATTTTCCAGAGGGGAGGGGCACGGAGGTTGGAGGTCGGCTCGTATTGGAAAAATGGTGGCAAAGTTTCTTTGAAAAATATTTCCCTGACTAATTTCACCATTTTAATTTGCTCAGTTCTTTGTATTAACATCTATATCATTCTGGATTGACTTGGAGTGCTCACTTGTACCTGCTGGTAAGTGAGCTGGGTTTTTTTCTTTTATTTTTTAATGTATTTTAAAATAATATTTTATTTATTGTGCATAGGATTTTGTAAAAGTTTTATTCTGTGTGGATTCTTTTTTTAAATTGTCTTAGACTATATAAAAAAAGATTCTATTCAAAATAAATTGAAGTGAAACCATTTTTAAAAATTCTATGCACAATACTTTGAAATATATTGTGCATAGAATTTTTAAAAATAATATTACTTCAATTTATTTTGTGTGGAATAGTTTGAAATGTTTTACTTCAATTTATTCTGTGTGGATTCTTTTTTAAAATTGTCTTAAGACTATTTAAAAAAAGATTCTATCCAAAATACAAAATACCAGCTGCAGTTATTCACTTAAGAACTGTGGCAAGAAAGGTGGTATAGTGACCAAAGTTACAATGGCATTGAAAAAAGTGACTGATGACCATTTTTCATACTTAGCGACCATTTTCACACTTAGCGACCATTGCAGCATCCTCATGGTCACGTGATCAAAATTTTGATGTTTGGCAACAGATTCATATTTATGATGGTTTCAGTGTCCTGGGGTCATTTTAATTGCCTTTTGACACAGTCAAATGGGGAAACCAGATTCACTTATGTTATTAACTTATCAGCTGCAGTTATTCACTTAAGAACTGTGGCAAGAAAGGTGGTATAGTGACCAAAGTTACAATGGCATTGAAAAAAGTGACTGATGACCATTTTTCACACTTAGCAACCATTTTCACACTTAGCGACTGTTGCAGCATCCTCATGGTCACGTGATCAAAATGTTGATGTTTGGCAACAATTACAATTTATATTTGTAAATTGTAGTTATGTTGAAATAAAAAAAAATTACAATACTATTTTTGCGTTATATGAAAATTTTTGTTGCTCCATATAAAATTTTTAATCAAGCCCCCCCCCCCCCCCCCCGGTCAAAGATGTCCCTCTTTACCAATCTGAAAATCTGGTCACCTTATGTATATTCCTTTTAAGAAAATCTGAGTAGGCTGTGGCAATCGCAACTAAAAAAAAAGAATATGGGAAACTCAGGAAATATGAATAACTTATAAACACTAGGAGTTGGAAACTATGTTAAATGAGCTTTTTGATTTAATTTCCATTGTTCTTCCTTTCCCTTTTCTTTCTTCTAAAGATTTGCTGTCATACGAGTAGGAATTATGCCACTGGAAAAAAAACGTAGGCGATCAAATATTAATGCAACTAAACAAGGACCAGGAATCAGATGTAGGTTGAAATCTTAAATATTTTAAAAATCTAAAAATATTAAGAGAATAAAAACCTCAAAGGATGAATTGATTAGTTTTGTTTTCTCACATATTTAACTAATTATCTTAAATCATTAAAAAGAGTCTAGTGGTTTCTATTTGCTGCATATGGTGAGCAAAGAAAATTATACTTCTGTGCAAAAATGAGAGAGAAAAAGAGCATGCAAGGTATAACAATAAATTATTCAATCTTATTTTTGTAAGGATGTATACCTGAAAAATTAGAGAAATGAGCTGCAAATAATAATGTAATATTTAAAGACAAATGCAAAGTGCTTCATTTAGAAAACAGAAATCAAATGCAATGATATACAAACACATAGCTTGCCAATACTATTTATGAAAAACATTCTTGGAATTGTAACGAGATACTAATTATACATCAGTAATATTCCATTTCTGGAAAAAAACATGTAGGATTTTAAGTTGTATCAATAAAAATATAGTTTTCAAGTCATGGGAAGTAATGCTTTCAACACTTTTTTTTTCATGGTCAACCCATTTCAAGCATTGTATTTAATTCTGAACCTGAGATTTTAAAGATTGGGAAAATTGGAATAAGTTTAGGAAGAGGCAATGAGGATAATTGGGGACTAGACAGAAAGCCATCTGAAGAGATACTATATGGGGTAGGAATGGGTAAGTCTCAATATTATAGAGGAAAAGACTGAGGAGGGACCATATAATACATTTAGAATACTTGAAGGAATGTCATTCAGAAAAAGGCCAAGGCTGTCTTGTCTTGTTTTTGACTTGAATTGTCTGGTCTTGTCCTACCTTACATTTTACCTTATCCTTATTATTCTAAATTATGTGGGTTCAACTGGAAACTAGACAACCATCTCTCTGAAATGTTTTGCACTGAATTCTTGCATGGAATAGCAAGATTTCATCTATGATTGAAACAGCCCCTTCCTGTATAAATGTTTTTATTGTTTTATATCACAAATTTCATTTCTATATTGAACAGTGTGTTTTCTAGGTGTCCAAGGTGTTAAAAAATAAACATCATCATAATCATGTATATATAAACATATATATGGTAATATCGTTATTGAAAAGTATACCATCTTTCATTATGATATCAATTATATAACCATCAAAATATTTACTAATCAGTTTTTTCTTTCCCATGTAGTCCATATTTCACATAAATCTCTGTATTTGCCAACTAACCATTTGTAGAAAAGTTCCCATGTTATAAAATATTCTGAATCTTCTTTTTGTTTGATTTTTAGAGTTAACCTACCCATTTCTTCACATTCCAATAAGTCCCCTTCCTCTATGATTCAAACTTAATCGTCACCCAACTCTATTATTGTAAATATTCAGATATAGCCTACATGGAGACAGAGCTCCAAGAATCCAAATGATGACATCTACTGATTTTACTTTCGACATCTCCACTTCTATGGAGAATCAAATTAATACTTTACAATTCTTACTTGAGGACAAACTCAGCTCTAAGGTTGCCCAGATGACTAGATATCCTTTCTGTTATAAGGTTGAAGTATCCATAAAGTATCCTTATCCATCACATTTATCTAGGGTTTTAAAATGTGAATAGAGAAGTTTTCAACCATTGAATGGCCTTCCCTAATTTTTGGAACATTTTGTGACATAAAACAGAGCAATTTACTTCCCCCCCCCCCAAGAAATCTTGCATTACTCTTCTGGAGATCCCATGCAGATTAATCTGTTTTTTTTAAAGGTTACAGAAAGGGAAATTGCCTACAAAGGGTCATATTAAAACAAAGGATAAGAATTACCATAGGAAATAATGGGAGCTCTGTGAACAGCCTTAGGAAATAATAGGAGCTGAGAAAAGATTACTGCCTTGAATAGACTCCATTGAAATCAGTGGAAGCTCTACAGGGAATAAAGCATGGAATGGATTCTGAAAGGAAGCAGAAGGGGCCAAAAATATTGAAATGAGTTTGTGTTACCCTTGCTGCCAGATGATTTTAAATTTCCTTCCTATTAAAATATTCTACTACAAATATCAATGTATCTTCTGTTTCTCTTCTTCAGTAAATACCAAAGAAGCAGTTTGGTGTAGTGGTTAAGGCACCAGGCTAGAAACCGGAAGACCATGAGTTCTAGTCCTGCCCTAGGCACAAAACAGCTGGGTTGCTTGGGCCAGTCACTTCCTCTCAGCCCTAGGAAGGAAGCAATGGTAAACTACTTCTGAAAAATCTAGAAAGCCAGGCAAACTGCAAGGACTACTCAGGTGGTCACCTAGAATTGGACATGACTGAATGGAAGAAAAAAAATTAGACACCCCCCAAAATGGGGACAAAGAACAAGGTGAGGCTGAAGTAAATGATCCCTGAACTTGGAAGGGTGGGTTCTGGAATGATCTTTCTCTGAGACTGAATGTGGAATGTGAGCAATGGTATCTGGAAAAAAGATGAAAGGTTAATAGGAAATGTAATCATTCAATAGAAGTGTAATCATTCAAGATTCTGAACTAACAACTTTCCTTCCAGTTCCACATTGCCATTCATTCTCAGAAGGTCTGTCTTCCAATCCTTAGTTCATTCCCCCATTGCCAAGGTCTATTATTCCAATGACCTGCCTTTCATATCCTATTTTGGTTTCCTAACAGCATTTTGGATGGCTCTACTGATCATTGCAGCATAACAATTCACATCATCAAGTATGTAAAAATCTATGTATAGGTCTTCTTGTTTCTGGAAGATAGGTAAGTCTGGAAGAAACTGTTCCCAGATAATTTGCGTGTGTGTGTGTGTATATATACATGCTGAATATATACATATTTTGAACACACACACACACATGTGTGTAGATAAACAGGATATATTTATGATTTTCTAATACTAATACTTTCTATGTATTGAATCCAGAATTCTGTCAACCCCAAGACATGGATCAGAATAGGAAATCAACTCCATAATAAGAGAAAAAACCCACTATTATTAAGATTGGCTAACATAATCTTCCAAGTCTATTTACTACCATTTTACCACACTGTTATCATCTATCAGATCACCTATATTTTAAACTGTGATAGATTTTACCATTCTAAATATTATTTTCTAAATAAGCAATCTTCACCTCTTCTCTAAGAAAATCACTATAAATCATAGAAAACCACTACCTTAAATGTAAGCTAAGGTAAAGACCCCATGCATTATGAATGAATCTGGGCCAACATTCCACATTTGTGTCAGAAATCTAGCCAAATAAAAGCATTAAATTGCAGCCATGGAGAAATTATCACTCATGTTTAAGGATTCTAAAATCTCAGAAAATTAAAACAAAACAAAACAAGGTATTGGTATTTTATATATTCTATATCCATTCACCAAGAGTAACACAATCGTTTTGTATTCATATAACAACTCTAAATGTCTTCTATTGCTTTGCCACATTAATTGTTCCAAATGAATGGCTGAGTTGCCACTTATATTTAACACTTCTTGACCTCCTTTTTTAAAAAAATTAATAGCCACTCAGCAGAACAGAAGGCATCTGCAGTTTTTTTTTTTAAAAAAAGCGAATTCAAGCAGGGATTTTTCTTGATTGTTTCTTCAGTTAAGAGCTTCAGCCTGTTTTACCTAGGCAATGCTTTCTGCATATCTCTGTCAAGGTGAATTTCTTTACGCTTTACGTAATCCAAGATTATTATTTTTTTCTCCTAGATTTCAATAGGGGCTGTATTCAGCCAACACACAGATATTGCCTATTGGTAGACATGGGTGGTAATTTTGAAGCCAAAGTTCAGAAACTGCTTTTTAAACCCCCGTTGAATTTTCCTTCCCTCCCTCCTCTTTTCAACCACAGTTAACTCCCACTGTGGCGGAGGGAAAGCAACGAATTGCACCCCTATTGTGCTGACAGATCAGATGATGGAGGCTCTTGACCTTGCATGGATTCTCAATTACTTGTTAGGCTACTTTTCTCTTCTTTGTGAAAGTAGTGGTACCTGCTAGGCCATCATCTGTGCCTCACAGCCTCTTTTGGCTGCCCTTCTCAGCAACCCAATAACCTTGTCACCTTGGAAGATGCGCAAGCCGACCCTTGCTTCCACATTTTAAAGAAAATAGCTAAATAATTCAAGAAGTGCATTTAAATGCAGGGGTAAATCCAGCTTCTTTGGTCATCTGCTTTCACTTATTTTCTTAAATAGGTGTCTCAAAAGTTGCGGGTTGCTTCCTTCTCACCCCTTCCCTGTTCCACTTCCCTTTTTTAGAAATGAACAGAAGATATGTATAGCAATAGCACTTAGACTTATGAGAGTTTTTCAAACTTATGATGTAGCAGCATCCCCATGGTCACGTAATCAAAATTCAGATGCTTGGCAACTGATTCATATTTATGACAGTTGCAGTGTCTCGTGTGATCACCTTTTCCCATCTTCTAACAAGCAAAGACGAGGAGATTCACTTAACAACTGTGTTACCAATAACTGCAGTGATTCACTTAACAACTGTAACAAGGAAGGTTGCAAACTGGGGCAAAAGCCACTTAACAAATGTCTTGCTTAGCAACAGAATTTAGGGCTCAACTGTGGTCATAAGTCAAGGATTACTGGTATTGCACCTCTAGTTCTCTGAAGGTGTTAGCTAAATCACACTGCCCTGGATATTTGTGAACAATTTCTTTTGCAATGGAGAAATAATATACTGTATTTCCCTCAAGAATTCTTCAGGATAAACAAATTCAAAAATTGATATGTCACTTAACCATCATTACCATTTTGCATTATCCTTCCCCTGCCATGCCCACCAAACCACGTCCACAGAACCATTAGTAAAAAAAACAAATTTCACAATTGTATTGATAGTATTTTATAATTCTTTCTGCAGAGGGTTGGACTAGAAGACCTACAAGATCCCTTCCAACTCTGTTATTCAAATTAATTAGCTGGCTAAAAAAAATACTTTGAATTTCTTACACATCAGCATTAAGTTTATTTTCTTATTTAGCATATGGAAAAAAACATTTAAGACCTCGTTGTTTTGCACTGATAGTAAAATGGGTTATTTCACAGTAACACTACATAGGATACCTTGCATACCTAATTATTATTTAAATATTATTCCCTAACTACTCCTTATTTGTGACTGTCATGAAATGCTCCAGGTATGGCATAGAGTCAGCAACTCTTACATAATATAAAAAGGGGGTGGAGATTATTTTATTATTTTTATTTCTTTTATATTGTCTTTTTATTTCCTGTAAGCTGCCTTGAGTCATCTGTGAGCAAGTAGAACGTCAAGTTGGTATGGCATTTTGCTCTGATTGTAGCTAATATCTCCTGCTTCTTTATAAAAATAACTATTTAAATGGCAGACATTTTTTTTCCTCAGTTAAATATTGTCTTGCTTCTCACCAAAAGGTCTAAGCTACTGCATACAAATCTTTTCTTAAGCTATGAAATAGAATTAAACAGAATTATCCTTTTGAGCTCCACTAAAGTATTGCAAAGCTTAGAGCATCTGCATTCACAGGAATGGGTCACACTATACTTTTCATCCTTGAGTGTGGACGTTGCAATGCTTCTCAGGGTTTTTAGCAGCATCCTCCACATTCTTCAATGTGAGATACAAAAGATAAACATAGCAGAAATATATTTTGCAGGATACTCAACACAATTTAAACAGGAACTAATGAAGGAAGAAAGGAAGGAAGGGACAGGCACATGCTTAGTAGATTTTCTAAGGGAATTTTATTATATGGGATATATTCTATGGATTTTCCAAAGACTCTGAAATTATATGAGAAGGATCAGGAAAACAAATGACATGGAGATGATGATGCATTAGATTTAAAGAAGACAGGATGCCTGCATGAATTGAAAGTTATGATTAACTATCAATCAATACCTATCAGTGTGTCCTACCTCACAGGATTGTGGAAGAAAATGAGATATCTGTTACCATGAACTTTTAGAAGAAAGGTAGAATACAAATAAACAAAACTTTCTGAAATCTGCTTAGTGATCAGTCTGAGGTTAGAAATTTGCTTTCCCCCAAATACTACTAGATAACACTTTGGCACTTACATAGCTGCTTACATATTATCACCCTTTAATATTAAAGTGGTTACCATAACTTATTCATATTCTCTTATTTTCCTGTTCAAAATATTTTACAAAGTAAAGATAAAATAATATTTTGTTTCCAAAATATATGTTGAGAAAGGAAAAACCATATTTTAACCTCATGACTTGGTAGACAACACTTGGATGTTAATATGGATAAAAGAGACATTTACAACCTTTGATGTGAGGTTTGCATTTTTTAAAATTTAATCCATGGAAAAGCTGGAACCAGATAACATTGCCAACTTCAAAAAAAATATCCATAATTTATTATCTTAAATTTTAACCATGTTTTTCCTGTGCCTGGGGTGTGTTTATGATATTACTAATGAAGTTTCTTCTGGAAGTATACGATGGATGCTTTAATCTGAACTTTGGGAGAATATTACCATTTGGTCCATATATTTCCTCTCCTTTTTTACCCAAGATAGTCCTAAAAACCTTATTCTGTGACAGAACTTTATTATAGAATTCTACCCCACCTCTAGCAAAGCTGGGAGAAATGGAGGCTGCCTTTCTGTCTGCCCTATAATCGAATGCCTGGCTTACAGTATCATATAATAGACAATAGCCCATCAACCCAAGTGCCACAACTGCCATGTTATAAATGCTTCGGAGTACTACTGGAGCATAATATAAACCCAAGACCTGCTTTACAGTTACTCCAGAAATATAGGACCCAGCCAGACAAATGGGGGCAACAGTTGCACATATTAAAGGCCTATTTTGTTGCAAGTCAATGATCTCTCTTGCAATGGCAAACTTCTGAGCCTCTGGAGAAAGTGTTAAGGCATCCTTCAAAGCCAGTCCCTCTGGGCTTGTCCAGTTCACTTTCTTGCCTCTAAGATGAACGTCTATCTTGGCAATCTGCTGTTCACCACTGGCTCTATTACTGAAATGATATGGGATGCCCACCACACAACCTTTGGCTCTCCATGGTAGACCAGCGCTTACGGTGTGCAGTGTGCAAGTCTTAATGGCATCGTAACGATCTGCTGACTTCACTTTGACATCACAGAGGATGTTATAGAACAGGTTCTGCATATCTTCCGAAAGCCTCAATGGCTTTCCATGGTCCCAGGCCTGATATATTGATTTGAACAACTCCTTTGAGAACACGTGGAAAGTCAAATTGGCACCAAACAATCCAGCACAAGAAATGGACAAAAAAGCAGTCCTGTGTTTCTCCATCATAGCGACTGCCTTCCATAGAGAATGAAAGGCCATGTTCAACTTCCAGCTAGATTCTGTTCAAAGAATATATCTGCACAAAAAGAAAAATCTCAATGAGTAGGTGGAATTACTTTAAACTGATAGAGAAATAGCACTATATTCAATAACCAGAATGCAACTGCAGGAATACAGTAATGAAGCACACTTTTTCATGCTGTTACAGCAGTCACATCTTTTTCAACAGCAAAGAGGACGTGCGCATATGTGCATAAGTAAACATCCTAAAGCAGCTTTTGCAATAGTTGGAAAATAACATGGCTAGAAAAAGGCATGGTCTAAAAGACATGCTTTATAATTCCCTGGAAGCACAGTCTTAATCTCCTATTTATACTCTTGTACAAGTAGTCTTCGACTTATGACCACAGTTGGGTCCAGAATTTCTGATGCTAAGCCAGGTGGTTATTAAGTGAATTCTGTTCAACTTTACAATCTTTTTAGCCACAATTCTTATGCAAATCACTGAATTCATAAGTGAATCACTTGGTCGATAAACAAATCCATTTTCCCCCATTGGTTTTGCTTGTTGCCAGAAGCCAATTAAGGAGTTCACAAATGGTGATCACATAACCCCAGGATGCTGCAACCATCGAATACACACTGGTTGCCAAGCACCCAAATTCTGATCACAGGACCATAGGGATGCTGCAGCTGTCAGTCATAAGTCAATTTTTTCAATGTTGTATCTTCAAACAGTTGCTAAATGAATGATTGTAAATCAATGACTACTTGTATAATGATGATTCAAGAAAGCTGAACAAATCAGTCAGGAATGGGTAATCTTTTGCTTGCATTCACAACTGCAGTACAGATGCTCTTGTATATGCAATTCACAATGAGGGGCAAATTCCCATTCCATGATGACTAGCAAGCACTGTCTGTGTGAAGACAAATGCTGATTGACTGCAATGAAAACAGAGAGTTGAAACACTTTGTGTAGAAGTCCTTCTCTAGGAACAGCAATGGAAGGTAGGCCAATTGCCCAAAACATGTCTACTTTGTGCTTATAAAAACAAATTGCAATCACAGAAAGCCAGGAGAAGTGCTTCCTTTTCTAGATGCAGTCTACTCTATACTGTATAAATGTGATTATTATTAAAGGAATTTAATATAACTAGAATCAGCAGAATAGTGAGAAAAAGAAATTGGATTCAGATTCCACTTGCCAGTCACATGATTGTGTTCATAAGAACAATTCCATGAATTGTCAAGTCTCTTTCCCTCTTCTCCCACCTCTCTCTCTCTCTCTCACACTCATATACAAATAATTACAATATATTACTCTCAATTTTGCCCTTTTGCTTATCTGTCAGACATTATTCTATTGTATTTGTTGAGTTCTTTCTGCCTTACCATTCTTTTCAGCCCTAAGATTTTTGATAGTTTTTAAAATTAAATTGATCATTATGATGAGAGAAAGCAATATCAATAGGACAACTGCACAGGAGATCAGTCTTTCTGAATAGCAATGTAGTAAAGTAAATCAATCAATCACAGGATCAATTAGTCAAAGAAGAAGGTCAGAAGAAATACAACTCATTGGGGCATTGTCACCACAGCAAGGAAGCTACTTCACTTTCTGTTGAAACAGAAAGCAACAATACATTTAAAATAGCACAACAGCCTTAAAGCACTTAATCTATGTTTTTTACAATGCTGCAACGGTATATAAAGTATATCGGCCTCAACACTTTTTTTTTTGGCTAGAACAACAATAACATCACAACTCTGGAATATTCCAGATCACACAACTAGTCTGTAGACTGATAGCACAATTCAAAGATAACCTTATTTAAATAAAGATTGCATTGAACTGTCGTAGACTTTATTCACATATCACCTTCTTTGGCTTTGCAAGTCACTATACAACTCTTCACTGGAACAAGTGAGGAGCATAAATTATAAAGATTATTATCCTCAACTCAGTATAGAGCACTGTACCACTATTAAGAATCTTCAGAGCTATAGGGTTTCCTGCCTAAGCAGGGGGTTGGACTAGATGACCTCCAAGGTCCCTTCCAACTCTTGTTATTCTATTCATTACACACCAAGCTCTTCCTTCTCTAAATATCCGACTTTATATGCAAAACACAGAAAAAGCCTTGCAGTTTGGGCTTATCCCGTCGCCTCCCAATTGGGTTATTTATCGTTTAACCTGAAAACCAAGGCGCCTACGCATAATATCTAGGTAGACACGGAAAATACTAGGTTTCTACACCAGCATGCAACTGAATAGAGTGGAACTGCTCAGAATCCCGCATTTACCGTACTCCTTTCAATATATTGGTGCCAGATAGCACAGAGGAAGGAGGAAAAAAAAAACACGTGGAAACCATAAAGCAGGTGACCTGTCGCAAAAGCCGAGTGCCGCGACGCGGCGAGAGAACGACGTCATCGGAGGTCGGAGTTGCTATGGCGACGAGGAGGTCTTCCGATTCTGCGCAGGGTCGCTTCTTGCCCCGAGGCTTAGTTCAGGGGGTGGGGAAACGATGGCCCTTTTAATGACTTCTTGTGGACTTCAATTCCCAGAATTCCTGAGCCAGCAGGAATTCTGGGAGTTGAAGTCCACAAATCATAAAGGAGCCATTGTTTCCCACCTCTAGCGGGACCTTAGCGTTGCTTTTTTTTGTTTGTTTTCCTTTCCCCACTCAGAGCTCGTTTTCTGGCTCCTAAGGCCGACCCTTCGGAAACTTAAGTGAGGAGTAAGACAGATATAAGATTAGTGGTTTCCTTGGTGCTCTCTGAGCTTGCTTGTTTTCTTGCAGACGTTTCGTTACCTTAACTAGGTAACATTCGTGCTGGTAAGGAGTGCTGTTCGCTGATAGCACTGATGATGTTGCCTAGTTAAGGTAACGAAATGTCTGCAAGAAAATAAGCAAGCTCAGAGAGCACCAAGGACCCCTCATTTCAACCCTGAGCTACAAATATTCTCCTTTATTGGTACTAGTGGTGTCTTCTGGAGAGAGAAAGAATGAGAATGGGAGGAAGAAAGAAAAGTGTGTCTGCGAATATCATTTAGGACCACTATCATTTAGAAACCACCTCTTAACTGATCCCTGAAAATCCTGCGCTTTGAATCTGTTTCTTATCGGGGATTATTTTTGCACCATCTGTAATCATCTGCAAATATATGTCATATTTAATACAACTTGTGCCTTAGAGGCGAGGGAAGCCAAAAGCAGCTGCTAAGTTGGCAGGGAATGTGGCTTGAGGAAAAAATGGCCTGCCCTTGCCTGCTGTGGACAGCTGTGGAAATGGCCAGATGTCTTGTAAAGGGCTCTTTAGCACAGAGAGGCTGGAACCAGGCTCCCTCCCCGGGAGTCTGGTTCTCAGAGGAAGTTCTTGAGGGGAACTTCTCTCAACGTCTTAAGAGAAGTTCCCCTCCAGAGCTCTTGGCAGGCTCATCTGTTTTGTATCCTCACTAGCTATGAGATTAGTGTTTTAAATCAGGAATGGGAGTGATCCAGGGTCTTTGCTGTATTACAACTAGATGCATGTCATCACACTCTGGAATGTGCGTGTGTATGTATGTTTCTGCATGCTGCTCATCTGGGATACAGCTGGGGATTCAGTTAGCCACACTTGCTGTTAAAACACAATATTCAAAAGCAAACAGTGGAATCCACATCTTCTCTAAGTTTTAATCAAGGCAAAAGCAGCAAGATAAACATATCCTTTCTCCTCACTTCCTATCCCTTTTAAAGTATTATTTTCAAACATATATCAATATGCTTTAGCATATACACATAACTACGCTGCCTGAGTTTATTCACTTTGGCTGAGCCAAAAAATTGCTTTGCTTTAATGTGGTGGTTATATAAACTAAGCTTTTGTGGTTTGTAAACTATGTTTTTTCCACACCCACTTCATAATTAACACTAATCCCAGAGTACTATAGAAATATACATGGAACTGATCTGTATATCTAACCAATAGCACATTGTTCACAGCAATCCAAGAGTCAAGTGGTGCTCCCTTCTGATGGTTGATACTTTGCTTTGTTTTTAAACGTCTATTGGCATTGTTGTATAGTATTGTAATGTGAAAGAGGCTCATTTACCAAACAGAAAAATGAAGATGATTTAATTTACAAATCAATCCATGCATTCATTTTTATATTAGATCAAAGCAAATTGGTTACTGTTTTTGAACCTGTTGCATTGTGGTTTGAGACTTAAACGGCAGGGGTTTACATTGGTTTCTCCCACTTCCGAAGTCTCTGCTATCATATGCAGCACTTTAACACTTGACAAGGGTCATCTCCTTCCCATTCCTGATCTGATCATTGCTTTTTGAAGCCAACCATTGGGGATTATTAAAAATGGCAGCCAGTCACCACTCCATCCTCTTTTCTTATTCTACCTTTTCCACAATTGGCTTTCAAAAGGGAGGTGGGGGACGATGATGAAGATTAAAACTTCCAATGGCTACTGGGCAGATGGAGCAGTAATGCCATCCCAGAAGAAAAGGTGGAAATGGGAGGAGGAGGAAAAGCCTAGAATAAATAAGAAGGTAGGATGAGTTCCTGCCAAGGAGAAACTGGCTCCGCCATAGCTCCAGAGGAAATTCTGCAAAACCACCTTCTCAGTGTTTCTTCTGAGACTGAAAGCCAGTTAATAATTAATCAGCTCAGCATGCCAAACCCCATGGAAGTCACATCATTGGGACTGGTGCCACCTATAGAAAGAGATTTGAATGGAGAAGAATGGAAAGATTGGTAGCTTAGATGAATTATTTTATTACTTAACAAAATACAGCATTTAAAACTATGGTAAATTCTATTGTAATATAAGTATATGATGGTTTGTTTGCCTAAGTTTTGGTACCTTAACTGTTTGGAGAAACATATTTACAACATTTTTTTAAAAACTTTTCCTCAATGAAGTAAGTGAAACTAAAATCTAAGACTGCCCCACCCCCCAGGTGACTGGAGAAAAAACAGACCTGGATTTTAATTTCAGATATTTCCTCACCCTTTATTTCCCTCCACCTGTAGCCCCAAGTTCTGAACATATAGAGGTATCATATAGCCATTACATTTACAAATAAATAGAACTAATTTCTTGCAAAAGTTGTCTCAGCTAGCTAATAGCAACGACAATTTCTGATTGCAAAAGGCTTTACGATTTAGGAATAAGTATAAGGTGACCAGATTTTCAGATTGGTAAAGAGGGACACCTTTGACCAGGCCGGGGGGTGGGGGGTGGGGGTTGATTAAAAATTTTATACGGAGCAACAAAAATGTTCATATAACGCAAAAATAGTATTGTAAATTTTTTTATTTCAACATAACTACAATTTACAAATATAAATTGTAACTCTTGCCAAACATCAAAATTTTGATCACGTGACCATGAGGATGCTGCAACGGTCGCTAAGTGTGAAAATGGTTGCTAAGTGTGAAAAATGGTCATCAGTCACTTTTTTCAATGCCATTGTAACTTTGGTCACTATACCACCTTTCTTGCCACAGTTCTTAAGTGAATAACTGCAGCTGATAAGTTAGTAACATAAGTGAATCTGGTTTCCCAAATTGCCTTTGTCAAAAGGCAATTAAAATGACCCCAGGACACTGAAACCATCATAAATACAAATCTGTTGCCAAACATCAAAATTTTGATCGCGTGACCATGAGGATGCTGTGACAGTCGCTAAGTGTGAAAATGGTCGCTAAGTGTGAAAAATGGTCATCAGTCACTTTTTTCAATGCCATTGTAACTTTGGTCACTATACCATCTTTCTTGCCACAGTTCTTAAGTGAATAACTTCAGCTGGTATTTTGTATTTTGGATAGAATCTTTTTTTAAATAGTCTAAGACAATTTAAAAAAAGAATCCACACAGAATAAATTGAAGTAAAACATTTCAAAGTATTGTGCATAGAATTTTAAAAAATTGTTTCACTTCAATTTATTTTGGATAGAATCTTTTTTTAAATAGTCTAAGACAATTTAAAAAAAGAATCCACACAGAATAAAACTTTTACAAAATCCTATGCACAATTAATAAAATATTATTTTAAAATACATTAAAAAAGAAAAGAAAAAAACCCAGCTGACTTACCAGCAGGCACAAGTGAGCATTCCAAGTCAATCCAGAATGATATAGATGTTAATACAAAGAACTGGACAAATTAAAATGGTGAAATTAGTCAGGGAAATATTTTTCAAAGAAACTTTGCCACCATTTTTTTCCACACGTGCCGACCTCCAACCTCCATGTCCCTCCCGTCTGGAAAATCCAGGAAGTAACACTTGCGGCTTCTCTAGCCAAGTATTTCCTGCAGCTCTATGGTAATTGGTCATTTTTTCTTATAAAATGAGGTAAAAGGGGCGGGGGGGGGGTCTGTTTTGTTGCTTTAACGTTTTAATATCTTCAATGAAAGTACTGAGACAGAGAGAGAGGTTAGTTAGACAGAGTGCCTTTTGTCTTGCCCCGGTTAGGATTTCTTAAGCAAATCCACTGAGCTTTCAACATGAAGCCAGAAAATTGGGACTTTTTAAAAACGCCCCAGGACACGGGACAAATTGTTATAAATCGTGACTGTCCCGCTGAAATCGGGATGTCTGGTCACCTTAAATAAGTACCTAAAAATATTATTACAATTTAGTTTTCAATTAGTCTGCTAGGTGGTGCTGTAGGACATATTCTAAGTAAATTCCAAGCTAGCAGTTTATTGTGGGTACATTGGAAGCAAACTAAAAGTAGAATTGTACATGATTTTCATTTGTTTCAGTTCTAGGTGTTTTTTTTTAACACTGTGCTTAGTTTTCTGTCATATTAAAATGATGAAATGGAAAAAGATGCTTGTGTACAAGGTTTTTCCCCCAACAGTGCCATTAGTTTAGAATAATGCTTAATTCATTTCTCTGTATATTTTAAAATTTGTTTTCACAGTAGTGATGGGATAAGAAAATTGAATACAGAAGGATTTCATTTTTTCCCATTCTCCTCCTTTCCTAAAGAATGAAAATTAGAACATTTGTTTGGTCTAATGATTAAGGCACTTGACTAAAAACCAGAAGACCTAGCCTTATCTTTGGCATGAAAACTGGTTGGATGACTTTGAGCCCAGTCATCCTCTCTCACCCAACTCATCTCATAGGGATTGATTGATTGATTGATTGATTATGCTGTCCATCTCACTATTCAAAGTGACTCTGAGGGGATTAAATATAGTAAAAATAGAGATATAAAAACAATTTAAAATTTCAGAAGGCTAAATACAGACTAAACACTACAGGCTTAGAGTGGAATGAAGATGGTGCATTCTCTGTCACTGCACCAACTACCCCTAGCCTGCAGCTTCTTCATCAAGGCCCCATACCAACTACCTGGAAACTAAAACATATGAAGAACGGTTGCAGGAATTGGATATGGCTAGTCTAGAGAAAAGAAGGACTAGGAGTGACATGATAGCAGTATTACAGTATTTGAGAGGCTGCCACAAAGAAAAGGGGGGCAATTTATTTTCCCAAAGCACCAGAGGATGGGACAAGAAATAATGGATGGAAACTAATCAAGGAGAGAAGTAGCCAGGAATTAAGGAGAAACTTCCTAACAGCGAGGATAATTAACCAGTGAAACAGCTTGCCTTCAGAAATTGTGGCTTCAGCACTGGAGGTTTTTAAGAAGAGAGTGGATCAACAGCCACTTGTCTGAAATGGTATTGGGTAAAATGACCAGATTTTAAAATTGGTTAAGCGGGACACCATTGACAGGGTGGTGGTGGTGTGTTCTTGATTATTTTTTTTGCTGCCCGGTGCTGCGGCTGAGATGAAGCTGCCAAAGCTCCCGCTGGTGCCCCGGCGCATAGCAGCGGCGGTGCCGCCTCCCTCCCCCTCCGCTCGGAGCACCTGAGCTGGGCACCGTGTTACCCCTGCCGCCGCCTCCTCCTCCTCCGCCATGCTTTTGAGAAGCCATGGGGCCTTTTTTTTCCTGCTCCCGCCCCCTCCGCCGCCTTCCTACTGGCTCCCGCGGCCTCATGGCTCCTCAAAAGCATGGTGGAGGAGGAGGGGGCAGGGGTAATGTGGTGCCCAGCTCAGGTGCTCTGAGCAGAGGGGGAGGTGCTGCTGCCATGGGCGGGGGTGCCAGTGGGAGCTTGGCGGCTTCACCTCAGCCGCAGCACCAGGTGGCAAAAGTTTTAATCAATAACACGCACACACCATTCCATTCCTAGGCAGAAGAAAGAGACTCCAGGGAGGAGACCTTGGCCAGTCATTGGAAGGCATTTGAGAAGGAGAAAAGCAGGCAAGGAAACTTCTCAAGAAGTTCTAGAAGCAGCTGCTTCTCCTCTGGGCTGGAGGGAGGGGAGGAGAAGGAAGGAGGGAAGGAAGGAAGGAAAGAAAGAAAGAAAGAAAGGTAGATAGGGAAGGAAAGAAGGAGGGAAGCAGGAAGGGGAGGAGGGAGGAGAAGGAAGGAAGGAGAGAAGGAGGGAAGGAGGAAGGGAGGGAGAAAAAGGAAGGAAGAAAGGAAGGAAAGATGGGAGGGAAGGAAAGATGGGAGGGAAGGAAAGGGGAGGGAGGCGAAAGGGAGGAAGGGGAAAGGGAGGAAGGGAAGAGAAGGGCACCTTTTATTGTCCTCATCTTGTAAAAGCCCCACAGGCTGTGACCCCGAGCACGGCTCCTTCCCCGGGCACGGCCCACCTGCTCTACTGGCCCCGCTTCCTTCCGAAGCAAAGCTCCCGGGCGCCAGCTGCCTCTTTGTCGGAAGGCGAGGCAGAGCCGCCCCGATCGAAGGCGTTTCAAGCAGGGCAGCAGGGAGCAGGCCATCGAGAGTCCAATATTTCTCGAACCTCAAAATGCTGTTCACCATCAATCAACAGGGGGGCAGGTGGTGGGTCCACAGGCGGACGTAAAGACGAAAAATGAACTGGTTTAATGAGGTTAACGTGGAAAACTGGATAAACACGGCTGAGATGCTTGGGTAGCTGCAAACGAACCGAAACAGGATTGATGACCTTGATGATGGGAAATGGGCCCAACTTAGGCCCCAACTTCCTAGACTTTTGTGTAGTTTGAAGGAACTTCGTGGATAAATAAACCTGGCCACCCACTTTGTACTGGTAAGGTTGCGCACGCTTCTTATCAGCCTGTTTCTTATGAGTGCGATGCGCAGCATCCAAAGTACTAAGTGCCAAAGGCCAAATATGGCTCAATCGCTCACTCCACTCAGAGACGGAAGAAACTTGTGGTTGCTCAAGGGGAACTTCAGGAATAGGAACAAAGTCCTGATCAGACACAACACGAAAAGGAGTGAATCCAGTGCTGCTATGGACAGAATTATTATAAGCCACTTCAGCGTGCGGCAACAAGTCCACCCAATCATCTTGCTGATAATTGATGAAACAACGTAAATATTGTTCCAGAACAGAATTAGTCCTCTTGCAAGCCCCATTAGTCTGAGGGTGGTGGGTGGAGCTTAGACCCTGGGTGGAGCCAATGCGCTTAAGAAATTCCTTCCAGAAAACAGAAGTGAATTGGACACCTCTATCGGAAATGATGCGATCAGGCACCCCATGCAAACGGTAAATGTGAGAAATGAAGAGCTTAGCAAGTGCCTTCGCAGAAGGAATCTTGTGGCACGGAATAAAATGAACTTGTTTGGAAAATAAGTCAGTAACCACCCATATGACGGTGTGCCCCTGGCTCTCGGGAAGTTCGACAATAAAGTCCATAGAAATTTCCTTCCAAGGGGCGACAGGGTGGGCTACAGATTGGAGTAGACCTTGCAGTTTCCCTGGTGGTCGTTTAGCGGCTGCACAGACCGGACAACTGGCAACATAAAGTTCAATGTCTTTTTTCAAAGTGGGGCACCAAAACTGCCTCTTCACCAAATGCAGCATCTTCACAAATCCAAAGTGACCCGCCAACTTGGAATCGTGAGCCCGTTGGAGAACAATGAGATGAAGAGAGGCAGGGACGTAAAGTTTCGCCCCAATCCACGGTAAATCGTCCCTCATCGTGCATTCACCTTGATGCTGCTGGAACCAGTCATCCTGGGAAAGGGCCTGTTTGAGGTCAGAAAGGAAATCTTGAGGCACTTCTACTTTCGAGCCCGCCTACTGCCGAGTGACAACCGGAGCAGCAAGGCTGGATGCGGGAACCACGGGTTGAACAATACTCAGCTTAGAACAGTTGTACTGAGGGAGTCTGGACAAAGCATCAGCCATGAAATTTTTTCCTCCTGGGATGTACTTGAGTGTGAAATTGAATCGATTGAAATGCTGAGCCCAGCGCATCTGCTTAGGGGAGAGGCGCCTCGGAGTCCTCAAAGCCTCTAAGTTCTTATGGTCAGTCCACAACTCAAATGGGTGCTTAGCGCCCTCCAGAAAGTGGCGCCACGTGGCCAAAGCCCAACGCACCGCAAATGCTTCTTTCTCCCAGATTGCCCAACGCCTTTCTGTGTCCGTGAGCTTACGGGAGGTGTATGCGCATGGTTGTAAATTACCTTGGTCATTGGCCTGAAGCAAGACGGCCCCAACTGCCACGTCGCTGGCATCAGCTTGAACAACAAAAGGCTTGTCCATGTCCGGATGCTTCAGAACCGGTTCCGCCGCAAAGAGCCGTTTCAACTTCTCAAAAGCAGCCTGACACTCCATGGTCCAATCCAGCGGCTTGCTAGGCTTAGGTTTAGGCCCACCTTTGGACTTCAATAAATTAGTGATGGGAAGCACAATCTTTGCAAAAGAAGGGATGAACTGACGATAGAAATTGGCAAAACCCAAAAATTTCTGCAATTGTCTACGTTTACGGGGCGCCTCCCACTCAGTGATCGCTTTAACCTTAGCGGGGTCCATCTCAATACCAGGGGGGGAGATACGATACCCAAGGTAGTCAACCTTCTCCTGGTGAAATTCACACTTGGACAACTTGTCATAAAGTTCAGCGGCCCGGAGCTTTTTCAGGACAGTGCGGACCAATGTGACGTGTTCGTCATAAGTTTGAGTGTAAATAAGGATATCGTCCAAATATACGATAACGCCCTTGTAGAGGTGGTCATGCAAAATCTCATTAATTAATTGCATGAAGACTGCAGGCGCCCCCTGCAGGCCAAAGGGCATCACCCGGAACTGGAAACAACCGAGGGGGCAGTTGAAAGCCGTCTTCCACTCATCCCCCTCCTTTATGAGGACTCTATAGTACGCTTCTCTGAGGTCCAGTTTAGTGAAAATGCGGCCCTTTCCCAATTGGGCCCGCATGTCCTTCATCAACGGTAACGGGTACAGGTTTTGAGCTGAGATACAGTTCAGGTTTTTGAAATTAACACATAATCTCAGGGAGCCATCTTTCTTCTCTCTGAACAACACGGGTGCAGCTACCTTGGGTCATGCTGGCTCAATGAAACCCCTTTCCATGTTTTTATCAATGAATTTTCTTATTTCCTCCATTTCCCTAGGAGACATTGAATATATTTGGGGCTTTGGAAGCTTTACCCCCGGCAAAATATCGATGGAGCAATCAGTAGGTCTGTGGGGTGGAAGCTTATCTGAAGATTTTTCACTAAAAACTCCTTTCAGGTCCCAATACTCTTTTGGAATCTTTTCTTCCCCCTCAATTCTCTCTTGGCCCCTGGCAGCCAATGCGGGGCTGGAGCCAGCAGGCTCTGGGGTATCGCCCTCCCCGTTTGGAGCTGTGCTGGTGCGAATGCGCAGCCACCCCTCCCTCCAATTAATGTGAGGGTTCCATTTACACGGAGGAGAGCCTTTTCTGTTGCAGCTCCGACCCTGTGGAACGATCTCCCCGTTGAGATTCGTACCCTCACCACAATCCAGACCTTCCGCACAGCCCTTAAGACCTGGCTCTCCCAGCAGGCCTGGGGATAAGTTTTTTAAATTACCCGCCCGAGTGTTGCTTGACTGTCGAATGCAAGTTGGTGTTTTATAATTTATCTTGTTTACTCACTGTTTGTTTTGTATTATTGCACCCCCCTCCCGTGATTGTAAGCCGCCCTGAGTCCCCTCAGGGAGAAGGGTGGCCTATAAATCATAATAAATGTCTGGAAAAAAAAATGTCTGAAAAAATTTACGAAGCCAGGGGAGTCCCAAAATCAGGGGTCTGTCCATTCCAGGAGCCACAATAAAAGAGATCAATTCTACGTGGGTGCCCATTTTCATCTCTAGAAGTTCAGTATAGAAAAGGGCTGGGCCACCCCCTGCAATGGATCCATCAATTTGGCAAAACACAATAGGGGTTTTCAAAGTCCTTAATTTCAGGCCCAGGTTTTCCACCATTGCAGGATTAATCATACATCTCGAACAGCCTGAGTCAAGGAGGGCAGGAAGCTGTTCTGTCACCCCATCGGGTGGTACCCTTAATTCTATTGGGATCAACATGGGGCCTTTATTTGAACTCACCCAGCGAGGCGAGGCGTCGTCATCGGCGTCATCAGAGGAGCTGGGGGTGACGTCTGCTTCTTCCTCCATCTCCTGCCTGAAGCGCTGGGGGGTGTTATCAGCAGCAAAAGCACTCTTTCTTCTTCCCTGGGCCCTTGCTCTTCTTCCCTGGGCCCTTGCTCTTCTTCCCTTCCCTCTTGGCAGGGGGCAGGGCAGTTGCAGGAAGTTTAACGCAGCAATCTGTGGCGCGGTGGCCTCCCCTTCCGCAACAGAAGCATGTGAGCGGCTTGGCCTTGCCAGTGGAGCTTCCCTTTCCCTCACTCCTGATGCGGAATGGGGCCTTTTGAGCTGGGGGGGGGGTGATCTTCCTGCTTTCTCCTCTCTCGCACGTTGAAGTCTAATCAAATCGAGCTCAACGTCTGCTGCATTTTCATACCAAGCTGTAACTCGCTTGGGAAGGTGTCTGTTAACGCATTGTTGGTAAATGTCCTCATTTAATCCTAACGCAAACTGATCTAGAAGGGCATCTTGAGACCAGCCTCTCATATAACAAGAAAGCTGTTGAAACTCCTGAATATATTCAGCTACCGGTCTCTCTCCCTGTTTGAGGGCCATAAATTTCATCTTTCCCCGTTTCTCAATTAGTGGGTCATCAAATCGTCTTTTAAACGCAGTCATAAAAGCATCAAAATTCCTCAGGAGGGGGGAATTGCTTTGGTGCAAGCTGACCATCCATTCGGCCGCCTCTTCCTCCAAAGAAAGTAAAACCATTCGCACCTTCATTTCATCTGTTTCTAAATCAGGCCCATAAATCTCCATATAGTTCCAAATTTGTATAACAAAGAGACCCAGTTTCTTAGAATTCCCGTCATATTTTACAGGCAAGGGAGGGACTTTTGCCATTCTGTGTTTTCTGGGGGGGCCCCCTACTCTGGCAGCCGCCCTGGCTGTGGGGGGGGGGAGCTGTTTCTGGGTTTGTTTGCTCCCATCCTCCCTTGGCCTCTTCACCCTCCCTAAATTTTTGCATAGAGTACCTTTGTTCAAACTCTTCCGTTTGTTCTCTGTCTCGGGGCTTCCGTTCGGTCAAGGTTTCTTCCCAGTCGGCTGGTTTTCCCCTTTGTTTTCTCCTAGTAACTCCAGCATCCCAACTTTCGCTGTCCTCTTTTTGCCCCATACTTAGGGACCATCGAGGGGAGACCGCAGGGTCCGCTATTCCTAGGCCAGCCATCCTCCCAGGTAATGATGGGTCTGCAGTTTCCCTTTCAGTCTCTTCTTCATCGCTCGCTTGCAAAGACATTTTCCTCGTTCCTTCTTGTAAGTACACCCCCCACGGAAGGTTGAAATCTCCTGGTGGGGTGTGAGTGAGTCTTCGCTTACTGTCAGAACCTCTCAATTAGATAATTAGGAAAGAAGACCACAAGACTCCATGAGTAGAAATCAAGTATACTTTTACTAATTATAAATGATTAAAGGCATAGTGAAGCGAAGACTGATTATTTAGGCGCGAAAGCGATTGATATATAGAATAACCCATTCCCCACCCCTTGGCATCACAGTTACAGTCCAATCATAATTCTCCCAAGTGTCAGGTGTGAGATAACTTCAAAAGGCATCACGAAAATGGAATGTCGGTGCCGTTAGTCCTGGCGGGAATCTCCTACGCATGCGTAGTCCGACAGGCAGCTGAGCTCCAGAACCTTCCTCCAGCATAATTAGTAACCCCTCCCAAATACCATGCCCTCCCTCCCCGTTTCATGGCAGCCGAAGCAACAGCAAAGCAGAGGCTGACACTGTTGTTCTTTGTATTGCAAAGTTTAGATGAAAAATTGCTGTGAGCTAAGCTAGGGAGCTCCCCCCCCCCATTTCTCAATCCAGAAAGTTTCTGGAGCATGAAGTAATGTCCATAGAAATAAAGGGAAAATAGTGAAAAACAGAAGTTTACATTAAATAGTGATAATACAGTAAAGAAAAAAAAGCCTAAAGGTATGCTGGTGATTAAATCAACTGAACATAACAAAACCAAAACCAATGAACAAAGAAAATGCTGCAAAGACTGGTTATTAATTTTTTACCTACTTTAAACTAGCTAAGCCAAAATGTCATATTTTTCCTACTTGTCGTATTAGAGCAGGAAGGAAAATGTCTGACAGCATCAGACAGGATTGGGTTTATGGTTTTCCAGAAACCTCCCAGTCTGAGCAGAGAGGGGAAATGTTAAATTTTAAGCTTAGTTGCTCTAATAATATTGCAAATGCTGGGATTTATACACCTAAATAAAAATGTTACTTCATTGATTCTTTTTGAATGAAACTTGATTTAAATAATTATGACTGATGAATGGAAATTTGTGCTAAGGATCTATGTATATATGTACTTCATTCAGGAGGACTCTGGTCAGCAAAGTGTAATATTTCAAGCCAGATCTAAGGAGAAGTATGTTTAGTGAATTTAGAAAACCAGCTGATGCTTCTTAATTAATGTATTTTTAGTATTTTTAATTATCTACTGTCAAACTCACAATGTCACGTTGTCATCACATGATGTATCACAACTTTCCCCCCTTTGCTAAACTGGGCATGTGACGCATCTGGCCAGAGGGCTGCGAGTTTGACACCCCTGATCAGCGATCAGTATCAGCGATATTAAAAAGAACAGAGGAAAAGCTAAAAGCAATAGTCCTCAACTTATAACCACAATTGAGCCCAAATTTTCTGTTGTTAAGTGAGGCACTTGTTAAGAGAGTTTTGCCCCATTTTGAGAGCCAAGGTGGTTCAGTGGTTAGAGTGCAGTACTGCAGGCTACTTCAGCTGACTGCTAGTTCTGCAGTTCGGCTGTTCAAATCTCACCGGCTCAGGGTTGACTCAGCCTTCCATCCTTCCGAGGTGGGTAAAATGAGAACCCAGATTGTTGTTGGGGGCAATATGCTGACTCTGTAAACCGCTTAGAGAGGGCTGAAAGCCCTATGAAGTGGTATATAAGTCTAACTGCTATTGCTATTGCTATTTTATGACCTTGCTTGCCACAGTTACTTACCAGTAAATCACTGCAGTTGATAAGTTAGTAAGTAACCCAGTTGTTAAATGAATCTGGCTTCCCCATTGATTTTGCTTGTCAGAATGTTGCAAAAGGGAATCATATGACCCTGGGACACTGCAACTGTCATAAATATGCATCAGTTGCCAAGCATCTGAATTTTGATCACATGATCATGGGGATGCTGCAAAGGTCATGTTACATTTTTTAGTGCTGTTGTAACTTTAAACAGTCACTAAACGAGGACTTGAAACAGAAAAGAAAATTCTAAACAATCATAGACTTAATATCTATATTTAAGAGGGATATCAAAGCATTTCTGTTTTTGCCTTGAGTTCTCTGACCAAAGAGAACCAAATTTCATAACCCTTTTGTTATTAAGAAGAAATGTCATCAAATTTAAAAGAAATTCTGTATGTGAAATATATTTTTCCTGTCAGGCTTACATTTCCTAAATCAGGATTCGATTTAAACTTTACTTTAACTTTTACTAAATTGAACTATTTAGAACAAAGTCCTGAATTTGTGATATCAATGTAATGAAATAGGTTGATCTTATTTGAAATGTTAGGACATAACAATATCATAAAATCTGAGAGCTCACGTTTTATTTGCACTGGTGGGACCTGCTGTGTTTTAAAATCTCTGTTGAAATAACACAGCCAATATGTGTGAGATAAATGTTGATCCTAGGTGTTGTTATGCAGTTTTCTTGTGTTCCCGTCTTATTTTTTTTGGTGTGGTTTTAATGTTGTTAGCCATCCAAAATTGTTTGGTCAAATAGGCATTATATAAATTGAGTGAGTGAGTGAGTGAGTGAGTGAGTGAGTGAGTGAGTGAGTGAATGAATGAATGAATGAATGAATGAATGAATGAATGAATCTTGTAAGTTGGAAGACCAAATAATCTATTATTGAGAATACCTTGGCTTATGAGAAACACTGCAATATTTTCTAGTTCACAATTCCTAAAAATCAGAGATATGCAACTTTAGGCCAAGGGCTATAATGAAAAAAAAGTACTGTAGGAACAGTTGAACAAAAGTATGATGGGATCAGGACAAAATTAAATTGAAATCAATAGAGTTTATAGTAATATGATTAATCATCATGTATTGTATTTAATATTTTTTACAAGGATATAGTAAGTTTTTTCCGAAAACACTCTGGATATGAAAGCTGAACTTGGAACAAATAGGACAGAAAAAAAGCTTCAGTGCTGGAGAAGACTTTTAAGGATACCGCTGACAGCCAGGAATACAAACAAAATGGATCATAGAACAAATCAAGTCAGAACCCTCACTCAAAGCATGAATGACCAGGCTGGACACAATACTTGCAGATCCAGTTCTCTCAATAAAAACATAATGCTTGAAAACCTGAAAGAAAAAGGACAACACATCCAGCACTAAAATGCACAATCAATTACAATCGCAATGACTGTGCTGCCGAAATATTTAAAAGGTACAATTGAAGACACAGATTATTGTAGAGACAAGCTATTAGTAGGGTTACTAACAGGTGATGCTGAATTGCTGGCACTTAATCAATTTTATAATATTCTACTATCAGGAGAGGACTCTACAGTTCAACCTTGAGGAACATATATTCACTTCTGTTGGATCCTGCAACTCTGGAGTTACTCTAGTTATCTGCTGATGAAATGCCTCTTTGTGCAACTGTGTCCTAGCATGTTTGCTACTGACCTCTAGTATCTGAACAGATTTCAGATCTATTCAGAGGAAAGGGGAAGAGCTATTATATCAAATTTGTTTTTTGTTTTGTTATGTTATACCTATAGTGGGTCCTAACCTTTTTATAATTCTACACTACATGTATGCTGTAAATACAGACAGATATGGTCAAATGTAAAACTGATACTTTTCTAGCCAGGTTACAATAGCTGTGATTTTTTTAAAAAAAGTATTCTTTTTAAAAAATGCATTTGTACTGACTTGAATTATAACATAGAGGAATATTCTATAGCTAGTGGTGCAAATCAAAGAATTCCAGAAGGAGATTAACTTCTAAGTCATGCAGAAAAGGTTGGAGGGGAATAGGGAAGAGAGAACTGGAGCCAAATATTATGCTTTTTTATCTTCCTAGCGCTAGAGAACAGTTACCAGTAAAATGAATGTAGGGCTTTCTGATGCGTTCTGCATGCTGATAAGATTGAGCTTCTCTGCACCTTCAGCTCTAACACAAGTGGAAGAATTATGCATGTCTCTAAATGGATTTTGCCAGAACTTAATATGAATCAGAGCTCAGGTTCAGCACATTCAATGCAGTTTGAGTTTAATGCAATCAAAGATCATAAACAGCAAACAAACTAAAATGAAATAGAGTGATAATTGAATGCCGACAGTATAAATCTAAAATATTGTACAAAATATTGATATTGTGCTTATGGAGGTTAACTACTACCGTATAACTCTTGTCAACATTGTGTATGACTGAGCTTAGCTTATTTGCGAGAAGGGTGACATAAATAGAGCGATCCAGACTGTGTAGTAAGAAGAGAGAAGCAAGGTTCCCCCCTCTCACCTGTCATTGTAAAAGAGACAGCTGAGAACACAAGAAGAAATTCAACAGGCCCTGAGACAAATACGCCATAAGGATGCCATTACATTTCTTATATGGAATTGCTGAAGGTACAGTACTGAACTTATCTTTAACAAAGGATCTTTGATGGGATAGCAAAATACTTTAAATGTTAAGTTCTCATCTCTCAAGATGGATGACATATAAATTTAATAAACAAATAAATAACTATTTTCCACCTGGCATGTTCTGTTCATATATCAAAGGGCTCTGAGATTAGGCTAGTCTCAATTTAATGTCTGATACCTAGAGATCTTTTTCTGATTAGTTCCTTAGCCTGAGTAAATTCTAAAATACTGCAAATATGAAATCTAACAAAGACTGCATGATAAAGATTTTTCATACCTGCTGAGATCATGATGAGTGAAATTGGTCACAGAGGACAAGAGGAGTGAGTCCCAAGGGAATTAATGGCATATCAAGCAACAATTAAGTACGTATTAATAATCACATTTGTAACATGATTTTCAGCAATGCGATCTCTATAGTAGTCTGAAAGCTGGTTTGGATGGCCAATTAAATAGTTGAAGCAGCAATATTATGAATTTAGATTGCACTATTTCCAGCCACTTGTAGTTTGAATAGAGGCTGGTTTGACAGCTATAGAGCAGCTGAACTGACAAATAATTTCAAGGCTACAGGAATGTATTTCCTGCCTTTTGTGTATAACAATTTTAATTTCCCTAACATTTTTTGGACATATAATCCTATGAAATCTGTGCCTGCTTCCAATAACCCCATATGGCATGGAACATAACTCCCAGACATTTGAAAACTTCTTTTTTATTTTTTTTAAATTAAATTTCATTATAAAATATCTTCATCCTCTTTATTCTATATGTTATATCCAAGTTCCAGATCGATTTTATATAATCCAAAATAGCTCTGAAATATTGAAAGGTGGAGAAATGATAGTCTTCCAGTGGAGAAAGCAAAAAGAGAGAAAAATACTGTTTTCCTATGCTTCTCCTTTGTAGGAGCCTGGGGCAGATTGCTCTGTAACAAACATTCTGAAATATCCAGTGTGTAGAAAGGAGGGTGAATAAAATTTGAGCTCTAGTTTCTTGGGAAAACATGTCCAAGATCCCTAACTAGTCTATGATTTCACCCCCCTTCCCCTTTAACTTTTAGTCTTTGCATGATATGCTTGCTTGGGTATGAAACTGAATGAACATAAGTCTGTTCTTTGTTAATAAAGCAGATGTGTGTTTTACCGTAATAATGAAGTTGAAAGTATGTCTTAATGCCAACAATATATGTGTAAGCAGCTGCATAGGAAGGGCAAAGGCAGAGCTATAAAAATCCCCTAGCTACTTCTTGCTGGTTGCAACTCATTTTCAATTCTTATAACAGGAACCTGCTGGGCCCTCTAATGCTGTATAAAGATTGCAATTTCTTCCAATAGGGGAGGGGCAAAAGGGCAAGATGGCAGTTACAGGCTCATGTACAAAAGGTTCCTGTCACAATGCCATAACTGCCATCTTGCTGCTTTTAACTGTATGCTACTGGTGACAGACTTGCATGCAGACTTTAGTAATGCTTTGAAGAAATAATTTGTCTGAAAGTCTCTATTCTCTGTGGATTTGGATGACACATTTGTAATATATGTCACGATCTCTTTAGGAGAATAATTCTGCGAAGAAACTTATTATACTGTCTGCGCCAAAAAACAGAGATGGGAGGTATTGCTCTTAAAAGACTGCTGGACTATAACACTCAATCTGGCCATGTTGGCAGGGGCTGTTGGTAATTAATAGTTGAGCCATTGTCCCACAACTGATGTAAAGTGAAACTTGGAGAAACCTACTTTTTTTTTTTTTTTGCAATGAACACTTATGTTGAGTGTGTTTGATTTTATCTTTGCCCTGTATAGATTTTTAGCTGTTATCTTAATTCTATAAAATAATATTGCAGGCAGCTCCAAATTGAGTGCCGGTTTGATGTAGTGATTAAGGCATCAGGCTAGAAACTGAGAGACGGTGAGTTCTGGTCCCTCTTTGGGCATGAAGTCTGCTAGGTGACCTTGGATCGCTCGCTCTCTTTGAGCACTAGGAAAGAATTAATGGCAAACCACTTCTGAAAAATCTTGCCAAGAAAACTGCATTGTTTTGTCCAGGCAATCTCTGAGAATCGGGCATGACTGAACAGAAGTAAAAACAAACCTTAACACATTTCCAATTTTGGGAGCAAGGCAGCAATGATTCTCCCACAAATTCTGCAATTGCACACCTTGAGATTTCTCCTTGATTCATTGGGCTACCATTTCTGGGCTGCAGAAAAGCAAATTATCACTAAATGGAAGCCAAGTTCTAGCATTACCTTTAACTTTTTGCTATCATCTAGTGGCCATCTGAACTTTGCAGTCTAGATATAGTAGTACAATTTAAGAAGTTACTTGTAGCCCTCAATTTACAATCCGTGATTAAACAACTGTTCAAAGATACAACAGACCTGGAAAGGGTATGGCCCATAAAGCACTTCCAGCCATCGTAATTTTGTCCTCTCCCCATCACATGACTGTATTTTGAGTACTTGGCAATGGCCTCACATTTATGACTGGTTGCAGTGTCCTGTAATTACATGGCCACGATTTACGATGTTTTGTGCCAGTTTCTGCCAAAATGTACAACCTTGTGATTCACTGAACAGTCACTATAAAAACAATCGTCCCATCATATAGTTGTCTAAGCTTACAACCACCACAACTTAATGACTGAAATTCTCAATTATGGTCCTAAGTCAAGGACTACCTGCAACTTTTCTGAAAGCAATATGTAACACTGGTTCAGTAGCTTGAATCATTGGTGACCGGGATTCTTCAGCATCTCCTGATCTCCTGATCACAAGGTCAATGGGGTGCACTTAGACCAGGATTTTCAAACTCATGGCTCATGGGCCAGGTGCGTCACATGCTGGCCACACCCACTCCCAGTTTAGCGAAGGGGGGAAAAGTCACGATACATCACGTGACGACAATGTAACCCTAACCCTAACTGTAACCCCATGGTCACGTGATTCACATTCAGATGCTTAACAATTGACTCACATTTATGACCATTGCAGTGTTGCTGGGTGATGGGATCACTTTTTTTGTGACCTTCTGACAAGCCAAATCAATGGGGAAATGTGATTCATATAACAATCATGTTACTAGTTTAACAACTTAACTTCACTTAACAATTGTGGCAAGAAAAGTCATAAAATGAGGCAAAAACTCAACAAATTTCTCACTTAGCAACATAAATTTTGGGCTCAGTTGTTGTCATAAGTCAAGGACTACCTGTAATGTATTTCCTTAAACAAATCTCCTTTGTGTTTAGTAATAAAACTTGCGTAATTAATAATTTGGTCAGATTTTCATTTTGAACCGAGCTTTCTCTGATACAAATGTATGAACAACACTTAAAATGACCATTGAACAGGATTGCTAAAGAAGAAACTGGCTCAAAATTCATTAAGCTCAATCAAAATCCATTCTCATGTAGACAAAGGCAGCAATAATTATTCATAGCTTAATGATGGTCTGAACAGCTATCATATTGCCAAATGCAGGTTGCCAAATTTGCAGTTGTGATAAGACTAAGTTCTTGACACATAAATAAAGCTATTGAAAGCACAGGATTGTGTTTTTCATAAAGAAATATCCAATAATACGGTAGCAATGAAATTCCCATCATCATGAACATAGGCATCAAAGTGTAGGATTAACCAACTCTGTGCTTCACAGGTTTTTCGTTTGTTAAAGATGGTTTAATCAAAAACAAAATACCATCCTCTATTAAGAACAGCACTTCTAAGAAAGTTGTAAAAAAATACAAAAACGGCAGACAGGACTTTATTTAAAAGTCTTTGGAAACTTGTCAAGTGAAAAGGCTCCGTAGATTTTGTAAACTGGAGGACATAGAGAAAATTGAAGGGGAATGCTGAAAGGGGAATAAGGAACAATCTTCTTAGGTTGCTTTGCCATATTGATTGATTGATTAAATTTATATAGCTGCCCATCTTGTTTGCATCTAACTCCGAGTGGCATACACAATTAAAACAAAACTAAACAGCCAGTATAATGCATCCATTAAAACAATTAGGAACCATTATAAAATATACATATTATAGTAGACAGGGAAGAATGCAATCAAACTCATAGCAGCCATTTAATGTAGTCTATGCTTCCATTGGAACCCCAGACCATTGCAAAATCATGTTTTGAGAGCCTTCTGGGAGTCTTTCAGGGTTGGGGGCATTCTCACCTTTTTGGGAATGATGTTCCCAAAAGAGTGGATGCCAAGGCAGAAAAGGCTGTTTTCCTAGACCCTCCTCCAGGCTCCTTGGCTGATGGACCTCAACATGCTCCTCCTGCTGGACTTGGTGGAAAGAGTGGATATAATTGGGTAAAAGTGATTCCTAAAATAACCTGACCCCCCTGTCATAAAAATCATTGTTAGCACCTTGAATTTGACTGATAAGCAAACTGGTAACCATTGCAGGTACTGGAGCAGAGATGCAACATGTGCATGTTGGGGGCACTCGTAACTTACCCATGCTACTTCATTTTGCACCAGCCAAAGCTTCCAGATACTCTTCAAGGACAGTCCCATGTACAGTTAATTGCAGTAGTCCATCTGGGAGGTGTCTTAGGGCCTGAGTGATTGACAGTAGAGCCTCCTGGTCTAGAAAGAATGCAACTGATGCATGGCATAAAACTATGCAAAAGTCCTCTTTGATCTGGAGCCATGAATCCAGAAGAACCCCCAGATTACGAATCAGGACTGTCGGGGGTTGTATCTGCCCTAAAGATGGTAAATCCTTAGATAAATAAGACCCCAAAACTCAAAGCCGCTATTTTATAACTGGTGAGCTAGCATAGCAGCTATTTTGTGAAACTGCGGTGCTCTCCCTTTTTATATATCTGTCAACATATCATTTGAGTTCTTGGGGAAAGGCAGAATATAAAATTAACTAGTTAACTGCCTATATCACATGTCATGTTCACGAATGGGCAAAGAGCTGTTGCAAAATGCATGTCATATTTTGCTCCATTCCACTAGCAGAGGTTCTGCCTTTCAAGTCCTCAAGGGATACAGCCCAAAAAACCAGACAGGAATAATAGCCTGGGAAACAGAATTTTCTAAATGCAAACCAGAACTATATCTAAACAGTGAATGAGCTCTGACTGGTTACATGTAGCACACACATTTTTTTATTATTTTCATTCCTCCTTACCAACACATTCCCATTTTCAGGCCCTAAAGGGATAGGTGCAATAACACAAAACACCAAACACGATTAACTATGGCTGGAGTAGATTTTATGACTGCAAAAACAGATTTTCCAAAACCCAAATTAAAAAAATTCCTTTTAAGATAGCTGGCTGGGAATGAAGCAGTGATTTTTGGTTTCTCACCTCATTTCTGACCTGGTTATTCCAAAACTACTATGCTTCATTCAAGATATTCGGCATGATGATCCAATTTACACCATATATTTGTTATGGTTTGCTTGTCTGGGGACTTTCTGCAGTATCTGATGTAGTCATTGTGACTATGCCGCCATTGTGCCTGGGTTGGTATTGTAGATAAATGAAGCTACATTGGTTGTTCACCAAACCATAGTGAAAACAAACCGTGGTTAAAGGTAGCATTCAAAATAAGTGATTGTCATATCTTATAACTCAATTTTTCCACTGTTGCTTCCATCCTTTTGGTTTTCCAGCTCTATCCATTTTGTCAGAAGGCTCACAGAAGATGAGAAAAGAGAACATTCTGACACCTGACTTAGTTTCATAGCAGAGTGGGAAACCCAGCTTAATTCAGATGTCATTATGATTCATGATGGAAAAATTCAGTGGTAGGATTCAAGATTTGTTACTACTGGTTCTGTGGACGTGACTTTGTGGGCGTGGCTTTGTGGGCGTGGTCCCACCCCACTAACCTGCTTTCCAGCTCCATTCTCCTATTCAGGGCAACAAAAGAAAATCAGCTGGGAGGCTGGGAGACAGTGGGGGCGGGGACAGCCTATTTGCCAGTTCTCCAAACTACTCAAAATTTCCATTACCGGTTCTCCAGAACCTGTCAGAACTGGCTGAATACCATCACTGGAACAGTTGGGCCATTGACAGTGGACTCTTTAACACCATTGAGGTAGCAAAGAGACTATGGGCTATCCTCAATTTACAACAGTTCATTTAGGGGCCATTCAAAATTACAACAGCACTGAAAACAGTGACTTAGGACTGTTTTTCACACTTATGACTGTTGCAGCATCCCCATGGATTGAGAGGCTTGGCAATTGACTCATACTTACGATGGTTGCAGTGTCCCAGGGTCATGTGATCTCCTTTTGCAATCTTCTGACAAGCAAAGTCAATGAGGAAGCCAGATGGACTTAACAACCGTGTTACTCACTTAAGAACTTCAGTGATTCACGTAACAATGGTGGCAAGAGAGTAAAAAAAAAATGGGGCAAAACTCGCTTAACAAATGTCTCCTTTAGCAACAGATATTTTGGGCACAATTGTGATTGCAAGTGAAGGACTATTTGGTTTTATTTAGCATATGATGAAAACATGACAGATCAAAAGGAGACATAATTTTATATAAAACTTTGATGGGTTATGGCAGTGGTCTCATAACTGAAAGTCCAATGAAGGTATGCAGGTGATCACCTTTGATGATTTGCTTTGTGAAGATCTTCTAGGGGACAAGAGAATGCACATCATGGGCACATCTTGCCCAATATGTTTAATAGTTTGCATGCCAGCACCACAATCACAACAAGGGGAATCTTTCCATCCCCACTGATACAGGACAGAGGTATTTCTTCCAGTATCTTGCCTAATTCTGATCAATTTCAACCAGACAGTGCAAGACAGATTAAAACTAGATGGTGTGGTAAAGGGATCTCTAATGACCAAGCCAGGAGGAGATACCTGTACCTTGGACCATTCATCTCTTCAGGCATTCTTGGGGTTAAATTGGATAGAGGTTAAGTAAAGAGCTGTTTTCCATGTCAGCCTAGGGAATTTCAATCTTGTGATGGACTTTGTGTTATCCTCATGAATCCTTATTCTGGAAAGCCTTGCTGTTCAGCATAGTTGGACAAGAGCTACCTGTATTAGTGCTCACGGTTAATAACAAAGAAACAAAGAATCTAGAAAGAAAAGTCAGCATCACTGCACAAAATCATGTTCTTCTGATAGTACTGGGACCTGATAACAATTTCCAAATGAATGCATGCATGCCTTATCATATTTGTATGCTCATCATAAGAAACCATCAAGTGGGTTTCAAGTGGGTAGTTATAGTGTTGTTGTATTGTTTTACACTTTGTTTACAATTTCATCATTTGAAGATTGGATTTGATGTTTTTTTAAACAATTTTAGATCCAGTAGTGCCCTGGAGAGCTCTTGTTACCCTGTTAATAAGCAGTAAACATACTCAATACCAAACAAGAGCACTTTGCATGCATATTTGGCATGCAAGTGGTAGAATAAATTTAAGGAATAGTGTAACTTGAATATTATTACCAATATTTCATTAAGGCACAGGGAAATCTCCCCCAAATATATGTTTACTAAGCATTAATGTCAATGGTTTCCATTTTCTTATTTGGTGTAGACAATTAAGCAGAGCAAAGCTAGCACCATCTGAGTTAATGAGGTACTGTGCATTGTCCAACTAGCAGTGCTGTACTTAGTTTGAGTCTTCCTGCCTTCATAAGGAGTCCTGCCTCACTCTGATATTCTGCAGATAGATTTTTTAGACTACAGCTCATCACTCATTTCTGTAAATATACGTCATTGCCCAGGGCTCGTTTATAAAGCTGGATTTATGGCTCTGCTCCTAAAATCTGCACATCTGTTTTATCTTGAGTAATGTTTTAATTGCTGGATAACATCCAAGAGAATTACTTGCGGCTATCCAGGGATCCCGTTTTCTTCAGCCCTTTGGGAACCAAGGGACCAATCTCAAGAAGATATATGGTGCTTGTAATGGCCTCTTTGATTGACATGTCAAGTCCTGCTTTTTATTTTGAACCCTTTAGTATTATTAGCTTGTGGCAGCAAGAACAGACCCGTGAAAGGGGAAGGTATTCTGCTGAATTTGCTCCACGGGTTGTTGAATTATGCATGGCATTTGTCTGGCTTTGGAGAGTAAGGGATGGTGAATCCACAGCATTGATCAGGAAGTTTGATACTGTAGCAAAATTAATAGGCCAGATATAGACCTGTAATGCCCTGGTTACAGTTGGAGGCAACATGAAACAAGGAATTACTTGACAGGTGACTTTTGGATAAAGGGTGAGAACTAGACACCAATAAGGTTATAATAATTGCTCATAACTACTACTGAATAATGTTTTTTAATTTGATAATAGCTAATAGAAATCACCAAGATTATCACTTTCTTTTGGTGAGTCTACTATGCCATCATGAAATTCTTGTATACATGCATGCATTTATCTTTATCCTTATTGTTATTTATATTAATCTTTATTCATCTTCAGGGCTCAAAGTAAAAGTTTGTGAGAAAATAGTTGAAAAGGCACTGCTCTTGGTTTCCTGTAATAAACCAAAATACCTTATTGTTTCAAAACATCCTGTTGTTTCCTTCTTTGGATATATCACAGAATCATAGGGCTGGAATTGACCTTGGAGATCTTCTAATCCAACTTCCTGCCCAAGACAGGAGTCCTTATATCATCCCAGACAAATGGATATCCAATCTTTTCTTGTGAACCTCCAATGCTGGAGCGTCGACAACTTTGGGAAGCAAGCTGTATCAATGGTTAATTGCTCTTACTGTCAGGAAATTTCTCCTTAGCTCAACCTATCAAATCCATAGATGGCTCATGTTTGCCTATACTTGATGGATCTATTAAAACCCAATTTGTAAATCCTAATACTGAATTAATGATATATATTCATTCATTCATTCATTCAATCAATCAATCAATCAATCAATCAATCAATCAATCAATCAATTGGGCTCTACAAATTATCTACTTCAAACATAAGTGGGTACTATTGTGTCATTCTTTCTATAGAATCACTCATTTGTGCTTATCATTAGCCTATTATGAATAGATGGAAAACCTATTTGCTTCCACTTTTGATGACTCTGGAAATAAAGCTCTTAATTTAAAAAGGACTCTTCTGTCTAACTAACATTCCATGATACAGATTCTCTATAGCTTTATGAAAAAAAGATCTTCAAAATGCACTGCACAGAACTTAATACATAAATTCAATCCTAAATAATGAAGATGTTTCACTTGTGTCTTCATTACAATAATGTTACACAAACATTGTGAATTAATATTGATTTTTTCATAAAGCATTCTTATCTGATAGTTAGCCAAGTACAGTATATACAAGAATTTTGTCAGGAATTCATATGACATTAGCTCCTATTTGTAAACCACCTGTATTTTCTATTACTTTCATTTTTAACACACCCCTCTGTTGCCAGAGCCACATAGTGAATTTTGATTCACAGTCCTATGCTAAGAACTGTTAATCAAAAAGATCCTTTTTATAAAAATATCCTTTTAAAAATTCTATTCAATTGTATCCAGTTTTCAAAGTCTGACTGAATAAGTTTCTGCAGATTTCCTGCCAATGTTTTTCAGAAGTCTTGACAGCTTTAAGACTTGCATACTTCAATGCCAGAGTTCCTGAGCCAACATGACTGGAGGAGGAATTCTGGGAGTTGAAGTCCACAAGTGTTAAAACTGTCAAGTTTGAACACCCCTGGGTTTTTTTTTCTAAAGGGTTAGGGGTGCAAGGTCTTGTAACTTGACAGATTTTAGACTTGCATGCTTCAAATGCCAGAGTTTCTGAGCCAACATTTTGGTTGCTAAGCAAGAGCGTTATTAAGTGAGTTTCACCACATTTTACAAGTTGGCCATATCCACCCAGTCACATGACTGCCAAGCCACTCCCACCCGGTCACATGGCCAGCAAGCCACTCCCACAAAGCAGGCCACACCCACAGGTTCTAAATTTTTTTGAAACCCACCACTGGGCAGAAGTGAAGCCATGATAACCTTATATACAGCATCGTACTAGTACTCATAGAGGATAATATTTGTAGATCAGGGTTGAGATGGTGGATTTGTAGATCAGGGTCCTTGGTGCTCTCTGAACTTCGTTGGTTTCTTGCTGATATTTTATTACCCAACTAGGCAACATCATCAGTACTAGTAGAGAGGAGGTTTACTCTCATTTTATATTCTAACAGTATGCCGTCAGTATAGGTGAGTGTTAATTAATTTCATAAAACAGGGAAGAAAAGAAAATTACCAAACTCAAGGAGCACCAAGAGTCATAAGTGTGTTCTTTCATACGGGCTTGGGGGCTTATCCCAGGACAGGATGTGCTTTAAAAGTTGAGCTCAAATTTGCTACATACCACTTCCTTTTCCATTTTTTTTCATAATTTTTCTTATACATTATTTCCTCACACATGGTTTATATTTAATCAAAGGAACAGTCAGACATAAAAAAGAGAAGGAACTTTTCTTTCACTCCCCCACCCCCATCATAATATGAAATTATGAAATTATGAGAAGACGGAAGCAAAAACAAAACAAAACAAAACACCCCACGCTATACTTCTTGAACATGTAGAAGTGATGGGAATTCAGCTCAGTCCAAGTGACCAAGAACAGGAAGGTCAAAAAACAGAAAGAAAGGAGCTTCTGGTTCTCCAAATCACCTCATTGTGTTTTCTTCCTCCTCCACAATGGTGTGAGAAGGGTTGGGGTATCAGTCCTCCTTCTGAATTTCCTGCAGTTGTTTTGGTGCTTTGCATTTGTATTTTACACCCACACCCGTACCAGCTTTCATTGGGAAATGGGCATATAAGAGCCTGTTTGTACCAGAAGTGTGTGCCAGACTTCCTGGCCGGTTTCCACCACTCAGCTACTGGGGCTGGGACAACAGCAGAGGTGCTTCCGTTATTGAGATGCAAAGAGGGCCTGTCTGCCTGCATCAGCTCCACATTAGCTCTTGTCCTAAGTGCCAGAGAGGCTATTCCCATGAACTGCTGCATATTCATTACTCTCGTCTGGCAGAACAGTTGTTGTACAGGAGGAAAAGCCAGCACAGAATGGGTGAACCTCTCTCACATGTACACTGAAAGCTCTCTTCATAATCCGGCTTCAGCTAAGCCTAGAGCTGCCGTTCATGGAAACAATTGTTCTCTCTGGACCATCAACTCTACTCTGAATTCTGCTTATATTTTTATCCTCTCACTGCATGGATTTGGAATTTCCTCTCTGCTATTATGCACTTTATCCAAAGTCTATATATGTATGGGTATAATTCACACAACGTTAATTATTAGAGCAGCAGTTCGCTCCCCAGAACTGTATCTTGCAAGCAGTTTTAGCCTCCACACAGCATCTATTCATTCTCATAAAACAGGGTGATGGCCATTAATTTGGATGGCTTTAAAAGATCGAAAACAATTCATGTAGGATAGTTCTATGCAAGGCTATTGATTTTTGAAGACTCGCTATTACTTCTGGGTAATAATTACCTCCCAAATGATTGTTGTAGAAACTCACGTCACGTGACGTATCAGGACTTTCCCCTCCTTCACTAAACTGGGGAAGGGCGTGGCCAGCGGGTGACGCATCCATCCCGCAGGCTGCAGGTTTGACAGCCCTGTTGAAGAGTATGTGGAAGAGAGGTATGTTTCTCCCTCTTTTGTGTGTAGCTCAGGAGTGTCTGGTAAGCCATTGTGAAGCACCAAATGCTGGATTAAGATGGGCTTCAGGTTGACTCAACAAGCAACACTAACTTTTTGTGTCTAAAGCCAGAGTTGCAGAATCATTCCCACTAGCAAAGGCTGGAAGTATGGCAGATATAATTCAACTGATAACTGGAAGCAGGGGTGACATTCAGCAGGTTCTGACAGGTAGCAGAAATTTTGAGTAGTTTGGAGAACTGGCCTCAGAGTTGGGAGGGAATGGGGATTTTGCAGTATCCTTCTCCTGCCACGCCCACCAAGCCATGCCCATAGAACCAGTAATAATTTTTTTTAAATTTCACCACTGACTGGAAGGCATGAAGCAGGCTGGGTTTGAAATGGAACATACATGTAAATAATTCCCATTGCTTTAGTAGGGATAGGGAGTAGGCAGAAAGGCTGTCTGGCCCAAGATTATGCAGTAAACGTTATATTCAATGGGAAAACTGAATCTGAACCTTTCCAGTTTCAGCGTGACATCTTAATTATGCTATACTGCTTAGACTTAAGGTATCTTACCGTGCTATAATTTGTGTCCCATTTCCTTATGATGCGGTCTGGTAAAGCACTAAAATGTGGTGCTGTTTAGTCTCCTGGATAAAACTAAGTCTCTGAAACATCTGATACAATGATTGCCAATCTTTGGAAGCCATTTCCTAGTTCCTTTGCTTTCAAGCACATTGTGGTCCTTCTGCTCTCTCATTTTTGAACACAGAGATATGTGCATCGTGTTTGAATATCACTGATCATGTTCAGCCAGTTTGATGTAGTGGTTAAGGCTCCAGGATGGAAACTAGGGGGCCATGAGTTCTAGTCCCACGTTAGACCCTGGGCCAGCCACTCTCTCTCAGCCCTGGGAAGCAGGCAAAGGCAAATGCTTCCAAAAACCCTTGCCAAGAAAACTGCAGGGATGTCTTCAGACAGTTGTCAGGAATCAACAAAGACTTGAAGGCTCAAATAAAAGTCAGATCTACTGAAAGCTATTTGCCTTTTGATATGGATTGATATACATAATTCCATTATCCTCCATGTATACTCGCTACCTGACAGTATGTTTATGAAATATTTTCCTGAATATAGAATAACACAGGATCTTTTCCATTTTAAAAAGATGATGACTCAGACGGAACCTACATGAAAAATACATGCAGTTGTATTGCACATACATATAAACTTCGAGCATTAAATACAGTAATCCTTGAGTTTTAGAAGTAGAGGCAAGAACTTCCGAATATAGGAATGTATTAATGGCATGATAACAGTAACTGCTTTACTGAAGAAGACATTTTCTGTTTCCAAATAGAAATCCAAGCTACCTAGAAGTACTATAATGGGAAAACTGGTGTTACATTATGAGGCTTAGACAAAAAAGCCAAAAGTTATCAACCAGCACAGAATCAGCACATTTTCTGATATTATTCATAGCCGGGCATAATATGGGTTCAGTTTATATCTACATCTATCCATGTTTCTTTTCAAAATAACAAAAGCAAAAAAAAGTACTATTTATTATTTGTAAATAACCATTTAATTTAAATATTTCTCAGACTAGCAAAATGGTTGCCCTCCCACTCTTTCCGAGCAGCCTTTTACTGACAAAACACAACCTGACACTATAGGATGAACAACCCAAATGGGGACTGAAAACCCACCCCTCATGTTCCTTCATCCTTTTTGCTAGCACTGCTTTATAAAGATCTGGTTACACACTAATTTCTTTTGCGCACGGGCACGCGCACACATATGCACACACACAATTTGCATCTCTGAAGACATATCGGGGAATCCAGTGCAAAAGAAAATTCTGCCAAGAAAGGAAATATTGACCCTGATTGACAACACGCTCAGTACTAAGTAAAGCCATTAATGACTGTTTAGAAGTAAGCTCCCGTTGGGCACGCTTGCAGATGAAACATTTTTAGTCACCCAAGTAATTTTAAAATAAAGACTATTGAGATGGCCGACAGTCATAAAACTTGGATTATTATTTTTGTTGCCCCTGCTTTGGAGTAACTTGTTTCTTTTTCTTTCTTTTCTTTTTTAGGTAAACCAATTCTGCATCATTTGCCAAATAATCATGTGGCTGAATCTTAAGACCGCCCAGAACTTTTCCCTTTGAGTTCTTTTGGGCAGGAACTGTTTTCTTGAAAAGTCAAGTTGCAGTTAGGTTGTATAATTGGTTCAAGTTGGAATGGGGGAAAAATGAGAAACATAGGAAGAGACAGTCACAAAATCACACAATGCAGTTTGTGGGAACCAGTTGCTCTGTCTCCTCGCCATTTGGTCTTTTTCTTCTTCTGGTTCTTTTCCGGAACTTGTTGCCTGTTTGGAACATAGAAGAAATATCAGTATTGCTTTTAAGATTGAAGGACTAGTTAGAACCAGAATGTTAGTTGTAGAACCAGAAATATATATATATATATATATATATATATATATATATATATGTATGTATGTATGTATGTATGTATGTATGTATGTATGTATGTATGTATGTATATGTGTGTGTGTGTGTGTGTTTTATTTGTGCTGATAAATAAATAAAGGGAGACTAGTATAGATCTATTTCAAGCTATTTAGCTCTCATCAGCTAGCCTTACCCTTACTGGGATTCGAACCTGTGCTGTATTGCATCTTAGGCAAACTTCTTAGCCATTATGCCACAGGTCTCCTCCTTATCAGCTGAAGCCAGGGAAGAAGGTATATATTTAGTGTCACAACCCCTGGTAAGCCCCAATTATGGGAGGAAGCTAACTGCTTCCATCATCTGTCAATCGGCTCGTCACAAGAGTCCATCACGACAGAAACCCAATGTTTTTACTGTTGCCTTTGTTATATTTGTGTTTTATTTGTGCTGATAAATAAATAAAGGGAGACTAGTATAGACCTATTTCAAGCTATTTAGCTCTCATCAGCTAGCCTTAATAGCAATAGCAGTAGACTTATATACCGCTTCATAGGGCTTTCAGCCCTCTCTAAGCGGTTTACAGAGAGTCAGCATATTGCCCCCAACAATCTGGGTCCTCATTTTACCCACCTCGGAAGGATGGAAGGCTGAGTCAACCCTGAGCCGGTGGGATTTGAACCGCTGAACTGCTGATCTAGCAGTAGCTTGCAGTGCTGCATTTAACCACTGCGCCACCTTGGCTTACCCTTACTGGGATTCTGACCTGTGCTGTATTGCATCTTAGGCAAACTTCTTAGCCATTATGCCACAGGTCTCCTCCTTATCAGCTGAAGCCAGGGAAGAAGGTATATATTTAGTGTCACAACCCCTGGTAAGCCCCAATTATGGGAGGAAGCTAACTGCTTCCATCATCTGTCAATCGGTTGTGACACTAAATATATACCTTCTTCCCTGGCTTCAGCTGATAAGGAGGAGACCTGTGGCATAATGGCTAAGAAGTTTGCCTAAGATGCAATACAGCACAGGTTCGAATCCCAGTAAGGGTAAGGCTAGCTGATGAGAGCTAAATAGCTTGAAATAGATCTATACTAGTCTCCCTTTATTTATTTATCAGCACAAATAAAACACAAATATAACAAAGGCAACAGTAAAAATATTGGGTTTCTGTCGTGATGGAAGCACGTCATGACAGATGATGGAAGCATTTAGCTTCCTCCCATAATTGGGGCTTACCAGGGGTTGTGACAATATATATATATATATATATATATATATATATATATATATATATATATATATATATATATATATATATATATATATATATATATAATATAATATAAGTCCTATTGCTATATATATATAATATATATAGCAATAGGACTTATATACCACTTCACAGTGCTTTACAGCCCTCTCTATACTGTTTACAGAGTCAGCATATTGCCCCAAACAATCTGGGGCCTCATTTTACCCACCTCGGAAGGATGGAAGGCTTGAACCAGTCAGAATCGAAATCTTGGCAGTGAGCAGTGAGTTAGCCTGCACTACTGCATTCTAACCACTGTGCCATCATGGCTTTTATATATTATAATACATTATAATGTATAATATTATATACCGCTATCCTAAAATATATATTATACATTATTATATTATTGACTAGAATTAGACATCTGTCCAGGACATTTTAGCTCTTGGTTGTAGCTATAGCTAGAACTAGAATCAGGAGCTAAGAATTCCTGGGCACAGAATTCACACAATAGTTGTGACGGTGAGTGATTTCCATTACAAAAGTGGTGAATGAATCGAGCAGTCTCCCTCGCTCATTGTGGGAACCTTTTTCTTCCAGTGAGAAAAGTTTTAATCACATCATGCTAGTCTGAAGATTTAGACTGATTTTGCACGGGGAGCTAAAATGTGCTTTGTTTACTTTTGTCTTAACAATGGCTTGTCAATGGCATGACCTGGATGACTGAGAATATCAACAGACATTTAGCTATACAATTTGGGATTGTAGATTTCAAGTGGTGTGAGAGTAGGGATGGATTTCCAGAAAGGAAAAATTGCTAAAGTGCTCCAAGTGCTTCAATGACCCTCTAAAAGGATGCAAATGACCAGCTATCTGCAAGGAATATAAATCCTTCCATTCCCCACTATGCTGCCAGAGCTGAAGAAACTTCTTGGATGAGAAGCGAAACATCTTCAGAGAAAAAACAAGAAAGTCCAATTGCCTCCTGAAAAAGCACCTTTGGGACAAACACGACCTGGATGACTGAGAATCTCTATAGACAATGGTTTATCAACTAATGTTTATATGACAACAGGGTGAGTGAACCTTCCAACTGTAGCTTATTCAACAAACTATGCTCAAAATACAGCAGTGGGTGAAATAAGGGAACCTAGTACATTGAGCCAAAATATGATGCCTTGTTTTAATGGTGCTAAATAATTTCACTAAGGTAGAAATAGACATTAGCTACACTGAGAATTGCCATCTACAGAGCCAGACCGTTAGGCTCTTGGGCTTTTCATGTTCCTGAGCTTCCTCTCTTCTTGCAGACTTTTCATTTCCAGGCTAGTAATGAAATATCTGCAGGAAGAGAAGCAAGGAACTGCCCCCCCTGCAAACAACTCAACCCTCAGCTACACATATTCCCCACTATGGAGTCCAATGGTCTATCTCATGCCTGTCAAACTGGCAGCCTGCAGGCAGGATGCATCATGTGCAGACCATGCCCATCGCAGCTCTGCAAAGGCAAAAAACATCATAATGCATCACGATGTCAGGGTTCCAATTAACACACCCACGAACGAAAGAATTCTGTAAATTCCTCAAAGAACATTTTATTTGGATATGTCCTATTGGAACAAAGCTGGTGAAAACTGACTCTAAAGTTCCCACCGGTTTTTCCCTTAATTAAAAGTAAAGTCATTCCCCCAACTTGATTAGTCACATGGTCCAATCAGCATACAGTCCAGTTGTTGGGTGACCTCAGTCTCCATCCACCAACCACCTGACCTTGGTTCCCAGGGGAAAGAATGTTATTTTGGCTATAGCACCCCAGCTATCTCTACACCCCTCTCCCTACCCCTCATCTCCAGTCTGTGTCAGCAATGAAACTCTGAAAACAACCCCCACCCCGCAAGATTAGAAAGATGGCCACCATCTAGCCAGTTTCAGGATTGACACATGATACATCGTGTGATGCAATCGAGTTTGACACCCAGAGTCTTGACTCTGCTGGTAAAGCACAAGCTCTCTCCTTAAGATTTCTGTTTTTAGCATCAGAAAGCCTCCGAAGTTGAATAAACTATTATCCTGAACAGCTTGCACATGAGCTATTTATTAATTATTATTTATTTATTGGATTTAGGTGCCCCCTGGCTCTAAAACGAACCTGGGCACCTCATAAAATCAGATAGAAAACAGAATAAAAGCACAGTATCACACAACGAAGCAGATGGCATCCTTGTGCCCCACAGAAGGAACAGAGTAACTGTTCAGAGTAACAGAGAATGGAGAAGCCAGCTGAATCAAGGATCTTACTGCTGCTAATTAACTATTTTTATTTCAAAGTTAAAGCAGTAATTGTGGCAGCCTTGACATGCAGAAAATTAAAAGAGGGTAAAAGTAATCATGGCTTAGTACAATGTGAATTAGTGCAATATGAATCTCATAATTCTACTTAGTCTCAAGTGACTGAAGGTCCTATCTCATTTGAGCCAAAGTTTATGTATGAATTCTAAAGTCTAAAACATGAATTTTCTTAAGCAAAAATTTTGGGAGGATGAAATAAAATTTTGATCTGAATATTCCAAAGGAAAAGTAAACACAGGCAAGAATCTTCTGCCATTTTCAGATTATGCAGAATCAATATGGATGAATGGATGGACAGAGGGACAAACTTATTTCTGCAGTTTGGAAATAGCAGCTGCTGCAAAAACAAATATGCAAAAACAAATCCGGTATTTATTTTTTACATTTTTATAGGCAGCCAGGCAGTGTATGTACTCTACCTATCTAAAACACCTAAATTTTAAGCTATAAAGACATATTTTGAACCCACTGTTCCAGTGTAATCAAAAGAGCACCAGCCTCAATTCTAGCAGCCATTTGTTCAATAAGTAAGCCCCATAATAGAAAATCAACATTACTTGTTAGCAGTGACGTGCGGTGAGCTTCATGGCCGGTGAGGCAAGCGCAAAAGCCCCACCGAAGCCCCAGCGCCACGTCCACCATAGAGCGGGACCCTCACCGGCCATGAAGCTCACTGCACGTCACTTCTGCCCCCCCTCCCTCCACCCAGGACCTCCCCCCATGTCCCTCCACAAGCCCCCACCCTGCCCCGCCCCCCCAGGAACCCCTCCCCTCCCCCCAGCCCCGAAGCCCCCCACCCTCCCAGGCTCACCTGCCACCAGGGCCGGGGGGGCCGCCTCCTCCTCCCTCCACGCCCACCACCATGGCCGCCATGCCCACGTGGAGCTGCCGAGGCAGCGCCGAACAAGCGCCGAACGAGCTATGCTGGCCAGAGGAGCATCGAGCCGCTGATGGGCGGAGGCAACGGGCTCCTGAGTGCGTGCAGAGTGCCTTCGGGATCGCCAGGGAAGAAGTTGGGGAGCAAGGGTCACCCAGACCTCACAGCCTCCAGTCCCATCACAAAACCGCGAAGCCCAAAAGCGCGCCTGACTAAACCGCGGTGACAAAACCGCAAGTTCTAAAGCGCGCCGACGAATGAGCGCTGAAGCGCGCCGACAACAGCGCGCCGACAGAAGCGCGCTGTAACCCTAACCCTAACCCTAAACCTAACCCTAACCCTTACCTTAACTTAAATCGCGCTTCTGTCAGCGCACTGTTGTTGGCGCATTGATGACATCGCGGTTTTAGTGACGCGGTTTAGTCGGCACGGTTTTGTCGTTCGCCCTTTTGTCGGGTCACGGCAGCCTCCCCACAATTGCTCCCGCAGCATCTGCTACTGCTTGGGGACTCTAGCAAAGGAGGAATACAATCAGCGTTTTAGAGTGCCGGCAGGCATTCCGGGCGGCATGCCAGCACTTTAGACTCTAAAGTGCTGGCATGCCTTTAAAGTGCCGGCTTGCCTTCCATGCAGGCCGGCCCAGAAGGTAAGCCAGCACTTTAAAGGCATGCTGGCACTTTAGAGTGCAGGCAGGCAGGGCTCGGCTGCCATTCAGTGAAACATGTTTCTCTGAATGGCGGCTGAGCTCTAAAGTGCCAGCATGCATTCCGGGCCGCAGGCCATTCAGCGAAACATGTCCTGGTTTGTGGCCGGGCGGCACGCTTGCACTTTAAAACAGGACCAGGACATGTTTTGCTCTATGGTGCGCCGAGGCGGCATGGCTTTAAAAAATAAAAAAATAAAATGAAAAATAAAAAATGAAAAATGAAAAATAAAAATAGATGTGCCAGCCCGCGCGCCAGCAGAGGCGGGTAAACCCCCCCCCACACACGGACATACACATAATAAAAACAAATTACAATTACTTACATTACAAATAAATTGAATTCCTCCCCCCTGCCCCCTCCCTCTGACCCACATACCTTCCAGCTGCGTCAAAAATGCTAGATTTGGTCTAGCCAGGGACAGGCAGGCTAGGATAGTTGCTGCTAGAGTTACCACGTGGATGACTCTGCTTAAATGTTTTAAAATAGGCTCTAAACAAAGTGCCCTCTGTAGGAGGAGGCGGGAGAATCACGTGCCTCATTTGCATACAGAATTTTTTGCTTTTTAACCCTTGGTTAACTCTTAAAAGGTGAAAAATTCCTTATGCAAAGGAGGCCCATAGTTCTCTAGCCTCCTCCTACTAACTGCACTAAGGAGACTCAGAGTCACTGTGACTTAGAGTCTGGGAGCAACTACCTTGGCCTTTTTAATTAATTTAAAAATAGTTTCCTTTTCCTCAGGAGATTGGTGAAGCCCCGCCTCCCCTGCCTCTAGTGACTGCACGTTACTGCTTGTTAGTGTATCTATCCTTAGCATGAGCAGCTAAAAATAACCCATTGAAAACATGAGAACCCACAAAATAATATATGCAACTATTAGAAAGTTAATTTTAATGGATCTCAACAAAATCAAACCCCAGGTAAATTTGTGCACAATTTCATCTGATATGATTTATAAAGACTGAACTGATAATTCATGTAGTAATCAGCACTATTTTCAAGCCTGAATACCATCCATTAAGTCTCCTAATATTTCATGAGTACTCAGATTGAGATCACCAAAATTACATGCGAGGATGCTTAGTCTTGTAAAATCTTTATAATGTGATTGCAAAGTATTTTATCAATTCAATTCAATTCAATTCAATTCAATTTATTAAATTTATATGCCGCCCTTTCCCCCCGAAAGGGGACTCAGGGCGGTGCACAACTCGAACCGGGGAGGGGAATACAGACAAAAAGATTTAAAAGCAACAAGATAACAATATATAATTTAAAAACTCACAACAGTCATACCATTCGAGACGGGGGCAACAGCTCTTTAGCCCCAGGCCTGTCGGAACAACCAGGTTTTGAGGGCTTTGCGGAAGGCCTGGAGGGTGGTGAGGGTTCGAATCTCCACGGGGAGTTCGTTCCAGAGGGTCGGAGCAGCCACAGAGAAGGCTCTCCTCCGGGTAGTCGCCAGTCGACACTGGCCGGCGGATGGAATTCAGAGGAGGCCTAATCTGTGGGATCTAATCGGTCTAGTGGAGGTAATTGGCAGCAGGCGGTCTCTCAAGTACCCAGGTCCAATACCATGAAGGGCTTTATAAGTGACGACTAGCGCCTTGAAGCGTATCCAGAGACCAATAGGCAGCCAGTGCAGCTCGCAGAGGATAGGTGTTACGTGGGTGAACCGAGGTACACCCACAATCGCTCGCGCGGCTGCATTCTGGACAAGCTGAAGTCTCCGAATACTCTTCAAGGGCTGCCCCATGTAGAGCACGTTGCAGTAGTCCAGTCTAGAGGTCACAAGGGCATGAGTGACTGTTGTGAGGGCCTCCCGGTTCAGGTTGGGACGCAACTGGTGCACCAGGCGAACCTGGGCAAATGCCCCCCTGGTCACAGCCGACAAGTGGTGTTCAAGAGTCAGCTGTGGGTCCAGGAGGACTCCCAAATTGCGAACCCTGTCTGAGGGGCGTACTGTTTGACCCCCCAGCCTGAGAGATGGAACACTTGGCCAATTAGTAGGAGGGAAGCACAGCAGCCACTCGGTGTTATCTGGATCGAGTACAAGCTTGTTAAGCCCCATCCAGTCCCTAACAGCCTTGAGGCACTGGCACATCACGTCAACCGCTTCATTGAGTTGGCACAGGGTGGACAGATACAGCTGCGTATCGTCCGCATACTGGTGGTATTTTATTCCATGCCGTCGAATGATCTCACCCAGCGGCTTCATGTAGATATTAAACAGGAGGGGGGACAGGACCGAACCCTGCGGCACCCCATAATTCAGGGGCCTAGGGGTCGATCTCTACCCTCTGACTAACACTGACTGCAACCTGTCCGAGAGGTAAGAGGAGAACCACCGTAGGACAGTGCCTCCCACCCCCACCTCCCGCAGTCGTCGCAGAAGGATACCATGGTCGATGGTATCGAAGGCTGCTGAGAGGTCAAGGAGCACTAGGACGGAGGCATAACCTCCGTCCCTGGCTCTCCAGAGATCATCGATCAATGCGACCAAAGCGGTTTCCGTGCTGTAGCCAGGCCTAAATCCCGACTGGAAGGGATCTAGATAATCGGTTTCCTCCAAGGACCACCGGAGTTGAAAGGCTACCACTTTCTCAACAACCTTCCCCACAAAGGGGGGGTTGGAGACTGGACGATAGTTGTTTAAAACGGCTGGATCCAAAGATGGCTTCTTCAGAAGGGGTCTCACCACCGCCACCTTTAAAGCGGGGGGAAAGAACCCCTCCCGAAGGGAGGCGGTAACAACCGCCTGAATCCAGCCCCGTGTCACCTCCCTGCTGTTTGCAACCAGCCAGGAGGGGCACGGGTCCAGTACACATGTTTGGTTTGGTTTGGTTTGGTTGCGTTTATTTATAGGCCGCCCTTTTCCCTGAGGGGACTCAGGGCGGCTAACAACTTATGGGAGGGGAAGACATACAATAACATAAAAATACAATATATAACTAAGATCAAACAACATTCATTCAATATTCGGGCGGGGGCAAACTATGGTCTTTACCCCCAGGCCTGGCGGGATAGCCAGATCTTGAGGGCTGTGCGGAAGGTCTGAAGGGTGGTGAGGGTACGAATCTCCACGGGGAGATCGTTCCAGAGGGTCGGAGCTGCTACAGAAAAGGCTCTCCTCCGCGTAGTTGCCAGCCGACACTGGCTGGCAGATGGCACTCGGAGGAGGCCTAATCTGTGGGATCTTATGGGTCGAGAGGAGGTAATTGGCAGAAGGCGGTCTCCCAAGTACGCAGATCCACTACCATGAAGGGCTTTATAGGTAGTAAGAAGCACCTTGAAGTGCACACGGAGGCCAACAGGTAGCCAGTGCAGCTCGCGGAGGATAGGTGTTATGTGGGCGAACCGAGGTGCACCCACGATCACTCGCGCGGCCGCATTCTGGACTAGCTGAAGCCGCCGAATGCTCCTCAAGGGCAGCCCCATGTAGAGCACATTGCAGTATTCCAGCCTAGAGGTCACGAGGGCGCGAGTGACTGTTGTGAGAGCCTCCCGATTCAGGTAGGGTCGCAACTGGCGCACCAGGCGAACCTGGGCAAATGCCCCCCTGGTCACAGCCGACAGGTGGTGATCAAAAGTCAGCTGTGGATCCAGGAGGACTCCCAAGTTGCGAACCCTGTCTGAGGGGTGTAAATTTTGACCCCCCAGCCTGATCGTTGGTACACTAGCACTTACAGCTCCCATGGCCTTGTCCATGTCCTCAGGGGTAACAGCTTGGAAATCAATCCAGTGATGTCCTTCCAGATTCTCCCCTGGTGCCTCGGCTGGTTCTGCGCAATTGGAGTCCAGGTCCATCCGAAGCCGAGCTACTTTATCTGCGAGGAATTGGACGTAATCCTCAGCTCTGCCCTGCAAAGGATCGCTCATATCCCTCCTGTTTAGGAGGGAACGGGTTATCCTGAACAGGGCGGCTGGGCACGACTCAGCGGAAGCAATCAGGGAGGCAATGTGTCTTCTTTTAGTCGTCCTAATTGCCCGAAGATAGGCTCTGATGCTGGATGTTAAAAGCGCTCGGTCTGACTCGGACTTACTGGATCTCCATCGTTGCTCTAGGCGTCTCTTTCGGCGCTTCATCTCCCGGAGTTCCTCAGTAAACCAAGGGGCCCTCCTGGAACCACTGCCTCGGATCGGCCGTAAAGGCGCAATCCGGTTAAGAGCCCCTGCCGCTGCTGAATTCCAGGCAGCAACCAGAGTCTCCGCCGGACTGCGGGCGAGGGTATCAGGAACAACCCCAAGCTCCGTCTGAAAGCCCGAAGGGTCCATAAGTCGCCTGGGGTGGAACCACCTAATCGGTTCCTCCTCCCTACAGTGGGGGTTTGGTCTCCGAAAGTCAAGCCTCAGTAGGTAGTGGTCTGACCATGACAGGGGTAAGGTCTCACTACCCCTCAAACCAAGATCACAACTCCACTGCTCCGAGAGAAATACGAGGTCGAGCATGTGACCCGCCGAGTGAGTCGGGCCCCGAATTACTTGAGTCAAGCCCATGGCTGTCATGGAAGCCATGAACTCCTGCGCTCCATCAGAGTGTTCACTGAGCGAAGGCAAATTGAAATCCCCCAGAACCATAAGCCTGGGAAACTCAATTGCCAGCTCAGCTACTGACTCGAGGGGTGAGGGGAGGGCTGCTACAACGCTGTTGGGAGGCAGGTACGTTAACAGCAGGCCCACTTGACCCTTGAGGTCCAACTTCACCAGCAAGGACTCACACCCGACAAGCTCCGGAGCAGGGATCCTACGAGGTACTAAAGACTCTCGGATAACAATAGCCACACCTCCACCCCTTCCCTGGGATCACGGCTGATGTAGCATCTGAAAACCCTCTGGGCACATCTCTACGAGGGGCACTCCTCCCTCCGGGCCCAGCCAGGTGTCAGTAATACATGCCAGGTCTGCCCTCTCGTCTAAGATTAAGTCCCGTACGAGGGGAGCCTTGTGAACTACAGACCTGGCATTTAGCGACAGCAGCCTGAGACCAGGGTCCTGATTACTCGCGCCATCTGGCCTTGGAGTGGGACTCATAGGGCCGGAAGGAGGGATCTCTGTAACATAGCGAGCCCTCCTTCCCCGGTAATGGCCAGCCCTAAAGTCCCCGCCATATCTGCCCCTCCCTGTTAAGACCGTAATGCTCCGGCCCACTCCCGTGTCCGTAGTCCCTCCACCCACCCCCACAGGCCCCGTATTTCCCGACAGGCCCTTCGAATCAGTCATCCTGAGATTGGAACAGGCCCAGATCCCCCCAACACTTCTGCAAGCACTCAGTGTGGGGGAACCTGGTTCCCATCCCAATCTCGCTTGCTCACTCAAACACTCACTCACTCACACCCCCACAAAAATTTTAAAAAGATATAACAGTATAATATAAAAGGGGATTACACAAGTTAAAAGTTAAAAGTGTGGGATCATTCAATCAAATATATACGTACCACATGCACTCCCCATACAAAAAGAAAATTGCGCACCTATTTAAGATATTCGAGTAAAGTTTGTAGGTGGGTTTGCAAAAAAGTCCAGTCCAGTGGACGGTGGAGTGGATGACGATTGTAAAATAGAGGGCAGATGGAATGATGTCTTTGAGATGTCAAATTAGAACAGGAGGCAGTCCAAAGCCTCACCCCCCCTCTACTTCTCACCATTAGTCCGAATGAAATTAAACAAGTGCTGTCCAAGATAGTAATCCAGAGGCAGACGCAAATAATAATAGTCAAAGCAACTGAGGTTGAGGCAGCAAGGTCAGCAGCCCAAATCACCCATCCAACCATGATAGCCATGGTCCAGTTGGTGACAAACCACATACCGCTCCTCCTCAAGCCTCGGCACAGCATGGATTACTCAGCCAGGTCTGTGGCCAGATCTAAAGTCCAGTGCGAAGATTAAATATTGCACACCCTCCTGGTCACACACCGTCTTATCGCCGTCACCACCACTTCTCCCAATCCCACAGTGAAGGCTCCTCACTTCCTCTCCTCCTTCCTCTCCTCCAAAAGCTAGAGAGCCAGGGTCTTATCGTGGTCTTGCCATTTTTATACCAGGAGGTTTAGGCTTGCTGTAGCCAGCATAAAGTAAAAAGCCCTCATGCCGCCCCCGTTCGCCTTTGGGGGGGGAGGCCGTTCCCGATAGCTACCAGACGCTGCTCGCGCTGTTCGTGCCACCCATGCTGTCGAAGGGGAGGGGGAGCTGCTCATATGTTTCTTCCTCACTGACTCCCAGGTCTCAAAACAACCCACAGCAGTTCTTCGGCTTAAAAAGCTTACTCGAGCCGTCCGTATCGTCTCTGTGGGGGGGCTCTCTTTGATAACCACCGTTCCCAGATCCTCTCAAGTTCTTCTCGCCCAGGCTTAGCTCCTTGGGTGCTAGATGCCACTGCCGCCACTACCAAGTTCAAAAAAGCCGCCCTACAGCTGATCTAAAACCGCTCTACAGCTGATCTTCAGAGCCGTCGCGCCGCAAACCAGCATAAGGAGGGAAGATTCGGCGCGTTCCAGGTGCCTGGGGAGCGTTTACGCAACCCCCCTCCAGCCGAAATTACACCCCTGGACTGCCTGCTCGATCACCTCCACGGAGGACTTCTCCCTTTGGGTTTCCAGGGGCTCCGTCCCTCTCAATTCCGCTCCTCTCTTTTTCGCAAAACTCGAGCATTTTCACTCGAGCAGCCATCTTCCGCCTCGCACCATCTTCTTACTCAAGAACCTTCAAACTACATGAGATTTCAGTGCTTTTAAATTCATCTTGGGTATTGATTAGACTACAAATATATCTTGACTTATGACCTCAATTGAGTCCAAAACCTCTGTTGCTAAGTGAGACATTTGTTAAGTTCATTTTGCCCCATTTTACGACATTTCTTGCCACAGGTGTTAAGTGAATCACTTCAGTCATTAAGTTAGTAACAGGTTTGTTAACTGAATCCAATTTCCCCATTGACTTTGCTTGTCAGAAGGTCACAAAAGGTGACACCATGATCCTGGGACACTGTAACTGTCATAAATATGAGTTAGTTGTCACGTGTCTGAATTTCGATCACATGACCATGGGGATGCTGCAATGCTCATAAGTGTGAAAAATGGTCATAAGTCACTTTTTCAGTATTTTTTAATGGTCACTAAACAAACCATTGTAAGTTGAGGACTACCTACATTTTTAGATTTAAAAGACATCATGTGGTCAGTACAGATCTAAAGCAGAGATCCCGAACCCCTGGTCTCTGGACTGGCACCAGTCTGGAACATGCCAACAATCGGGCCGCACAAACAAGTGATGCCTCATCCACGGGATGCAGGCAGCATGCAATCCCCCCCCCCTCTGGTTTGTGAAAAAACTCTGGTCCATGAAAAAACCTTTCCCCATGGAACTGGTCCCTGGTTCCCAAAAGATTGGGGACCACTGATCAAGAGAACCTGTAGCAGCTTTTCCCAACTTCCCCAAAATTCTGCAAATTGTTGAATCCATCTGAAGGACACTAAGTTAGAAAAGTTTTGATGAAACCAATTGTAGCCCATATGAGGTACTTTCCAGTTTTAGGCAGATGGTTTTCATTGCCAGCTTGATTACCCACAACCTCAAACCAAAGAAACTACAGTAAAATTGTCCTGTTCTCATCAACTCACTAACCCCCACCCCGAATCTCTGCTAACTTCAGTGGGCAAGTCCTGTTTGAAATTGGTGAACATAAGAAGCAAGAATGCGCCTCAAAGCTGTTTAAGAGGCACGTAGGGACTTTACTGCTTTTTTTTTTTGAAACAAAAACAAAACCGTACAACGATAAAATGCAACTGCAATACTGTTTTTTTTTTCTTAATCACAATTAAGCGTCAGGCTAAACTGAGCAGCATTTATTAAGCTTTCTTGACCTCTAAATCTCTCTTCCCTTGCATTCCTTCACTGCCAACTAAGAACAGCCTGAAGAATGTGCAACGACTGAAAAACTTGTATCCTGAAGAAATCAAGGCTACAGTATCTTATTTGGTGTAGTTAACGCTGGCAGTCAGAGTGCCTCTATTCTAGGAAAGCTTCCTGAGAACACAACTGTAAGGCAAGGGTTGCAACTTTCCTGGCTCAAACAATTAGCATGTTTCCCCCCCCTGCCCCCGTTTTAAAAAAATAAGAATGTATACATGCAAAGGATCTAGTGCCAGAGGTCCCATTACAGCTAAAATTCTTTGATTAATGAAGTTTGGAAAGCAGCACAGTGATCTTTTGGAAAAAGGTAACTAGTTTCTTCTTTATATAATACAAGCAATGGGTCAGGACATGATTGCTGGGGCATCCTGCCCCATTGGTATTTCAGGGTGGAGGTTGCTGCGAAATTGCTTAGCACAATGAAGGGTTATGTTTGCCAGAAGATATGTAATCTTTGCCAGCTGATCATCAGAGGTGGCTTGAGATCTAGCAAATGAAATTGCTGGCTGTCATGACGGGGGAGGCAATTTTGCCTTTACTGCTAAGGTCAGCAACGAACAAGTTTTAAAAAGCCTGGTAAAAAGACTTCACCTCTCCTTTTTTAAATAATTGTTTCCCTGCCAGTCTCACTTCATAATCTGGCTGGGCTTTCTATGGTGGTTTTGCTTGTTTTTCAGAATGTTTGCTTGCTTCTCAGAGCTTCTACTTGCTTCTTAGAAATATCAAATATTTTGTAAACAAACACAGTTTCTCCCAGGCTTGGTTTATACACCACATTCATCTGTAATAATATTTCTTCTTTTTTAGGGGGGGGGGGTGTATGTGTGTAGGTTGGGCTTAGTGTGGCCAGAAATGTGAACCTGAAGTTCTCGTATCAAGTTCAGATGAGAGTTAACAGAAGAATTCTTATTCTCAAAGTCATGGCTTCAAAATCCTGGCTTAGTACTAAGCCTTGAAACAGTGACAGGTCAATAAGTTCCCCCAGATTTTCTTTTTCTTTTTTACATACACAAAAGGGGACAAATTTTATTTGGTTTTCAGTGGAATAGCTTCATTTAATGTCTGGAAGAAGCCTGTGACACTTCTTCATGGATTCAACCTATTCAGACATGGACAAAGAGGTTTTTCAGGGTCCAATCTTGATCAATCGGTCACCGGAGCCAGAGGTTCTGTCTTCCAAGCTTTCAGTCTCATGCTGGAGACCATCTTCAGAAAACTTCTCTCTGCTAGAGAGATTCCCTGAGGATAAGCTCTAGTATAAGAGTCCAAAAGCTCGGAAGATGGATCTTCTGGCTCTGGTAACCAATCCAGATTGGATCCTGCAACATTATCCTGCTACAGAACCAAGGTGGCGCAGTGGAGAGCCGAGGTGGCGCAGTGGTTAAATGCAGCACTGCAGGCTACTTCAGCTGACTGCAGTTCTGCAGTTCGACTGTTCAAATCTCACCGGCTCAAGGTTGACTCAGCCTTCCATCCTTCCGAGGTGGGTAAAATGGGGACCTAGATTGTTGGGGGCAATATGCTGATTCTGTAAACCGCTTAGAGCGGGCTGAAAGCCCTATGAAGTGGTATATAAGTCTAACTGCTATTGCTATTGCTTTTGCTACACATATATTCACCTTCAATCAAAAGAGGTTTCTGTCCCCACCGTCAAAAAAGTGTTTTGCCTTATGTCTAAACTATTTATAAATTATTTAGTTCAACTTTCATAAATTATTAAGATTTTAAACATTTAAAAAACCATATTGGCATAGAATATGACAACCATGTTTGATGTCATTCTTTGAAAATTTTATTTGTTCAAAATAAATATGGATTAAAAATTAACGATCATTACAGATTTCCTGGTAAGCCAAAAATAGATGAACAAATATTTAAATAAATGGGATCTATGGCTGAGATGGAACACTAATGCTTAGTGAATGATTCATAAACTTTTTTTTCCTAAAGTAAGTTTGATTCATGATATGTGAATGGAAGCCAAATCAGTTGTGGACTGATTTAATGGTGGGATGGCTCACCTGATTACTCGAACAAGATCATGGAAGGCTTTGTCAACATTCAGTGGAGGATCCTTAGCACTAGTTTCTATATATGGAATCTGGAAAACAAAGGCTTGGTAATGATTACATATATACTAGGCATATTCAGAATATAAGAAATACGGGGAAGCAAAGTCCAAATGCCATTAAAACAGGAAGAGCAATTGTTTTGTATGCTAAGTTGGGAGATTTTTTTTTCTTCCCTAGTGATGAATTCCTGGGATGTAGAAAAAGAAAATTATTCAGAGAGGTCATCATTTACACTGCTATAGAAAAGTTAATACAGAAAAAAGTAAGGGAAATTGTTCAAAAGTTTCTTTACAGTCTTGTATGCACTCTTATAAAGCAGAAGTGGTTTTTAGTGGCAGTTGCAGGACTCACAAGCTTTCATAGTAGTCTTACTTTCATGGATTTCCCTCCAAAATTGCAGTATAAAAATAGAAGTTGAATGGAAGCAGCTAATGTCTAGCCACTGCTTTTTTATACCCAGATTTGAGAACTGGAGTAACAGGAATAAGCGCTATTTGAATACTGAGAGCTGGAGTAGAGTTCTCCCATTTCTACTGTTAATGTCTGGGGGGAGAAAAATGACCAAATGGTGTACCCTCTAAAAGGGAGGGGGAGTACTTACCCCCCAAAAAAATCACAGTAAGAAAAGTAGTTTGCTCAGTGGAAAAACAGGAATGATTAAAAATCTATTTTTATTGGGATCTGAACTGTAAAATTCTAAATATCAATTCCACATGTCAAACAAGTATAATAACCACTCGGTCTCTGAGAAAGACTTGCACCCTATAGCAAACTTTCTTGGGAAAATGCAAAATGGGACTTCTTAATGTTAAAACTAAGCTTCTGACACATTAAGCTTGGATGTGAGTGGGTCTATTTAATTTTGCAAACATGCGGTATATTTGTGTATGAGCAGGTCAGTGTATTTACAAGCACAAACGTAGAAAAGTATATATTTCCAGTAAAACAAAGCCCACAGAAAGGAAAGCAGCTAGCCATTACTTTCCTGGAACAGAAAAAAGGAAGGCACAGCTGCAATTGACCAATGGGAGCCCCTTGCTAGCTTCCAGTCCAGACTGAATTTCTTGCCAGCCTCTGACAAAGTATCCAGAGAGGATTTTCTTAAACTGGTTTACAGTTTAGCTTGTCTCCTTACAAAAAGGCACCAGTTTAAGGATGCAGTGTGCATATACTCTCAATAGTGTTTTCCAAACTGAAATGCCTCATTTTAAATATGATTCTTTCGGTTGGCCATTTATAAGGATACTTTTGTGTACTGTATCCAGTTCTGCTCAGTTTTTTTTCTTACAATTGGTGGAGGGGCTGAAGAAGGGACAGGCATAACTATATATGGTATTCTAAATGAAGTTTTATGACCCCGCGTGTTCGCACTAAGATAGCAAATGCTAAGAGACAGTACTGTTAAAATGGAGCCTTTCTGTCTGATTGAAATGTCACCCACCTTCCCCTCCCTTCAAACGGTTCTTTGGAGCCTAATAAATCTCAGACTTTCTCCACAATAACTGTGCATAGAAAACTTGCCACGTTTTCAAGCTAGCTTCAAACGTGAGTGGGAAGTATTTCAATCACCAAACAAAGATAGTCGATTCACATTTGAGGGGTTTTCGTAAACCAGTGCAGTATATCCGAGAGTTGCTGTGCTTTTCTAATAGATTTGACATACTCAAAATGCCATCTAAACAATGTCATTAAATGTATTGTTGTCTAATTTTTTTTAAACAAATATTTGCAACTTAATTTGAAAAATGAACAGGATTTTTGGGTAAGAATAATACATAAATGATTCTAGGTGAGCAACGGAATTTAGCATCATTGTGTGATCCCAGGGATCAGAGGACTGAAGGATATAGGAAAAGAGCCAAGTAAGACATTTGATATTAGACGGAGAATCCAACATCAAATGCTACTCCTTCTCCACTGGTCTCTGATCATTTTCTTTATGGGGTTGACAGATATGACATCAAACAATCCTCCTACAGAGTATTAGCATGGAGCTGAAGATTTTCTGGATTCTAAATCCACCTCAGGCTAAAGGGAGTAGTGGGAGAGGGGTGTCAAAGGGGATTAGGACCCAGAATATCCTCAGTAGTTCCTATTCCAAATCTATGGTACTCTCTGGCATGCAACCCCTGAGGATTCTTTCTTTGCAGTGGAAGTAAAACGAATTTACAATTATGAAAAGGAAAAAAAAAGTCACTTACTCTGCCTTAACTCGGCCGCCATCAACTTGCTTATCCCAAATCCACCTCATAATTTGTTTTCTAATTCCACTGATGGCACCCCCCAATTGAGCAGCTCTGAGAACAATTTTATTCTAAAAGGGTGTCCTGGGGACAGTTTGAGCCAGGGACCACATCAGGGATATATGCAGGGTATTATGAAAAAAGTCAAAATGACAGCTGTAACATATGATTTAAGTCATTTGCCAATCTGGTGGTCGCCATCCTGACTCTTTTTTTTTCGTGAACACCTTTGGACCATATCCAAGTCACAGCCACAGAACAGGATGGGAAGAAACCAAGAGGACGTACATTGTGCTTGGCTGCCATCTCCTTCCCTTGGTCTTGGGTGATTTTTCTCAAATGCATTAGATCAACTTTGTTGGCCACTAAAATCATTGGAAAAGATTCTCTGGAAGACAAAAAGAAGAACGAGAAATATCAATACAATCTATCTTTGCAGTGGGTAGAGGAATTATCAATTTTAAATCCTTCCATAAAACAATAGCTGATGTTTGCTCAAATAATATCATCCAGTGCAGTAGGTAATATACCTCAACAACATTTTACACCTCTAGTTTTCTATAGATTGACTGCCAGTTGAATTCATGGACTGGCCACACCGAATTTTTTTTTATCTAGAGGTTGGAAGGCACCTACCTATCCTTAACTCGGAGAATGAGTTGATGGAACCTATCCACATGTTCAAAGCTGGCTTTATCTGTGACCGAATAGACTATAAGAAAGCCATCTCCAGTCCTCATGTACTGCTCTCTCATTGCACTGAATTCTTCTTGACCAGCAGTGTCCAGGACTAGTGAGAAGAGAGAGAGGGAAAAAAAGAAAATGATTGAAAGAAATCACTTACCCACTTAAGTCACTTCTCCAAACCACATCAGACCTGTTACATCCAAAGATGCGCCACTATGTAGATAGTAAATATGTAAAAGGAGATGGGCATTTTTCTAGCTCTCTCCCCACTGTTCACATTTGGAGGAAGATACATGCAAAGGGCAATCTAATAACAATGATAGATGGACTTCAGGTCTCTTTTGTCTTAACAAATGGTAACCAGCTGGATTAGCCTACTGAGCCATGGTGGCGCAGTGGTTAAGAGTGCACTACTGCAGGCTACTTCTGCTGACTGCAATTTGGCAGTTCAAATCTCACCAGGCTCAAGATTGACTAGATGGGGCCTTGTGGCCAGAAGCCAAGCTCAACATGAAGGAGGCTTTACATGAGATTAGTAAAGTAGTAGTAAACTTTCCATAAGAGTGTCCTGGGAGCAGGACTCCCCCTTGCCTCAGGTGTTTAGTGTGTATAGGTATGCATTAAGTGGATTGATGCAATGCCCTTGAATCATTCATGCAATGTTTTCTCCCATCCCTCCTTCAAATGCTCATCAGAAGAATGAGCATTTCAGATGTGAGCATATATAATTTGGTGATTCAGACTGCAAGTGGTTTGGGTTTGGTGACTCCAGATGCATTTGGGTTGCTTGTTCAAAAATCCCTAGCCAGCAATCTGGCCTAAAGGAGGCTGTCCTTAGTTTTAATCTCTGTCCTGTTTTGTAGTTTCCATGTGGTCAGATAAAAGCCTGCTGTGTAATAATGGCCTTTTTAGGTTTGTACTTTTCTTCACAGAAAGAGCCTTTCTCTTGTATTATAAGGGAAATTATTTTTCACTGCCTGATGGGGGAATCTCAACCTCCCAGCCATTGTTAAATAATTATTTTAAGGCCATTAAGAAAAGAAACATTCTGTACTGTGTTCGAGCAAGCAGAGATATTGGTGGTATGGTTATTATTATTTTTCTTTTAGTATAGGTAGCCCTCGACCTACGACCACAATTGAGCCCACGTATTTGTTGCTAGAGTAAGACAATTGTTAAGTGAGTTTTGCCCCATTTTACAACCTTTCTTGCCAGAGTTGTTAAGAGAATTGCAGCCGTTGTTAGTTAAGTAACATGATTATTAAGTGACGATGGCTTCTCCATTGACATTGCTTGTCAGAAGGTTTCAAAAGGGGATCACGTAACCCTGGGACACTGCAACCGCCATAAATAGATGCCAGTTGCCAAATGTCCGAATTTTGATTAGGTGATCATGGGAATAACGCAATGGTTGTCAATGTGAAAAACAGTTATAAGTCACTTTTTTCAGTGCCGTTGTAATTTTGGTCACTAAATGAATGGTTGTTAAGCAGGGGTGGGTTGCTGCTGACATTACTTCCGGTTCGGCACACACGTGTGTGCAATTGCACCTAAAAAGGTCTGCGCATGTGCATGTTAGAAAAGGGGAAAAATTACATTTTTGCAAAGAAGATTGCTCTGCGCATGCACCAGTGGTGGGTTACGACCGGTACGCCCTGGTACGGGCGTATGGGTGTCTGCTGGGAGGACCAGGTACCGTTCTGATATGGTGCTCTGGAGAGGCCACCCGCCTGCCCGTGCTCCTTACTGGTATTTGAGCTGTTTGGGGCATCTGCGCACATGCATCAAGCATACGGCGCCTGTACGACGCTCCCCCGAGCAGCTGGAATGTCACGGGTGGTAAGTATGCATGCACGTGCTGCATGCATGTCTGCGCATGCTGCACATGTTTATGTGGTTGCACTGGGATCCGGAACCCACCACTGGCATGCACAGAAACGAAAATCAAGATGACGCCGTCGCAGATAGAACCGGTTCAGGAGTGTAGCAGGCCGAGTTACTACCTACTCGGCCCAACTGGTCCAAACCGATAGGAACCCACCTCTGTTGTTAAGTCAAAGACTACCTCTGTTAAGACCTGCTTAACAGGAGGTTAAGCCTTGAGAGCCACTTTGGTGTAGTGGTTAAGGCATCAGACTAGAAACCAGGAGACTGTGATATCTAGTCCCACCTTAGGCACAGAGCCTGCTAGTTGACCCTGGCCTGGTCTTAGCCCTAGGAAGAAGATGGCCATGGCAAACCATTTCTGAAAATCTTACCAGGAAAGCTGCAGGGACTTGTCCAGGCTGTCTCTGAGAATTGGACACAATTGAATGGAAGGGAAATAAACAAAGCCACATGATCCTATGGAACATTGACTGTTCTGGATAGTGTCTTACATCAAATCATGGCTATATGAGGATGACTGCTTAAAAAAGGCTAGTCCAAATCTCGTCTCATCACTGAAATGTAGGATGTGACTTATGGTTTCAAATAAACGACTCACCATTTGCAGTCTAAAACAGGACAGATTGAGGGCAGTTTTTAATCTGACTGAAGACTAGTCCCTAATACTTCGCCGAGTTTTGTCTGCAAGAGTAGGACTTGGTTTAAGGATGTGACAAATAAATACAGGAATGTCTCAAAGCATTTACAGAAAAAAAAATCTCCTTCTCCACTGGATATCCAGAATCACCCTGATCAAAAACTGTGGCAAGGACACACCTCTGGTTTTGAAAGTTAATTACTATTCTCCCCTCTGCCAACGTTTCTGTATACTGCATCTAAAACCACTGAATATCCTCTTACTGGGAATAGTGGGAAGTAACAAAAACCAGCAGTGGCAGTGTGTCTACCACAAAAAGCTGCAATTACTCTCTTCTGACATCATCAACTACATAGCAGTGTAACCATTACGGTGCTTCTGGGAATCAGATGTTATGGCTGCTTGAAGATTGCTCCCGATGATAAAAGCAGCAGAATCATTCCTACATCTAGAAGGCAATTCAGCCGCACAACAGTGACAGAAAGGAAGAAAATGCAGCAGCTGCAACATCTGTAACTTTCATGTATCTTATGTCACTTGTGCACTCACAGATGGCAACTATAGGCAGAAAGTGTCAACCACTAAGAACCCCAGAATTACGTGACTCATAACACGGGGCCCATTCCTTTCTTTACATCCAGAAAGAGCAATATCAGAAAGAAAAAGTTCTTCTCCTTCTCATGTGCTTTGCTTAGCAAACAGTAGCATACTCCGAATACAGTGTTGTACAATGATGGGTATAATTATGTCATTCCATCAATATTGTGTACTAGCCAATAACCCGGCATTGCTCAGATATTTATTTATAGGGGGTAAATGTCTGGACCAAACGTAATTTCTAATGTTGGATTTTTCCCCTTACCAGAGGGAGGCCCCTTGTGAAGTATTGTGAAGCCATTACCATGGCAACTCTACTGCGCTGTACAGTAGAAGCCATTTTACTGCAGTACAGTAGAAGTCATTTTAAGGCACAACAGGCTGTACCTTAACAAAGCACACACCCCGAGGGGTGTCTTACCCCCACAGTATTTGTTTCCAGAAATACTGGAATCTATCTATCTATCTATCTATCTATCTATCTATCTATCTATCTATCTATCTATCTATCTATCTATCTATCCATCTATCTATCTATCTATATCTATCTTAAGGTGACCAGATTTTCAGATTGGTAAAGAGGGACACCTTTGACGGGGGGGGGGGCGGAGCTGGCCGCGGCGGTTACTGCCAGCCCGTGGCCTCGCTAGGGACGTCTGGTCACCTTCATTATACACATCCTCTCTCTCTCTATCCATCCATCTGTCTGTCTATCTATCTGCCTGCCTATCTGTCTATCTAGTTATGGTATCCCTCTCCCTCTTTCCCCCTCTCTTTCTCCATCCATCTATCTGCCTGCCTACCTATCTCTCTCTCTTTCTCTCTATCCATCCGTCGATCTGCCTGCCTATCTGTCTATCTAGTTATGCTCTCTCTCTCTCTCTCTCTCCCTCTCCCTCCCTCATCTCATTATCATCTATCTCAGAATTCTGGGAGTTGAAGTCCACACACTTTCAAGTCTCCAAGGTGGAGAAACACTGATCTATCTAATTAATATAATTATTTCTCCCTCTCTTTTTCACTCTCTCTCCAGCGCACACATGCAAATGCATAGGGCAGCCCACCTCACACACAGGTAACTCCGGGCGGCTTACAACATTATGATGCACGTCTCCCCATAGGAGAGGAGATGGGGAAGCCGGGGGCCCGGAGATCACCCGGGGGATGCCGAGGATGCCCCAACTCAGCCCCTCTTCCCGCTCCAATCATGTGCCGCTACTTCCTCCGAGTGCGGCGCTTTACTCACTCCTCGGAGCGTTCGCAACTTCGCTCCTTCCAATTTCTCGGCCCGGGAGGCTCGCCGGGCTCCGCCTACCCTGGGCCCCCATTGGTCCAGCGGGCTGAAGAACGTGAGAGGGGTGCGGCTGGGAGGGAAAAGCACTTGGCGCGAAGAAGGACTTTCTTCCAACCAGTTCTTTCTTTCGCTCACCCAAGCTCTGATCAGGGGGAAAGAGAGGACTTTCCTTACGCCCACATCAGAGCTGAGGGGGGGAGAAAGGACTTTACCCCATTGATTAAAGTAATTTCTTCATCCGCAGACCCCAACAACGCTGTCAAGATTAAGATCTCTTGAATTAGATTCCGGCTGATGCGGCAGGGGCTGTGCTGGCGGGGACGGGCGGAGGGGATGGGACTTGGAGTCCTACGATCTTGGCCAGTGGGGAGTCCCATCCCCCCTGCCCGTCCCCGCCAGCGCAGCCGGGCTGCAATCGGTGGTCGTCCCTGCTGCAATCCGCGCCGCCCGCCGCATCAGCGGAATCTAATTCAAGAGATCTTAATCTTGACAGCGTTGTTGGGGTCTGCGGGTGAAGAAATTACTTTAATCAGTGGGATAAAGTCCTTTCTCCCCCCCCCCCCCCAGCTCTGATGCGGGCGTAAGGAAAGTCCTCTCTTTCCCCCACATCAGAGCTCAGGCGAGCGAAAGAAAGAACTTTACCCCACTGATTAAAGTAATTTCTTCACCCGCAGACCCCAACAACGCTGTCAAGATTAAGATCTCTTGAATTAGATTCCGACTGATGCGGCGCGCGGCGCGGATTGCAGCAGGGACGCCCGCCGATCGCAGCCTGATTGCGCCAGGGGCTGCGCTAGCGGGGACAGGCGGAGGGGATGGGACTTGGAGTCCTACGATCTTGGCGAGTGGGGATTCCTGTGATGGGATTTGGAGTCCGATGCCCCTGGCGATTGGGGGTTCCGCTGGTTGGAAGAAAGTCCTTCTTCGCGCCAAGTGCTTTTCCCTTCCAACCACACCTGGGGGACACAGGGAAAGGCGCCCGCTCACCAGCCCACCCGCCCACCCTTGGGCTCCCGGGGCAGCACCTCCCCAGCGCCTTCCTTCCGTTTCTCGCACACAGGATGGGTGCGACCTGGGAGACACAGGGAAAACTCCGCAGGGCGCAAAGGAAGCAGCGCGGCAGCGGCGGAGCTGGGAAGGTGCTGCCCCCGGAGCCCAAGGGTGAGCGAGCTGGTGCGGGCTGGCGAGCGGGCGCCTTTCTCGCACACAGGGAAGGGGAGGAGGGCGGCGGCTGTTTCACTAACCCCGCGCAGGTTACTAAAGGCCCTCAGCAGCAGCAGCAGCAGCAGCAGCCAACGATGACGATGACGACGACCTCACGCGACGGTCCTTGGGGGCGCTGCAGAAGCCCTGTCAAAGCGCCCCTTTCCCAGCTTGGAGAGGGATGAGCAGCGAGCAGAGCGTCATTTAAAGCGACGGCTGTGGCCGCTCGTTCGCTCTGCCGCTCTTGCGTGGAGGTCTGAGGAGGCAGAGGGGTGGGAGGGGCGCGAAGGAACCAGCGCGGCGGCGCTTGGCGAGCGGGCGCCTTTCTCGCACACAGGGAAGGGGAGGAGGGTAGCGGCAGCTGTTTCACTAACCCCGTGCAGGTTACTAATTCCCGGTTTACTCACCAGTGAAGCAGCAAAACAAAGCAAATGGCCGCGAAGGTGAAATGAAATGGAGACTCCTGCGACTCATGCGGCGTGTTAAGCGGACTCCAGCCAATCAGTGAGCTGGCTGGGATGGAAAACTTTAAGCACGCCGCGTTTTCCATCCCAGCCAGCTCACTGATTGGCTGGAGTCCAGGCCAATCAGTGAGCGGCAGGCTGGGCTGTCTTAGATTTTTAGTGTAGATAGAATAGATGGGGGAACGGAACAAGCGAGCTAGTGGCAGCTGATGATGGGCGGGGGAGTCAGCGAGCGCCAAAATAAAGCGGGATTTTTTGAGAACCGGGCGGGATGCGGGAAAAATTATGAAAAGTCGTGCCTGTCCCGCCAGATGCGGGACGTCTGGTCACCCTAATCTATCTATCTATCTATCTATCTATCTATCTATCTATCTATCTATCTATCTATCTATCTATCTATCTATCATCTATCTATCTATCTATAGGGAGGGAGGGAGGGAGGGGGAGAGAGAGAGAGAGAGGGAGAGAGAGAGAGATATTGGTTTAAGATTCCCTTCAAGGCTCCTTTCATCTACCCCCCCCCAACAACAACCTCTCTTTGAATTGGGTTGAAAAGAGAGGGATAAGGCCAGAGTCACCCTGCTGGCTTCATGCTAAGGCAGATCTGGAGCTCACAATCTCCCACTTTCTAGCTCAGCTCCTTAGCCACCATACCAAACTGGCTCTTATTGTACAGGTACTCAACTTATAACAATTCATGTAGTGACTGTTCAAAGTTACAATAGCACTGAAAAAGTGGCTGATGACTGTGTTTCACACTGTTTGACTGTTCCAGCATCCCCATGGTGATTTACATTAGGTAGTTTGACAATTAGTCCATATTTATGATGGTTGCAGTGTTGCGGGGTCATATGATTCCCTTTTGTGACCTTCTGACAAGCAAAGTCCACGGAGCAAGCCAGATTCACTTAACAACCGTGCTATTAACTTAACAGCTGCAGTGATTCACTTACAAACTGCAACACAAAAGGTTGTAACCTGGGGCAAAGCTCATTCAACAAATGTTTCACTTAGCAAGATAAATTTTGGGCTCAATTATGCTCATAGTTCAAGGACCTGTAGCTGTTATAGTACAATATGTATGTTATGTAACACACACACACACACACACACACACACACACACACATTTATTTATTTATTTATTGAATTTATAGGCCGCCCAATCCCGAAGGACTCCGGGCGGCTTACAAAGAACGAAGAAAAAAAAAGAAGAAGAAGAAGAAAAAAAGAATAGTTTAAAATTCACAACATGCATTCGTTCTAGTCGGGGCTGGACCTTAACAATATACGCATACACATCATACACACACACACACACATTTATAGCATATTCTGGCATGACATTTGTTTGTGTAAATAAATATACTCAATCTTCCCTTCATAGGAAACAAATGGGGTTAAGAAGTCTTGAACGAGCTCCTTGTAGCTTTAAAGGATGATTTGGGAAAGAAATACAAAGAGAGAAACCACCCTCTGTTTTGAAGGGTGGAAAGAACATCTGTCCTTCTACCAAAGTAAAAGTCGGGATTCAAGGAAAGAGAAACTACTGACTCAAGATCAGCATCAGCCAATCCAAAAGGCAACGGGTTAAGAACACTCCAATTGCTGGGATACTCTCCTGCCAAAGGCTTTTGAATTGAGCAGCAAAACTCAGCTGAATGAAGTTCAAACTATAAAACCAGAGTGAGTTCTCCTGACCTGGATCTTGAACAAGAGTTTTCTTCAGCATTGGTTATGCTTACTCCAACTCCTGGGGTACAAATTCAAATTCACTGCATTCCATATTGCTTCATGAATATTAGGCCTGAGGTAACACTGGCATTTACTGATGTAGGCTTATAGGTATCCCACTTTAATCTTGCTTTGATATTTGTTTCATTCCATGTTCTACTTTTTTTAAAAAGGATAGTTACTTTTCATAATCATCTGGTGATAATCTTTAAAATGCCCTGTAACATAATGGTAACTGAAAATAATGCTTACTAAAAAAATCCACCCTATTATTTAAAGGAAACAATAAGAGCCTTAACCAACCACGCAAGACTGAATACTGGTAGTCCTCAAGTTACAACAGTTCATTTAGTGACCGTTCAAACTTACAACGGCATTGAAACAAGTGAATTGTGACCATTTTTCATACTCACGACCATTGTAGCATCCCCATGGTCACATGATCAAAATTCAGATACTTGGCAATTGGTTCATATTTGTGAGGGTTGCAGTTCTGAGCTCCTGTGATCAACTTTTGAGATCTTCTGACAAGCAATGTCAATGGGAAATCCAGATCTGCCTAACAACTGTGTTACTAAGTTAACTGCAATGATTCACTTAACAGCTGCAGCAAGGAAGGTTGTAAAATGGTGTAAAACTCACTTAAAAATGCCTCACTTAGCAACATAAATTTCAAGCTCAATTGTGTTCATAAGTTGAGGGCTTCCTGTACTTTTCAAAATCACCACTGACACTTGCATCTGGTCAATTCACTCTCAAGCTGCTTTGGCTCTTTATGCAAAAGCAGACAGCTGAAAAAATATGCTTTTTAAAAATGAAGTAATAATGCATCTAGTAGTGGTCCAAACAAAACTTTGTGAGCAATGGCTAATAATGCTTGTGGGGAGATTTTAAGCTAAAACTTGAAATACCGTTGCTTGCCGCTGACGAAAATGGGGGTTGCTTCTGAACAGACAAGAATACAAGTATCTCATTTCTACTCTCCTGTGACTAGCTGTCAACATGCCGGATGGAAGGAGACAATGCAAGCAGTCCTGGCTTAGGGACCCCTCATTTAGCAATCATATAACAGTGAAGGGGACTTACAATCAGTCTTTGAAGTGGTGGCCAACATAGTATCTCCATGATCACAATTTGGGCATTTGGCAACTAGCTTGTAATTATGATGGTTGCAGTGTCCCTCGGTCCTTTATGGCAATCATTTGCAACCTTCACTGCCAAATTCCCACAGGCAAAGTCAATGGGAAAGCTGGCAGGAAGTCACAACTTACTCCTGCTGCTTTTCCTGCCAAAGAGCCTTTGGGGAACTTGTACTCTACCTTTGGGTTGCAGCCTTCTAAATGGGGAGCTGTTCCGCCACAAGGATTACCTACTGGGCCCTGCGAGTTGTTCTCAGGCAAGCTGTTCCCACAGTGTCTGTTTTCAGTGCTGTCTCCACTGTGCAGTTGGTGTCCAGCTTGGTGTACACCATGCTCACCCAGGCTGTGTACCAAGAGACCTACAGGCACGCTAATGCCTCCAAGAAAAGCAGCAGCAGCAGCATTACATGGTGTGACAGCCCTGTAACTTCTGAATCCATGAAACAAACAGGCCAGCAAATATAAGATCTTACACCTGGGATGACTGTTTTCTTGCCTGCTTATTTGCCTGATACATGGTTTCAATGATGCAAGCAAAAGCTTCTGGATTTGTCCCTCTTCCGAAAGAGAAAACCAGTGCCTGAGACTTTGAGAAGGAGGTGGGGACTAAACTTGCTCTGGTTGCCCCTTTCCTATTTCTCCTCCTGAGCACCAGAAAGTTTCCAAGCATTTCAGGCCACTGAGCATGAGATGAAGCTTGGGAAAAATTTTTTTCCTGATCTAATTGGATTCCATGAGGTTACATTTCAGTGCAAGAAAGGGACTGAACAAAGCATGCTTGCTTAAAAAGGAAAGTTTGCCATGAGCATGACTTGTGACTTCCCGCCAGCTTCCCCAGTGATTTTGCTTTTTGGAAGTGGGCAGTAAATTGCAAGCTGTGGTCATGTGACATATTGAATAACTGCACATTGCAGGCTCAATGGCTTGCAACTGAGGTCACCAAAATTTCTGTTGTAACTTGGCACAGTCACATATTTTTTCATTTTACAGCTGGGTTACTTAATGCCGTTTCAGTCCAATTGCTGCCGTTAACTGAGGACTACTTGAACATATCTTTCATAAATGTGGTTTCCTAAAGTAGCACCTAGCCTTAAGCCATTGTTTTTGTTGGCATTTTAGATGTACATCTGTAATATCCAAGTTATAAAATGGATAATGAACATATACTCTATAGTTAAGCTTTAGCATTTATTGCAAAAAAAAAAGGTTAAAAAATGGACTCTTCTCTCCAAGGTTAATAAATCTTCTCAGTTGAAAAAGCTGTTTTATTTTTTTTTTTAATTCTGTTTGCCTTCAGGGCTCAAATATTGTCTTCCTTTCTTCATAGCTACCTGTTAATAAGTTTTGGAAAATTAAAGGTTTGCGGGGGGATAGTATTTGATGATGCTGAAATGAAACAAACTGGTCAAGCAACTGTCATTCTTAGATTGCCACAGTATATGCAAATCCACTAAATATGCATATATATTATGTCACCAGCAACTGGACACACTGATTCCAAGGGAGAAAGAATGAAAATAACTCCTGGAGGCAAAATGGCTGTAATTGTCAGAAAGCATCTCATTGTTTATACATTTTCATAGCTTTTTACACTTTTTTCTTTTTCAGATGGTAAAAGGTAAAGATAAAGGTTCCCCTCGCACATGCGTGCTAGTGGTGACTCTAGGGGGCGGTGCTCATCTCTGTTTCAAAGCTTAAGAGCCAGCGCTGTCCGAAGATGTCTCTGTAGTCATGTGGCCATGACTAAACACTGAAGACACACGGAACTCTGTTACCTTCCCACCAAGGTAGTCCCTATTTTTCTACTTGCATTTTTACATGCTTTTGAACTGTTAGGTTGGCAGAAGCTGGGACAGGTAATGGGAGCTCACTCCATTTTGCGGTGCTAAGGATTCGAACTGCCGAAATGCCAACCTTTCTGATTGACCAGCTCAGCGTCTTAGCCACTGAGCCATCGTGTCCCTTTTTTCAGATGGACTTGTTCTTTAAAAAATGTGGAAAAATAATTCAGAAAGACAGCCCACGACTGAGCTGAGTTCAGAGATGTCTTACATTTATTTAATCCTGTTACAAAAACTTTGACTGGAAAAGAAATAAATTCATTTGTGATGAAAACTCTTGAATAAGGCCTAGGTCTCAATAGCTGCTTGGCCATAATAGCCGTGAGATTTCATGCTCTCTATCTCACCAGTTCTAATGAAAAGGAAACTCTTATCTGCCATTCATCCTTGGATATTGGCTAGAACTGACGCATTGCCATAAAATAATATTGCAAGTAAAGGTATATTCTTCATCTCTTTGTATCATCTTGTATCCCCAGAACCAGCACAAGAGCATTTCTTAATATTTCTGTGGATAGGCTTCCAGGAACATCATAAGGAGAAAGTTTCTGCATTATTCAATTTCTGTTGGAAATAGCCCAGAACTGATTGAAAGATGGTGGATATATAAATATAATAAATAAACAAACAAAATGATCCAAGATGATTCACCCCATTTCTTTTCTATACCCAATTATGAGTTTTGGCCATTGAAGTTGTGTAGTTGCTGGCCAGAATGTTCCAAAAATATTAAGATCCTTCCTTATGCCCCTAATCCATTACAAGCCATTATCATGTAAGAAACAGTGCACAGGATAGCTGGTAGTTGAGGGGAAACAGAACATCTTGCTCTCCTTTACAGCTCAACAGAGTACAGTAGTCCTCAATTTACAACCATAATTGAGCCCAAATTTTCTGTTGCTATGCAAGACAGTTGTTAAGTGAATTTTACTCATTTTATTACCTTTCTTGCCACAACTGTTAAATGAATCACTACAGTCATTAAGTTAGTAATGTGGTTCTGAAGTCTTACTAGAGCCAAGGTGGTGCATTGGTTAGAGTGCAGTACTGCAGGCTACTTTAGCTGACTGCTAGCTGCAGTTCGGCAGTTCAAATCTCACCAGGCTCAAGGTTGACTCAGCCTTCCATCCTTCTGAGGTAGGTACAATGAGGACCGAGATTGTTGGGGGCAATATGCTGACTGTAAACTGCTTAGAGAGGGCTGTAAAAGCACTAAGAAGTGGTATATAAGTCTAAGTGCTATTGCTACTAAGTGTTAAGTGAATCTGGCTTCCCATTGACTTTGCTTATCAGATCACATGATCTCCAAAACACTGCAACTATCATAAATATGAGTCAATGGTCAAGCAACTGAATTTTGCGCATGTGCGAGACCTGAATGCGCATGTGCGAGACCTGAATGGCTGCCTGGCTTTCTCGCTCTGTAGAAAGCCGGATGAAAAAAGACCTCAGAGAGCCTTCGAAACCTGTTAATTTATTACCAAAGGTCACCCGAGGAGGACTGGAGTCTGGGGAGTAAGAGAGGAGAGAGGACCAGGCACCTGGAAGTCTTCTGAAGTTCGTGAACGGGGGAAACTCTCAGCGGCCTGGATTTACGGCCTAGATTTACACCCTGCAGCGTGGAGAGGAAGACGGCGGCACCGCACTGCTGACAGCAGCCTTCTACTATAGCCCCCGGCTGGACAGCAGCATTTATTTACAACCTTTGGCATTTTCAGAGTTTTGGAGTTTAGAGAGAGAGAGGAGAGAGGAGAGAGGAGAGAGGAGAGAGGAGAGAGGATCGGACATCTGAAGCCCTGAAAAAGCATTCAAGAACCAGGAGTGACGCTGCCTCCTCCTTCGTCATCATTTCTGTTATTGGGATAACCAAAGACCAGCTCAAAAAAAAAAAAAAAGAGCTGGTCTTTGAAAAAAGATTTCAAAGAACAGCCGCCTCGGGACGTTTTTCAAGCAGCGAAACCTCGGCGGCTTGAAACTATCCATGCTGTGCGGAGAAGATGGCGGCGCCGCGCTGCTGATGGCAGCGCTCTATCTTAATTTCTGGCGTTTGTGGACCTTATTTTGACTTGATTCCAACTGAGCGGTGAGCCTGGGGACCCTACTATTTATCATTGCCCCAGAAATGTGGGGGTTTATCGGGGACTTTTCAGGATTGGTGGATCAGGCGGCTGGCTGTGCTTGCAGTCGCCATAGCCTTCCTTGGACGCCCCCCCACCCCTCCATTCTGCTTGCTTCGCCCATGGTCACAGCCTCTCCTCTTCGCCCTTCTGCGGGTCTGGGCATGTAAAATCCTTCCTGCCCAGTATTGACGTTTTATTTGCCTGGCCGTGACCATCTCGGCGGCCCGGACTATACTTCGGTGCAGAGAGGAAGATGGTGATGCCACGCTGCCAGTAGCGTTTGGCATTTCGGAGCCCAGGGAATAGGAGAGGGGAGAAGCCTGGATGCCCCCCCTTCTTCATCTTGCTTGCCTCCTTGCCACTGCAGCCTTGTCTCCTCATTCTGTCTGCGTGCTGGACGTTGCCCCTTCTGCCCCCCCTTGTTGCTGTGGAGCCTTTACAATCTCCCTACCCAGCACTGACTCTCCACCGCCTTGGCCTGCGACCATCTGCTTTGGCCTGTAACAATCATCCTCCTCCGACCGCTTGCTACCCGCCACTGCCCCTAGATAGTTAGGTATAGATAGGTATAGATAGGTATAGATAGGTATAGATAGGTATAGATAGGTATAGATAGGTATAGATAGGTATAGATAGGTATAGATAGGTATAGATAGGTATAGATAGGTATAGATAGGTTTATAGATAGGTATAGGTACTTGGGCAGCGTCCATCTGATGGTGCACTCGGCCTGTGGGAAGGACTGATAGAGGTTAGAGTTAGGGTTAGGGTTAGGGTTGGGGGTAGGGTTAGGGCTGGGGTTTGGGTTAGGGTCAGGGTTAGGGTCAGGGTTAGGGTTGGATTAGGGTTAGGGTGAGGGTTAGGGTTAGAGTTAGGGTTAGGATTAGGGCTAGGGTTAGTGTTAGGGTTGGGTTAGGGTCAGGAGCAATAGAGGATGGCAGCCTTAGGGGCGAGGACTTGGCGTCTTAAAGGTCGGCGCTCTCCCTTCCTCCTTCTCGATCTGTTCAAGCCACCCCCAGACTTTGGACACCCAGACTTTGGACCTTTTAGATCCTCAGGAGAGAGGGAAGACAAGGCATTCCCCTGCACGTGGCCCGTTATATGTGATTGTGTTAATCTTCATCTTGATCTGGAGGGTGTGAGACTGGAAAGTTGCTGCTTGCTAACATTGGGTGTCTACACCTTGCCCCCCTCCATCTACAATCACCCTGCACAATACCGACTTTTGGACCTCTGGCCTTGGGTTTCTTTCTGGGACCTAGAGGAAGGGAGAGGAGCAGAGCAGCTCTCCCTCCTCCTTTATACCATCGCTTTTATATCACACTAGCGCAGTGCTTCGCGAATTTTAATGAATGTGGTGTGTATGGTGTGCCTGTTTGATGTCTGTACCCACTTTTTTAAATCTCATCATTGTTGTAGTTTTTGTGTTTTAATTGACTTATGTGGGGACTGTCTGGGTGAGTGGCTGTGTATGTATGTTAGGATTGGGATTATAACCTGGTACCTCTTCCACTGAGTGCTATTGCAGAAGTGGTAGGGGGGTCCAGGCTTACCTCCCATCCTAGTATGACTGATTCAAATCGCCTGCCGGAAGGAGTGGAGGCCGTGAGAGGGGAAATGGGGTCTATGGTTGCGGGGGTGGGCCAGAGCATTACGGTCATTATGGGGAGGGGCAGGTACGACGGGAACTTCAGGGCTAGCCATTACTGGGGAAGGAGGGTCCGCTACGTCACAGCGATCCCCACTTCTGGCCCTGTTAGTTCCACTCCAGGGCCAGATGGCGAGAATTGTCAGGGCTCTGGTCTCAGGCTGTTGTTGCTAAATGCCAGGTCTGTGGTTCATAAAGCTCCCCTCGTCCAGGACCTAATAGTAGACGAGGGGGCAGACCTGGCATGTATTACTGAAACCTGGCTGGGCCCGGAGGGAGGAGTCCCCCTCACTGAAATGTGCCCAGAGGGATTTCAGGTGCTCCACCAGCCGCGACCCCAGAAAAGGGGTGGGAGAGTGGCCGTCCTCGTCCGAAGTTCATTAGTTCCTCGTAGGATCCCTGCTCCAGAGCTTGTCGGGTGTGAGTCCTTGTTGTTGAAGTTTGACCTTGGGGGTCAAGTGGGCTTGCTGTTAACGTACCTACCTCCCAACAGCATTGCAACAGCCCTCCCCTCGCTTCTCGAGTCAGTAGCCGAGCTGGCGGTAGAGTTCCCCAGGCTTATGGTGCTGGGGGACTTCAACCTGCCTACGCTTGGTGAACGCTCTGATGGGGCGCAGGAGTTCATGACTTCCATGACAGCCATGGACTTGACCCAAGTAATCCGGGGTTCAACTCATTCAGCGGGTCACACACTTGACCTCGTATTCCTCTCGGAGCAATGGAGGCGTGATCTAGAATTGAGGGGTATTAAGATCCTGCCCTTGTCATGGTCTGATCACTTCCTGCTGAGGCTTGACTTTTGGAAACCAATCCCCCACTGTAGGGAGGAGGAACTGATTAGGTGGTTCCGCACCAGACGCCTGATGGACCCTAAGGGATTTCAGATGGCGCTTGGAGTGATACCTGACACTCTCGTCCACAGTCTGGTCGAGTCCTTAGTCACTGCCTGGAATGCTCCGACGCTATGGAACAATCTCCCCGTGGAGATCCGCACCCTCACCACCGTCCAGGCCTTCCGCACAGCCCTCAAGATCTGGCTATCCCATCAGGCCTGGGGATAAGACTTTACTCTCGCCCCTCCCGAATGTTGAATGAATGTTGGGTTTTTTTTATTGCTAATTATTTCTATTCACATTTTCTTTTTGCGTTTTGTCCCGCACTCCCCTCCCCTATTATTGTAAGCCGCCCTGAGTCCCCTCAGGGAAAAGGGCGGCCTATAAATGCTTAATAAAATGAAAAAAAAAATGCAGCGGTGACGGGGGCCCTAAACCAGATTGCGCCTTTGCGGCCTCTCCGAGGTAGCGAATCCAGGAGAGCTCCTTTGTTTACTGAGGAACTTTGGGAGATGAAGCGTCAAAAGAGACATCTAGAGCACCGCTGGAGGGCCAGTAACTCTGAGTCAGACCGAGCACTGATGAGAGCCTATATCAGAGCCTATCTCATGGCAATACGGGCGGCGAAATGTTCGCATTTTGCTGCTCTTATTGCGTCCGCTAAATCGCGCCCAGCCACCTTGTTTAGGATAACCTGCTCCCTCCTGAAAGGGAGGGATACGGATGAACCTTTGCAAGGTAGAGCTGAGGAATTTGTTCAGTATTTAACGGATAAAGTCGCTCGGATTCGGACAGACCTGGACTCCAATTGCACGGTACCAGGTGAGGTACCGGGGGAAGATCTTGAGCGGAGTTTATGGATTGAGTTTCAACTTGTCACGCCTGAGGAAGTGGACAAGGCCATGGGAGCGATGAGCGCCTCCACTTGTATACTGGACCAGTGCCCTTCCTGGCTGGTTTCGACCAGCAGGGAGGTAACATGTGGCTGGATCCAGACAATAATTAACAATGCTCTCCGGGAGGGATCCTTCCCGCTCCTCTTAAAGGATGCGGTGGTGAGACCCCTCCTGAAGAAACCGTCTCTGGACCCAGCCATTTTGAGCAACTATCGTCCAATCTCCAACCTCCCCTTTGTAGGGAAGGTTGTTGAGAAAGTGGTGGCCTCTCAACTCCGACGGTCCTTGGATGAAACCGATTATCTGGATCCCTTTCAGTCCAGTTTCAGGCCTGGGTACAGCACAGAAACTGCTTTGGTCACGCTGATCGATGATCTCTGGCGAGCAAGGGATAGGGGTCAGTCCTCTATCCTAGTGCTTCTTGACCTCTCAGCGGCCTTCGATACCATCGACCATGATATCCTTCTGCGACGGTTACGAGAGGTGGGAGTGGGAGGCACCGTTCTTCGGTGGTTCTCCTCCTACCTCTCAGACAGGTCGCAGTCGGTGTTGGTCGGAGGACAGAGGTCGACCCCAAGGCCCCTCAATTATGGGGTGCCGCAGGGCTCGGTCCTGTCCCCCCTCCTATTTAACATCTACATGAAGCCGCTGGGTGAGATCATACGGCGGCATGGGATTAAATACCACCAATACGCGGACGATACACAATTGTATCTGTCTGCCCCGTGCCAACTCAGTGAAGCAGTAGAAGTGATGGGCCAGTGCCTGGAGGCTGTCAGGGTCTGGATGGGAACGAACAAGCTTGCACTCAATCCCGACAAGACCGAATGCCTATTGATGTTCCCTCCCAAAGATTGGCTAATTATTCCATCTCTCAGTCTGGCGGGTGAAATTATATGCCCCTCAGAGAGGGTTCGCAATTTGGGAGTCCTCCTGGAGCCACAGCTGACTTTAGATCACCAGTTATCGGCTGTGACCAGGGGGATCTTTGCCCAGGTTCGCCTGGTGCACCAATTGCGACCCTATCTGGACCAGGAGGCACTTCAGAAGTCATTCATGCCCTCGTGACCTCAAGACTGGACTACTGTAATGCGCTTTACATGGGGCTACCCTTGAAAAGTGTTCGAAGACTTCAGGTAGTCCAGAATTCAGCCGCGTGAGCGATTGTGGGTGCACCTAGGTACACCCACGTTACACCCATCCTCTGCGAGCTGCACTGGCTGCCCATTGGTCTCCGGACTCGCTTCAAGGTGCTAGTTGTTACTTATAAAGCCCTACATGGCATCGGACCTGGGTACCTGAGAGACCGCCTCCTGCCAATTACCTCCCAAAGACCAATTCGATCGCACAGGCTTGGCCTTCTCCGGGTTCCATCTGCCAGCCAATGCCGGCTGGCGACCCCCCGGGGGAGAGCCTTCTCTGTTGCTGCTCCGGCCCTCTGGAACGAGCTCCCCGTGGAGATCCGGATCCTTACTACCCTCCCGGCCTTCCGTAAAGCTACTAAGTCCTGCCTGTTCCGGCAAGCTAGGGGCTGTTAAAGCACCCAGCCCCATCTTAATTGTGATTGTTGTGGATTTTAAAATTGTTTGTATTGTCTTACTTATTCCCTCCCCTGTTTATTGTGAGCCGTCTGGAGTCCTTCGGGAGTGGGCGGCATACAAAACCAATAAACCAAACCAAACCAACCAACCAAACCAATTTGGATCACCTGGGGATGCTGCAATTGTCATAAGTCTGAAAACTGGTCATAAGTCACTTTTTCAGTGCTGTTGTATCTTCAAACGGTCACTAAATGAATCATTGCAAGTTGAGGACTACCTGTATAAATGAATTGTGAGAAGAGGCAGAGTCTCTCTTGCTCTGCTTCTGACACAGAAGAAGATCAAAATACACCATCCTCCCTGAACTAGCCACAGTTATACTAGTATTTGCTGACTAGCAAATTATTTGCGGACTTACTTAAAAGTAAGTTGCTTTGGATAAAATAAGTATAATCTGAATGGAGCTAGTTAAGTTCACTTAGCTTCCTTGATATCGAGCTATAGCAGATATTTATATCTGAAAACATTGGGGACTTTCATTGAAAAGTCAGTCAAATCTGGAAAAGGTAACTTACCATCCAGGATTGCCCATTGCCCATCTATCTCTGTGTGCTTCAGATAGGAATCTTCGATCGTTGGGTCATAATCTGGCACAAAGATTTTCTGGAAAAACTGAATGGTGAGGGCACTTTTCCCGACACCCCCATCTCCAACCACCACTAATTTGTAAGTGGGCAGGTTCTCACTTGGCACAGCACTGGTAGCCATGGTGTCCACTGGGCCAAATCTGGAACAGAAACAGCATGTTTGAAACAGTGTTGATTGGCAACAGCATGTTGACTGCTATTATAAAATGTGTAACCTGTCATCCGTTCAAATGCAATTGAAATAAAATATCAAAGCAAACTTTAAAAAATGCAATGACACATTATTTTAAAAAATACTTCAAAGTCCAACTTAAAGTAGAAAGAACGGGAATCATACAATGACAATTTTGTCACTTGGGAGTAAAAATACGGCTTCAGCAACAGAGTGGTCAACGCCTGGAATGCTCTACCTGGCTCTGTTGTTGCATCCTCAAACCGCCACAGCTTCAGTCTTAAACTGTCTACTGTAGACCTCACCCCATTCCTAAGAGGTCTGTAAAGGGGCGTGTAGGCACCAGTGTGCCTACCATCCCTGTCCTACTGACTCCATTTATTTGTATTCATTTATTTTGTTTATGTCCATGTTTATATTTATACCTACTATCTTGTACATGTTTGACAAACTAAATAAATAAATAAAATAAAAAATAAATAAAACAGAAGAAGCTCTCTTTCTCTCTCCTAGAGTCCATTATACTTCAGCTTAGATTGCTGCAGTCAGGATTTCAACAACTGTTGCATGCCCTGATACCGTGTCTTATTTTCTTTTGCCCCACAAAATATGGCCTTGGGCTTATTATAGGGGCAGGGCTTATTGTTTTGGGTTGCCGGGCAGCTGCTCACTTGCGAACTGGCTCCCGAAGAGCCAGGCACAGGGGCGAAGCAGCCATGAGGTGACCACGCTCATGAGCAACCGCCGGGCAAACCCCCTCTCCAGCCGGGCAGAGTGCCATTCACTGACCTAGTGGGTATTCCTAAGGCACCAAGACACGTGGCGCTCTGCCTGCTCCCCAGTTCCCATGGCTTGGCACTGCCCGGCTGGAGAGGGGGTTGCGCGAGCACCTGTTCTGCCCCTGACGCGCTCTGAACATAACTTCTTCTCTGGCTTCCAAACTCCAAAACTCGGCTGCCGAGTCTTCTAGCAGCGGCCACTCTAGGAGTGCGCTCTATGGTTGTGGGCTGGCTGCTGGAAGACTCTCTGTCCAAAGACTCTCAGTCCGGCAGCCGGCCCACAACCATAGAGTGCATTCCTAGAGTGGCCGCTGCTGGAAGACTCGGCAGCCAGGTTTTGGAGTTTGGAAGCCGGAGAAGTTATGCTCAGAGCGCGACAGGGGCAGAACAGGCGCTCATGCAATCCCCTGCTGGAAGACTTGGCAGCCAAGTTTTGGAGTTTGGAAGCCGGAGAAGAAGTTATGCTCAGAGCGCGACGGGGGCGGAACAGGCGCTCATGCAATCCCCCTCTCCAGCTGGGCAGAGCTCCATGCGCTGACCTAGGGGGATCCCAAATGTGCCAAGCCGCGGGAGCTGGGGAGCGGGCAGAGTGCCACATGCCTTGGCACCTTAGGGATACCCCCTAGGTCAATGAATAGCGCTCTGCCCGGCTGGAGAGGGGATTTGCTGGGTGGCTGCTCGTGAGCATGGTCACCTCATGGCTGCTTCACCCCTGAGGCTGTGCCCGGCTCTTCTGGAGCCAGTTCGCAAGGGAGCAACCACATGGCAACTCCCCCCACTGGCCAGGCAAAACGCCACTCCCCAACCTAGCCGAGGTGGCGCAGTGGTTAAATGCAGCACTGCAGGCTACTTCAGCTGACTGCAGTTCAGCAGTTCGGCTGTTCAAATCCCACTAGGCTCAAGGTTGACTCAGCCTTCCATCCTTCCGAGGTGGGTAAAATGAGGACCCAGATTGTTGTTGGGGGCAATATGCTGACTCTGTAAACCGCTTAGAGAGGGCTGAAAGCCCTATGAAGCGGTATATAAGTCTAACTATTGCTATTGCTAGCGGTATCCTGAAGGCGCCCAGCAATGTGAGTGCCTTCCCCAGGCTCCTGTGACTTGGCGCCTTTGGGATACCGCTAGGTCGGTGAGCAGTATTCTGCCTGACTGGAGGGGGGGTTGTCCAGGGGGCTTATTTTCAGGGGTGGGCTTATATTTCTGCCCACACGAAAAATGTGGCAAGGTGTTAGTTTCAGGACAGGTCGTATTTTCAGGGAAACACGATACCAGCTCATTAATGGTTATGGTTGGCAGACCAAGTTGTGTAAATGTGCTTCTTGTGCCCACTGGAAATCAAGTATTATCCACACTTACCATATCAGGAAGACACAGCCCTTCCTGAACAGACTTAACACTAAGCTTCAAAGTCGAATTTCCTTCTGACCAAAATAACCAGTGAGGCACAAAGAAGAATTAAAAAAATATCTCCATCTGTTAGCTATTCTGTTATTGAGAAATTTGTTCTACTGTCTTCTTTGTTTGTGTTGTATTAAGAAAAATATACAGTAAAGGTAGAAATGATTTGGTCAGGAAGTAATAAATATATGCCACTTTGCCAAGACCTGTAGATCTTTGAGTGTGGTCTTTTCACAAGATCTGCAAAGGCCTGAGGACCAGGAAGATGTGGCTTGGATTCCCATCAGGCACACAAACAAAAATGTTTCATTAGCTGAAGTCAATCATTCAAATAGAACTTTTAAAGCTTGGGTTAAAATTAATTATTGCCCTCATTATACAGGCCTTCCTAAACTCAGCCAAAGTCTTCAGGAATACAGTACTTCGAGCAGAGGCATTCACTCAGACCACTCACTAAAAGTATCGGTTTTATTTTCTGTGAGCATTAAATTTCCTAAAAGCGACCATTAATACTAGTTCAGCCAAAAAGAACTACTCTAGTTCTTTCTGGATGGACTTCCAAACACTGGCTTAATTCAAGAGGAAAGAAGGAAGGAAGGAAGGAAGGAAGGAAGGAAGGAAGGAAGGAAGGAAGGAAGGAAGGAAGGAAGGAAGGAAAATTTGTATGATTTTGCTTCCCATTCAGAGCAGTAATTAATCCTTACAGTTTGAAAGGGATTATGAAGTTCAGAATCCAGCCATGGAAAAAAACAGGGAGAAAGTTCTATGGAAATAAGGAGACTTTTTGGAGAGAAACTTCCTGACTCAGAAGCTGTGCATGATAATGATTACTGTAGCCATGGCAACATGTGTGACGTTCAAATGGCTTAATCCTGTTATGAAACCTTCAGAAAAAAACACAACTCATACACAACAACAGATGCTGGGTTGTCTTAGTATATCTGTGGTATATACTATATACCACTTAGTATATTTATCCCTCCACTGTCTCCTAGTCAGCTTAAAAAACAATCAATAGGACCCTCACACAGAACACAGAACACACACACACAAACACAAAAACACACACACACAAACACACAGATATCTTCATGGAACCAGTCCCTGGTGCCCAAAAGATTGGGGACACTGTCCTAAGCACCATTGTGCACAGATACACAGAGGGGGTCACTTTCGGGCGGCCCCTGGACGGCGTTCCTGTGCTTTATACCTCCTTGCTGGCTGGTGGCGACGGCGTTCCATGGATGGTGGCGGCGGTGGCAGCGGCGCTCGGGCGGCGAGTGCCTTTCGGCTATGCTGCTGGAGTGAGGTTTTTGACCTGTGCTGGGCTTGCTGGACCTGCTGGACCTGGGCTGGGCGTTGTCGGAGTGGTGGTCTGTGCCTCGCCCCGAGAAGGAGGCAGTGAGTTGTTCCAGCAATGTGTGCCAGGACTGAGCAGCTGGCCCTTGCTGCTGCCGCAGTTCTTCTAGGCCTCCCCCCTTCCTTCTCTCTTGGTGCGGCCTTCTTTTACTTGGTTGTTGCCGCTGCAGAGCTTTCGCGCTGTTGTACTCTGCTGCCTGACACATTGTTCGCTCTTCACTACGGTCAGTGCGGCCAGTGCTATCTGCTGCTCCCTCAGGGGGAACATCTTCGACAGCGCCTCTTCTGGGTCAACGACGAGAAGCGGGGGGACGAGGCCGTGAACTTGCCACCTGTTTCAAACTGGTGCCTACTCCCTCCCCCCTGCAACTACTCCAGCCATCTCAGACTCTGGGCCCTTGGCCCCCCCTTTGCATTTTCCAGACTTACAAGAGGGGAGAAGGACTGAGGAATTCTCCCCCCTTCCATCATCATTGGTTCCGACCTCCATATCTGCACGAGCCCACTTGAGTGGAATTTTTAAGATCTGCGCAATTTTCTGTGGATGGAGTGTGTATGGTGTGATTGTTGATGAATGAACCCACTTAATTTTAATTAATTTTATATTATTATGCTATTGTATTTTTGTACGTTTTTAATTGACTATAGTGGGGTATGTATGAGAGAGTGACTGTGGGTATACATGAGAGGATCGAGGGTGCAGCCTGGTGCCTCCTCCACTGAGTGCATAAGCAGAAGTGGTAGGGGGCCCAGGCCTACCCCTCGTCCTAGAATGAGTGATAGATGCGGCCTGCCGGGAAAAGCGGGGGCCATGGGAGGGGGGGTCTACGGGGATGGGGGCGGGCCGGAGCATCCTGGTCATGATGGGGAGGGGCAGGTATGACGGGGGCTGCAGGGCTAGCCATTACCGAGGAAGGAGGGCTCGCAACGTCACAGCGATCCCTTGTTACGGCCCTGCAAGCTCAACTCAAGGACCTGGTGGCAAGAGAAGCTAGGACCCTGGTCTCAGGTTGTTGCTGCTAAATGCCAGGTCTGTGATTCATAAAGCTCCCCTCGTCCGGGACAATACTTGACGAGGGGGCAGACCTGGCATGTATTACTGAAACCTGGCTGGGCCATGAGGGAGGAGTCCCCCTCTCAGAAATGTGCCCAGAAGGGTTTCAGGTGCTCAACCAACCACGACACCTATAAAGGGGTGGGGGAGTGGCAATTATTATCCGAGGATCATTAGTTCCTTGCAGGATCCCTGCTCCGGAGACTGTGGGGTGTGAGTCCTTTCTCTTGAAGTTGGACCTAGGGGTTCAAGTGGGCTTGCTTTTGACGTACCTACCTCCCAGCTGCATCACAACAGCCCTGCCTGCGCTCCTAGAGTCAGTAGCCGGGTTGGTGGTTGTGCTCCCCAGACTGATAGCACTGGGAGACTTCAACCTGCCGTCCCTAGGCGAACACTCTGATGGGGCCCAGGAGTTCATGGCTTCCATGACAACCATGGACTTGACCCAGGAAATTCAGGGTCTGACTCATAGAGCGGGACACCCACTCGACCTAGTGTTTCTCTCGGGGCAGTGGAGATGTGATCTTGAGTTAAGGGGAGTAGAGATCTCGCCCTTGGCATGGTCAGATCACTTCCCTTTGAGGCTTGATTTTTGGAAGCTACTCCCCCACTGCAGGGAGGTGGAACTGATTAAGTGGTTCCACCCCAGGCACCTGATGGACCCGCTGGGATTTCAGAAGGAGCTTGGGGAGATACCTGACTCTCTTGCCCACAATCTGCCAGAATCCTTGGTCACCGCCTGGAATACAGCAGCTACTGAGGCATGAGATCAGATTGCGCCTTTGCGGCCTCTCCGCAGCAGTGGATCCAGGAGGGCACCTTGGTTTACCGAGGAACTCCGGGAGATGAAGTGCCAAAAGAGACGCCTAGAGCGACGCTGGAGGGCTAGCAACTCTGAATCCGACCGAACACTACTAAATGCCTTTACTAGGACTTATTTAGTGGTGATACGGGCAGCAAAATGTGCACATTTTCCCGCTCTTATTGCATCCGCAGAATCTCGCCCAGCCGCCCTGTTTAGGATAACCCGTTCCTGGAGGATCCTATGGCTTCTGGGATACAACTTTTACGTAAAATAGAGGAGTACGGTAGGATAGCGGGGCTACGTATAAACAAAGAGAAGACAAAACTGTTAATTAAGAATATGACTCTGAACCAGAAAAGGGAAGTACAAAGCCTGTTAGGGATTAACATGGCCCACAAAGTACAATACTTGGGAATTTGGCTCACGGAGAGATGTTCCTTTATCAAGGTAGATAACTATATGAAATTGCTACAGCAGGTATCTAAAGATATGACTAATTGGAGTGGCAAACAACTGTCTCTGATGGGCAGGATTGCGACAGTCAAGACATATGTATTACCAAAATTTTTGTTTCTGTTTCAAACGGCACCAACTAAATTGGAGAATTTTTTTTTTAAATCTTTGGAGACAATAGTGACTCGATTTATATGGCAAGGCAAGAAAGCACGAATTAAAGCCCAAATATTGCAAAAACGTAGAGAACTGGGAGGCTTCAGAGTACCCAACTGGGAAGCATACTATAATGCAGCAATTATGACATGGATGAAAGATTGGGTGATGTTGAGTAGAAGGCGCCTATTGGCTATAGAGGGACATGACCTCCCTCAGGGATGGCATGCCTCCCTCTGGCAAGAAAGAGACACCCCCCATAGGTACTTCATGGGACATTATATTCGGAAGATTTTGATGGGGGTCTGGGAAAAGATGAGGAAAAAATACTATCTTAGGGTTCCGTGCTGGTTGGCACCATTAGAGGCCTTAACGCATCCCAGTGTATTTAATTGGACAAGAAACATAACATATAAAGATATCATGACAGAAGATGGCAACATGAAAACAAAGATGGAATTAGAGCAGCAGGGCAGGAATTTGGAATGGTGGGAATATTTACAGGTTAGAAACAGGTTTAAAAGTGATAAGGTACGTTTTGGGATCTACCCAAACCCTCAGGGGCTAGATAAGATTTTGTTTGGTGGAGACAAGAAAATGTTATCGAAGATTTACCAATTTTTGACCTGCCAAGAAGCTAATGAAGAGATGGACAAAAGCCTTCTAATAGCATGGGAGAGAAACCTTGGCTATGAAATTGAAATGGGCAAATGGTGGGATCTATGGAGTAAGACCATTAAACTTACAATATCTACAGCATTCAAAGAAAACATATACAAGATGGTTTATAGGTGGCACTTCCCCCCAACGAGGTTAGCCAAGATGTTCCCTGGGTTATCTCCATTGTGTTGGAAATGTGGAAGAAAGGATGGCACATTCTACCATATTTGGTGGTCCTGTACTGAGGCCACGAAATATTGGAAAAGGATTAAAAAATGGCTAAAAGAAGTTACCGGGGCAAACATGGAATGGAGACCCGAGAACCTTCTACTAAGCATTAAACCAGAAAACATAAGCAGTTCAATATGGCATTTGAGCCTATATATAATTGTGGCCACAAGAATAACCTATGCACAATTTTGGAAATCCACTACCATACCGTCGGAAGATGCTATAATTAAAAAGATCTATGAATGTGCAGAAATGGATAGAATGACGGGTTGGCTGAGGGACAAAGGAGAAACGGAACATTATCTTAGCTGGATATACATGGTATATGTGGGCGACAAGGAGAACAGCAGGGACTTAAAATGGGGAAACAGCAGGGACTTAAAATGGGAAAACAGCAGGGACTTAAAATGGGGAAACAGCAGGGACTTAAAATGGGGAAAGTTAAAAGTGAACATGGGTATTGTAATAGATCCCTGAACTTTGTAATGAGAAGATGTGGCTTAGAGACCTAACAATGAGGAAGGAAAGAAAAAAGTTGGGCTGTGAATGACTGTCACCGTGGGGGGGGGGAGGGGAGGGGGGTTTGCATGTTTAAAATTGTATTTGTATCTGTATGTTTTACGCTTAAAAAAATGTATAACTAATGAATGCCGATACAAAAGGCTGTATATTTACTTTATATTGTTATGTATGTTTTGTCTTTTCTTATGTTGTTGTATTTTTCTTTCTGTTTTTAAAGGTAATAATGTTTAATAAAAACTATTTAAAAAAAAAAGACGCCTAGAGCGACGCTGGAGGGCTAGCAACTCTGAATCCGACCGAACACTACTAAAAGCCTTTATTAGGACTTATTTAGTGGCGATACGGGCAGCAAAATGTGCACATTTTCCCGCTCTTATTGCGTCCTCAGAATCTCGCCCAGCTGCCCTGTTTAGGATAACCCATTCCCTCCTGAAAGGGGGGGAAACGGGGGATGCCTTACAGGGACGGGCTGAGGAGTTTGCTCAGTTTCTGTCGGACAAAATCGCTCAGATTCGGACGGACCTTGACTCCATTTGGACAGAACCAGCGGAGATGCCGAGGGAGGGTCTTGCTCAGACTTCCTGGAATTAGTTCCAGCTTGTCACTCCTAATGAAGTGGACAAGGCCATGGGAGCAATGAGTGCCTCCACCTGTTTACTGGATCCGTGTCCCTTCTGGCTGGTTTCGACCAGCAGGGAGGTTACACGAGGCTGGCTCCAGAGAATTACGGACGCTTCCTTGCGGGAGGGATCTTTTCCACAACCTCTGAAGGAGGCGATGGTAAGACCCCCTCCTCAAGAAGCCTTCTCTGGACCCAGCTATTCTTAAAAACTATCATCCAGTCTCCAGCCTCCCTTTTTTAGGGAAGGTTGTTGAGAAGGTACTGGCCCTCCAACTCCGACAGACCTTGGATGAAGCAGATTATCTAGACCCTTTTCAGTTTGGTTTCAGGCCTGGTTACTGCACCGAAACTGCTTTGATCGCACTGACCGATGATCTCTGGTGGGCCAGGGATAGAGGACATTCCTCTATCCTAGTGCTCCTTGACCTCTCATCGGCCTTCGATACCATCGACCATGGTATCCTTCTGCGACGGCTGGAAGAGGTGGGAGTGGGAGGCACCGTTTTACGGTAGTTCTCCTCTTACCTCTCCGACAGGTCACAGTCAGTGTTGGTTGGAGGGCAGAGGTCGATTCCTAGGCCCCTTAATTATGGGGTGCCGCAGGGGTCAGTCTTGTCCCCCGTCCTATTTAATATCTACATGAAGCCACTGGGCGAGATCATTCGCCGGCATGGGATTAAATACCACCAATACGCGGATGACACACAGTTGTATCTGTCCGCCCCGTGCCAACTCAGCGTAGCGGTGGAAGTGATGTGCCAGTGCCTGGAAGCTGTTAGGGTCTGGATGGGAGTGAACAAACTCGCACTCAATCCTGACAAGACCAAGTGGCTGTGGATGTTGCCCCCAAAGGACAGCCCAGCTAGTCCGTCCCTAAGCCTGGGAGGAGAAAATTTGCTCCCCTCAGAGAGGTTCCGCAACTTGGGGGTCCTCCTGGATCCGCAGCTGATGTTGGAACATCACCTATCGGCTGTGACCAGGGGGGCCTTTGCCCAGGTTCGCCTGGTGCACCAGTTGCGGCCGTATTTGGATCGGGAGGCATCGCAAACAGTCACTCACACCCTCATCACCTCAAGACTGGATTACTGTAATGCGCTCTACTTGGGGCTGCCCCTGAAAAGTGTTCGGAGACTACAATTAGTCCAGAATGCAGCCGCGCGAGCGATACTGTGTGTACCAAAGTACACCCACACTACACCTATCCTCCGCGAGCTGCACTGGCTTCCTATTGGTCTCCGAGCTCGATTCAAGGTGCTGGTTATTACTTTTAAAGCCCTACATGGCCTAGGACCCGGAAATCTACAAGACCGTCTTCTGCTGCACTCCTCCCTAAGACCGATAAGATCGCACAGGATGGGCCTCCTCCAGATGCCATCAGCTGGACAATGTCGGCTGGCGACGCCTCGGAGTAGGGCCTTCTCTGTTGCCGCTCCGGCCCTATGGAATGAGCTACCCCCAGAGATCCGGACCCTACCCACTCTCATGGCTATCAAAACCTGGCTATTCCAGCAGGCCTGGGGCTGTTGACCTCTTGATTGAGGTCCAGCCCCGCTTAGACTGGGTGCATGTTGTGTTTCTTTTAATTTGCTGTGTTTTATTTGTTTTTAATCTTTTCTTAATATTCTTATTTCTGTAAGCCGCCTGGAGTCCTCCGGGATTGGGCGGCCTATAGATTTAATAAATAGAATAGAATAGATACAGCTACTTAGTTTCAAGGCTACTTGTCACCTGACCAGGCAGGATGCAGGGCAGCCAAAAGGATCTGCATCCGTCCCATGGCTTAGAAAGAGCCTTAACAGAGCAAACTTACTGTATTTTTTGGAGTATAAGACACACCTTTTTCCTTCAAAAAAGAGGCTGAAAATCTAGGTGCATCTTATACACTGAATACAGCCATTTTTGCCTCCAGAAGCCCTGCCCCTTCACCAAAATGGCCAGAGATTTTCAGAGAGCTCCTGGGGGCTGGGGAAGGCAGAAGTGAGGGAAAAACGGGCCACTTTTTGCTCAATTTTGCCCCCCACTCCAGGCCCCAGGAGTTCTCTATAAGCCTCCTAGAGGCTATGCATGCATTTTTTTGACACAAAATAGACCATTTTTCGCTCATTTTGGAGGGCCTCCACCCCCAGGTACACTTTGCAAGCCCCCTAAAGGCTATTCATGCTTTTTTGGGGCGGAAAAACGGGCCCATTTTCATGAAAAACAAGCCGTTTTGGGAAGGTTTGCAGAGTGCAAAAACTTTTTTAAAAAATTTGCCTCTTCAAAACCTTGGTGCGTCTTATACTCTGGTGTGTCTTATACTCTGAAAAATACAATAAGTACATTTACACCAAATATCCCTGTACTACATTTTACAATAAGCCACCCCTGTAGAGTGTTTAGAAGTGCAGCTGTCAAGCCTTAAAGGTAACCCAGATAGGAAAGGCAACAACACAAGCAAAACCTTTATTGTAAGACAACATTAAAAGAATCTTGCAAGTCTGAAGGAACAAATCTCCCACAGCCACTTTTAACTGCCAGGTCAATTAGGGCAGGTCCTTCTTAAATTTCTTCCTTTAGCTATTAAGCCCCTGCGGGGTTTGCTTCTCCCTCTCTTATCTGATTGTTTCCTAGACAGTATCTCCTCTTCTCATCCCTCAAGGTCATTTCCATTATAGCAGTTAAAGTTGCATATGATATACTGATGCCTGGAGTGAAGGGATGGGTTGCTGCGTGTGTTATTGCTGGTTTGTTGCGTGCGCTGCGTAGTTACCTATAAATTGCGCAGAACATTAAAAAAGGAGTAAAAAACATGCTGGCAATGGCATGGGCAACCGGGGAACTGGTTCAGGGGCGTGGTCAGCCTGCTGTCTCTCCCGGTTCGGCAACCCAATTGTGATTTCTACTACCGCTTCATCCGAACCGGCGTAAACCAGTAGCAACTCATCTTTGCTGCAGTGGCTGTGCCTTCTCTGCTTATAGCTTTTCTGAGGACCTAATACTGGACACATTTAGAGAACCTATTTATAAGGTGGTTTACTGCAGTCTGTGAGGCAATGGAAGTATGTCAGCCAACATTTTCCAGTGTCTGCTTTACATGACAATATGTCCAGGCAAGTGATACAGTCCACAGCAATATTTCTCAACCTCACCAACTTTAATTTCAACTCCCAGAATCCCCCCATCTTAAAATGGCTGAGAAACATTGGCGTACAGAATTTAGGCCAAATTAAGGTGTAGAAATTAGTGAATTTTCCACTCAGTGAAAAAAAAAAACACCACCCACCAACTGCATCTCCAAACATGCACTGGGGGAAGAAGCAAACATTAATTGCTAGAATGGCAGATTTAGCCATCTGCTAGAAAATTTACCATTTACTTTACAGCAATTTGTTAATGATTTTTCTACTGGGTGAGAAATCCACTAACTACCGCACCTAAATCAATACAATACAATAATACAATAGCAGAGTTGGAAGGAACCTTGGAGGTCTTCTAGTCCAACCCCCTACCTAGGCAGGAAACCCTATACAGTTTCAGACAGATGGCTATCCAACATCTTCTTAAAGACTTGCAGTGTTGGGGCATTCACAACTTCTGAAGGCAAGGTGTTCCACTGATTAATTGTTCTAACTGTCAGGAAATTTCTCTGCAGTTCTAAGTTGCTTCGCTCCTTGATTAGTTTCCACCCATTGCTTCTTGTTCTACACTCAGGTGCCTTGGAGAATAGTTTGACTCCCTCTTCTTTGTTGCAACCCCATAGATATTGGAATCATTGAAATCAATGAAGCAGGGGTGTCAAACTCAAGGCCTTTGGGCCAAATCTGGCCTATGGGATGCTTAGGTCTGGCCCATGGGGCCACCATGAAAACAGTGAATGACCGGCCCCCAGTGCCTCTGCCTGTGAAAACAGAGTTCGGAAGGGCCGCATATTGCTCTCCCAAGCTCCGTTTTTGATTGCCATGGCCTTCTGCTACCCTCTGCCAGTGAAAATGGCCACATCCCTGCTGCCCCCGCCCCTGAGGATTTAGACATAGTGAGATACCAACTCATGGCAAATTGTAGAGAGTCTACTTGACAAGCACTAACAGAGAATAAGACTATGTAGCAACTGAATTTGGCAACAATGTCACCCAGAAAACCTAAGAAACCCATGATAGGATTTGGAAGGTCCCAGTTTGAATGCATGGAAGCAGAAATAAAGCCTATCTATACTAGTAATGAGGGTCAGATGAGCTACAGAGGAGCGCTTAATTTTGTGGAAATTTTCATGTACGAAATAATAAAACTGAATCCCATTTTAAAAAAAATCTGAAATTTTGGAAGGCCCCTTCAGATTGTGAAGCGGGTTTAGCTTACACTGAACAAAGTCTGGCCTTGCCCTTAATTTGCCCCACAGAAAACCCATGGGACAATGATAAAGGTAGTCCTCGCCTTACAACAGTTCATTTAATGACTGTTCAAAGTTACAACGGCACTGAAAAAATGTGACTTACTGTATTTTTCGGAGTATAAGATGCACCTTTTTTCCTCAAAAAAGAGGCTGAAAATCTGGGTGCTCTTATACACCGAATACAGCATTTTTTGCCTCCCGAAGCCCCGCCCCTTCAACAAAATGGCCATGAATATCATTACGGAGGCTTTCAGAGAGCTCCTGGGGGCTGGGGAAGGCAGAAACAAGCAAAAAATGGGCTGTTTTTTGCTCCCCAACCCTCAGCAGCACTCTATAAGCCTCCATAAGGCTATGCATGCAATTTTTTGACAAAAAACGGGCTGGTTTTGCGAAAAATAGGCCATTTTTTACTCGTTTCCCCCCCCCCCCATGTTCCCAGGAGCACTCTGCAACACCCCCCCAGGCTATTTGTGAAAAACAGGCCGTTTTTGCAGAGTACATAACCTTTTTCTTTCCTTTTGGTAAGCTCTGATTGATGAGAATTACATTGATCAAGTACTGTGCCAGCAGAAACAAAGTCTTAGGTGCTGCAGATTGTCAGCAATTTCCTTCTCCAACACTCTATCTCTATTTCTCTCTCTATCCCTCTACCTACCAACCTACCTCCTCTCTCTCTCTCCCTACCTATCTACTGTATTTCTCTCTCTTTCTCCCTATTTCTCTCTATCCCTCTACCTACCTATCTATCTACCTAACTACTCTCACTCTCTCTCCCTACCTACCTACTGTATTTCTCTATTTCTCTCTATTTTTCTCTCTCTCTCCCTCTACCTACCTACCTACTTTTTTTAAAAAAAAGCCTCTTCAAAATCTTGGTACCTCTTATACTCCGGTGCATCTTATACTCCAAAAAGTACGGTATGTCTGTTTTTCACACTTATGACCGCTGAAGCTTCCCCATGGTCTTGTGATCGAAATTCAGACACTTGGCAACTGACTCATATTTATGACCATTGCAGTGTCCTGAGATCATGTGAACCCCTTTTGCAACCTTCTGACAAACAAAAGCAATGGGGAAACCAGATTCATTTAACAATCGTGTTAGTAACTTAACAACTGCATGATTCATGTAACAACTGTGTCAAGAAAGGTAAAATGGGGCAAAATTCACTTAGCACATGTCTTGCTTAGCAACATAAATTTTGAGTTCAGTTGTGGTCATAGGTTGAGAACTCTCTGTATGACCTTCAAAGGTAAAATGGGGCAAAATTCATTTAGGCAGACATGTCAAACTCAAGGACCATGGCCAAATCCGGCCCACGATGTAGTCAGATCTGGCCCACAGGACCACCCTGGAAATGCTGAGGGGCTGGCCCCCACCACCTCAGCCCTGGTCGACAGTACTTTATTCATATAGATCAATCTCCAGGTGGCCTCAATGACTCTCTAAAACAGGGGTGTCAAACTCAATTTCATTGAGGGCGACATCAGCATTATGGTTTCCCTCAAAGGGCCAGTTGCATGTAAGACTATGAGGGCAATCATAATGCTGATGAGGCCTTCAATGAAATTGAGTTTGACACCGCTGATTTAGGGCCTGCATTTCTTCCGTCCTGGCCCTGTCGCTGGCCAAGAACCTGGGCCTCCTCCTGCTCACCTACGTCTCCTCCGCCGAGAACCACGATGCGGAAGGCAGCTCCTCCACCTGCGTGATGTCTCCACCTGTAGCCTCAGGGCTTCCCTGCTGCAGCTGCCTAGGCCCTGCTGCTGCGGGGCCTCCTTCGCCACCAATGGAGCCCGGACTCTGAGCCCAGACAAGGATGATGACGAGGCGGAGGAAGAGCACGCGTGGTTCGCCTCTTATTTCCCAGCGGCGCCGGAGTCGGTTTTGGTCCTGTGGAGCAGAGGGAACACCTGGGACCATCAGCCTCGCAGGACTTTCTCCCCTCCACCCTCCTTGAAAGGCTCGCCTGCACCCGGGAGGGCCCCCTCCCCCATCCGAGTGAGTAGCTGAAGACCTGAACTTCAAGGAAGAAGGAAACAATGCTGTGTTGGCCAGCACAAGCCCTCATGGATTCTGAGAATTCTGTTGCTGACTAGTAGCTGGAGAAGGGGGATGTTTACGTGGAAGTATCTTATTTTGGGGGCTGTGCTGGTCATAGCCACACTGTCCACTGCAAGACCAGCACAAACCCTGCCAGAGCAAGGCCATGGGGAACCTTTGCCATACCAACTGCTTTACATGCTGCTCTGTGACACACGGCCCCCGCAGAGAGGGGGGACAAGGACGAGGAGGACGGGGAGCTGCCCCCCAACTATCACCAGCTGCCCCAGCCGCCTCAGACTTCCTACACTACTTCCAGGCCCCACAGGGGAGAAGAACGAGGAACCCCCCCAAACTACTACTGGCTCCAGCCGCCTTGGACTCGCACTGAGTGCCTTCCCTGAGGATTTAGGAACTGTATTTTTTAGCTGGTTTGTTGGGTGTATGAGTATATGAGAGAGAATGTGCCCACTTTTAATTTAATTATTGTATTATTGTATTTTAATAACCATTGTGGGGTGTGTCTGAAGAGAGTGTTTGATTGGTGAGTATGATAGGATCGGGAGTGCGACCTGGAATCCCCTCCACTGAGTGCAGAAGCAGAAGTGGATGGGGGCCCATACTCGCCTCCCATCCTGGAGTGAATGGTACGCGTGGCCTGCCGGGAAGAATGGGGGCCATGGGGGAGGGGGATCTACGGGGATGGGGGGATGTTGGAGCATTTTGGTCATGAATGGGAGGGGCAGATATGACAGGAGCTGTAGGGCTAGCCATTACCGGGGAAGAAGGACTCGCTACATTACAGCGATTCCTTGTTCTGGCCCCTCAGGCTCAACTCAAGGACCTGGTGGCAGAGGAGTTCAGGTTGTTGCTGCTAAATGCCAGGTCAGTTGTGAACAAAGCTCCCCTCGTCCGGGATTTAATATTGGATGAGGAGGCAGACCTGGCATGTATAACCGAAACCTGGCTGGGCCAAGAGGGAGGAGACCCCCTCTCAGAAATGTGCCCAGATGGGTTCCAGGTGCTCCACCAACCACGACACCAGTAAAGGGGTGGGGGAGTAGCAGTTATCATCCGAAGGTCGTTAGTTCCTCGCAGGATCCCTGCCCCAGAGATTGTGGGGTGTGAGTCTCTTCTCTTGAAGTTGGATTTAAGGGTTCAATTGGGCTTGCTGTTGATGTACCTACCTCCCAGCTGCATCATGGCAGCCCTGCCTGTGCTGCTAGAGGCAGTAGCCAGGTTGGCGGTGGAGTTCCCCAGACTAATGGTACTGGGGGACTTTAATCTGCCGTCTCTTGATGAACACTCAGATGGGGCACAGGAGTTCATGGCTTCCATGACAACCATGGACTTGACCCAGGTAGTTCAGGGTCCAACTCATAGAGCAGGACACACGCTTGACCTTGTATTTCTCTCGGGGCAGTGTAGACGTGATCTCGAGTTAAGGGGAATAGAGACCTCGCCCTTGTCATGGTCAGATCACTCCTTCCTGAAGCTTGACTTCAGGACGCTACTCCCCCATTGCAGGGAGGTGGAGCCGATTAAGTAGTTCCGCCCCAGGCATCTGATGGACCTGGAGGGATTTCAGAGGGAGCTTGGAGAGATACCTGACTCCCTTGTCCACAATCCGACTGAGTCTTTGGTCGCTGCCTGGAACGTTGCGGCGGCTGAAGCACTGGATCGGATTGCGCCTTTGAGGCCTCTCCGCGGCAGTGGATCCAGGAGGGCACCTTGGTTTACCGAGGAACTCTGGGATATGAAGCGCCAAAAGAGACGACTAGAGCTACGTTGGAGGGCTAGTAACTCTGAATCTGATCGATCACTATTAAGAGCCTTTATCAGGACTTACCTAGTGGTGATACGGGCAGCAAAATGTATGCATTTTTCCGCTCTTATTGCGTCCGTGGAATCTCACCCAGCCGCCCTGTTTAGGGTGACCCACTCCCTCCTGAAAGATGAGGAGGTGGGGGAACCCCTGCAGGGAAGAGCTGAGGAGTTCGTTCAGTTTCGCTCGGTTTCAGACAGACCTGTACTCCACTTGGACGGTACCAGCCGAGGTGCCGGGGGAAGGTCCTGATCATATTTTATGGAGCAAGTTTCAATTTGCCGCTCCTGAGGAAGTGGACAAGGCCATGGGAGCGGTGAGCGCCTCCACCTGTTTACTGGATCCGTGTCCCTCCTGGCTGGTCTCGGCCAGCAGGGAGGTGACGCATGGCTGGCTCCAGGGGATTATTAACACCTCTCTTTGGGAGGGATCCTTCCCACACCCCCTAAAGGATGCAGTGGTGAGACCCCTTCTCAAAAAACCTTCCCTGGATCCAGCCATTTTGAACAACTATCGTCCAGTCTCCAACGTCCCATTCGTGGGGAAGGTTGTTGAGAAGGTGGTGGCCTTTCAACTCCAATGGACCTTGGATGAAACAGATTATCTGGATCCCTTTCAGTCGGGTTTCAGGCCTGGGTACAGCACTGAAACCGCTTTGGTCGCCCTGACCGATGATCTCTGGCGGGCCAGGGATAGAGGACATTCCTCTATCCTGGTGCTTCTTGACCTCTCAGCGGCCTTTGATACCATCGACCATGGTATCCTTCTGCGACGCCTAGGGGAGGTGGGAGTGAAAGGCACCATTTTACGGTGGTTCTCCTCTTACCTCTCTGACAGGTTGCAGTTGGTGTTGGTTGGGGGGCAAAGGTCGACCCCTAGGCCCCTCAAATGTGGTGTGCCATAGGGTTCGGTCTTGTCCCCCCTCCTATTTAACATCTACATGAAGCCGCTGGGTGAGATCATGCGACAGCACGGGGTACCACCAATACGCAGATGATACTCAACTGTATCTTTCTGCCCCAGTGCCAGCTCAGTGTAGCGGCGGACGTGATGTGCCGATGCCTGGAGGCTGTTAGGATCTGGATGGGGGTGAACAAACTTGTGCTCAATCCTGATAAGACTGAGTGGCTTTGGATGCTGCCCCCAAAGGACAGCTTAGACAGTCCATCCTTAACCCTGGGGGGTGAAAATTTATGCCCCTCAGAGAGGGTCCGCAATTTGAGGGTCCTCCTGGATTCGCAGCTGAAACTGGAACATCATCTATCAGCTGTGACCAGGGGGGCCTTTGCCCAGGTTCGTCTGGTGCACCAATTGCGGCCCTATTTGGATCGGGAGGCACTTCAAACGGTTACTCATGCCCTTGTCACCTCAAGCCTGGATTATTGTAACGCGCTCTACATGGGGCTACCCTTGAAAAGCGTTCAGAGACTGCAGCTAGTCCAGAATGCGGCCGCGTGAGCGATATTGGGTGCACCGAGGTACACCCACATTACACGTGTCCTCCGCGAGCTGCACTGGCTACCAATTGGTCTCCGGACGCAATTCAAGGTGTTGGTTATTACCTTTAAAGCCCTACATGGCTTAGGGCCAGCGTACCTTCGAGACCGCCTACTGCCACATACCTCCCAGCGGCCAGTAAGATCCCACAGATTGGGCCTCCTTCAGATGCCGTCAGCCAGACAGTGTTGGCGGGTGGGCCCCTGGAGGAGAGCCTTCTCTGTGGCTGCTCCGACTCTTTGGAATCAGCTACCCCGAGAGATCCTGACCATACCCACTCTCATGGCCTTCAGGAAAGCTGTAAAAACCTGACTGTTCTGGCAGGCCTGGGGTTGTTGACCTCACTGTTGAGGTCCAGCCCCGATTAGAGTGAATGTATGTGGTGCTGTGATTTTAAACTGTTTTTTTCCCCATCTTTTTTGTAAGCTGCCCGGAGTCCTTCGGGATTGGGCAGCATATAAATTTTATAAATTCAATTCAATTCAATTCCAAGTAAAACTTCAGATCTGTCCCTCACTATGAACACCTTCTATCTAAAAGTCCTAGTGCAAACCGGGCAGCAAACATGAACACTTTCTATTACTGTTTCTGTAAGCAACAAGAAGCTTTTCAGAGAGCCTTTCGATAATTCTGAGCTTCATTTGATACTTGCCAAGAATTTTCACCTCAAGGGAAGAAAGCGAAGCTACAAATCCACTCTTCTCAATCTCTGCTAAAAAAGGGAAGCCATACGATTCACATTATATACTTAAAGCACTTGAATTGCACAAAAAGGCAGCCAGGAGCATTTCTTCTCGATGAACACTGAGCTGTAATGTCAGGAGTCTCAAAATTATAACCTCAGGAAATAAAACTCACATCACTGTCAATTACTTGGGTAGGCAGAAGCAGAATGTTGCTGAGCTGCAATCTTTCAACAATTCTGAAACTAAAGGGATGAGCAGAGAGAATACCTCTTTCTCCCTTCACTCACGGTCTGAAGTTCATTGGAAAGATTGACAACTATCAGTACATTTCAGGACCCATAGCGAGAAGGCAGAATTAGATAATTGATCCTTGGGAAGGGAAGAACTGCAGAAACAAGAGGAAAAGGAAGGGGGGAACCCCATCCCTCTAAGGCTCCAATAACTTTACACTGATAGTTGGCTCTGAGAAGTGTATAGGTGGGCCTCGACTTACAACCAGAACTGAGCCCAACATTTCCGTTGCTAAGCAAAACAATTGTTAAGTGAATTTGCCCCATTTTACGACCTTTCTTCCCACAGTTGTTAAGGAAATCACTACAGCATGTTAAAGTTAGTACCACGGTTTGTTGGAAGAAAAGTCCTTCTGGGTTCAGTTCCAAGTGGGGAAAAAGACACTGGAAACATGGAGGCTGTTTGGAAAGATGGTTTAACGGTGGAAAGGATCACATGGCTTGGAACTCCTGGATGATAAGAGGATCACATGCCTTGAGGATCTTGAAGAAAAAGGGCAGAGAGTCCTGGGTTTTATTCCCTCTCTGGGCTCCACCTTAGAGTTTCCTGTTCCTGTCCAAGAAATGTATCCCATTGGCTGTCAGACTCTCGGGTGGTGGGGTCTTAGCTAACTCTATAGGTTGTCTATCTTTTGAGTCCCAAGCTTGGTTTCGCTGTTGCTGGGTGATACAAAACAATAGCAGAATTGGAAGGGACCTTGGAGGTCTTCTAGTCCAACCCCCTGCCTAGGCAGGAAACCTTATACCATTTCAGACAAATGGCTATCCAACATCTTCTTAAAAACTTCCAGTGTTGGGGCATTCACAACTTCTGGAGGCAAGCTGTTCTACTGATTAATTGTTCTAACTGTGGGGAAATTTCCTGCTCAGTTCTAAGTTACTTCTTTCCTTGATGATGCAATGAAAGGGTTTTGGATTCCTATTATGGCTCTGCCTGAAGTGGGTAGATCTTTGTTATGTAGAATAGACTGGCCCAGGCCTTAATGGCCCATTAACAAAGGTGAGGGGCTGAGTTTCTGCCTCTATGAGTTTTTAGGGGAAATATTCTGTCCCTTTAATATTTTCTAAAATATCTCATTTTCCTAGGAGAGGGGTGGGTGCTTACTTCCTACAGGTTGTTAAGTGAATCTGGCTTTTCCATTGGATTTGCTCATCAGAAGGTCACAAAAAGCAATCACATGATCCCAGGGCACTGCAACTGTCACAACTGTCAAATATGACTCTGTTATGCCGAGCATCTGAATTTTGATCATGGGACCCCAGGGATGCTGCAATGGTCATGTCACAGTCTTAAGTCACTTTTTTTGAATGGTCACTAAATGAACTGTTGTAATGTGGGGACTACCTATACACTTAAACACTACCTTTGTTCTTCAGCTCCACTGATATTTAAACGTAATGGTGCAGTGTAAGGCAACAGGTTTAACACCTTTATCTGAGTTGCACGTTGGAAAGGAAATGACTAGCACAAAGGATTAATTGCATATCATCACTGCAAATAGCCAACTGGGAGAAACACAAATCTCTTTCCACTGTTGCATTTCTTTAGCTTGGTGCAACAATGTTGAACACATTAATGTTACTTGGGTTGTTTCTGCTATCCTATCATATTTATTCCACCTAGGGGTTTCTTATTTTATTCTTATAAAGTATCACAATGTCACAATAACTTACTTAATTCCACCTGATGTCTCTCTTGTCCTGTTGAATGGTATGGCTCAGGAGTATAAAATCTGCAGACTTCAAAGTCTATGGTGCAGCCTCCAGATACTTTCCAAAATTTAGCCAAATGTTGCATCTGGTGAAGAAATTTGCTGCTGATAAAAAAGCCTCTTTCCCAATAAAATTGGTTAATCTTGAAGGTATCACAGATGAATATGGTATTTCTTCCAGTGAGGGATACTTGGTGCTTTCTAAGCTTGGTTGTCTTCTTGCAGACATTTCATTACTCAAATTAGGTAACATCATTAGTGCTAATCAACCCTGAACTACAAACATTCTCCGTTATTGGTAATTCTTCCAATCTCCAAATGTTGCATTAATCTGTAATGTTTAATGAATTTAAATTTGAATTTACTTCTAATTAAATGTGTAATAAAATGGACGCAGTAGCTCAGTGGCTAAGATGCTGAGCTTGTCGATCAGAAAGTCTGTAGTTCAGCGGTTCGAATCCCTGGTGCCACATAACGGAGTGAGCTCCTGTTACTTGTCTCAGCTTCTGCCAACCTAGCATTGAAAGCACATAAAAAATGCAAGTAGAAAAATAGAGATCCCTTTGGTGGGAAGGTAACAGCACTCCGTGCACCTTAGGCGGTGAGTCATGCCGGCCACATGACACAAAGACTTCTTTGTACAGTGCTGGCTTTCCAGCTTAGAAACGGAGATGATCACCGCCCCCTAGGCTGGAGTACTGCAATGTGCTCTACATGGGGCTGCCCTTGAAGAGTATTCGGCGACTTCAGCTAGTCCAGAATGCAGCCGCGCGAGCGATTGTGGGTGCACCTCGCTTCACCCACATAACACCTATCCTCCGCGAGCTGCACTGGCTACCTGTCGATCTCTGGGTGCGCTTCAAGGTGCTACTTGTCACCCATAAAGCCCTACATGGTAGTGGATCTGGGTACTTGAGAGACCGCCTACTGCCAATTACCTCCCTTCGACCTATTAGATCTCATCGATTAGGCCTCCTCCGAGTTCCATCTGCCGGTCAATGCCGACTGGCAACTACGCGGAGGAGAGCCTTCTCAGTGGTAGCTCCGACCCTATGGAACGATCTCCCCGTGGAGATTCGTACCCTCACCACCCTCCAGACCTTCCGCACAGCCCTCAGAATCTGGCTATCCCGTCAGGCCTGGGGCTAAGACTGTAACCCGCCCGAATGGTATGAATGTTGTGTTTTTTAATTATGTATTGTCTTATATGTTAAACAGTTTGTCTCCCCCTCCCCCTTGGATTGTGAGCCACCCTGAGTCCCCCCAGGGAAAAGGGCGGCATATAAATAAACTTCTATCTATCTATCTATCTATCTAGAGCCGGAAAAGACTAGTACGCATGTGCAGGGGAACCTTTACCTTAAATGTGTAATATGCCACTCAAAGGCCCAATATAACCATCCACCTATTAAAAAATTGTGCATGTGTCCTCTAGTCATTACATAATACTGGTTCTCTTAATAAGCCCCTTTAAATTTCATAAAAAGTATACTTAGCTTTCCATTTCTCCAGCTACAATACATTATATACAAATTGCTCACCATTAGTTGAGAACCCTGTTTTA